>NC_142565.1:6562500-6900000 GCF_041283825.1 Pyrus communis
TCCGACTGAAATGTGAAAGTTTTTGTAGACATATGCAATATGCATTGTGATATGCAAAGAAATAAAGTGATTGTGGGATATAAATTAAAGGCAAAGTTCATTTTCGGGTTGTTTCTTAGTTGTTTATGCGGTTTTTGTCCACCTTACTGCCTTAATTTTGTGTTTTGGATGGTTGTTGTTGCGGTTTTTGTCCACCTTACTGCCTTAATTTTGCGTTTTGGATAGTTGTTTTTGCAGTCATGTTGAGATTAGGATCTTGTGCACGTCTTTGATGTACGATTAAAGGTTTTTTCTTATGAATTTTGTTGATTTGATAGTAAAGAAGAAGGCAAAATTAGAAATCCAATGTGCTTTGACTTGTGTGTCGTTGGTTTGTTTTCTTTGTTAATAACAGAGGTTGCTGCCCAAATACATGTTTGCTTTTTCTGATAGCTCTATTTGGGATAACAAATGGTGACAAGCTTTGCCTTTTAAATGTATGAAGTTGTAATTTTCCCTGCATTTAACATGAAGGTTACCTGCTGCTTTTACAACCACAAGGAATCAGGACATCCTTGAGATTGCCATTTTCCTGTTTTAAGTCCGAACATGGATCACATATCTTAGAAATCCAATAGATTCTGAGAGTTTTTAGTGTCGTCATTTCTACTTGCCCGCAAGTTTCTAGTGCGGTTCTAAGTAGTTCGTAGTATGTTGATGTGCGCATGTAGGATCCGTAGCTAGCAGTGACATAGATTGAATGGCAGTGATGATGCTTTGAACTAGTAACCTTGAACTAGAAGGAGTTGGTGCCGTTAGATAAGCCTTCATCAGACTGTTTAACACTTCCTAGATACTATATGCGCTTGATGACTTGGTTGTGTGGTATATGCTGCAGAAACATTGCCTTTCTCTGAACTCCTCCGTTAGAAACTGTTCTCTCTTCCACGGGCGGGGTAAGATGGGATGGTGGAGGAATCCGCGTTGGGGCATGGTCGTAAACTTCTCACATTTTCTTGGTAGATTAGGGATAACAAATTTCTATCCGTGTCATCGATGACTCAGTGAATATTCATGCTATCATCATGTGAATGTGAGATCACAATTCATCACCCAGATAAAAGTCTCCAGCCTTTTTCTTCTTCTTTTTAATTTTTTTCTTTTTAAAAACTTTTTGAAGACATGAATTTCAAGGAAGTTACAATCTGGGAAACTGTTGAAATCACTTCATGGAAGCTTGAGGAAACAAATTATGTCATCTTAGCAGCAGATCATCTAGAATCCCACACTAGTCTTCAAGTTTATGTTGGTCAGCGGTTTTAGGTATTTGGACAGAAGCATAATATGATTTTCTTGGCCAAGTCTAACCTTGCATGATGTGAGAATATAAGTGCGTCATACATAATACTATTTTTCATCCTCAAATTCAGTTGCAGATAGAGAATGATTTCCGCACATTAATATTTTATGCATATCTACTCTTTATATTTATCAATGTCTCTTGATTTTTTTTTAACTTATTGTTTAAAAATTAAAAGTAAGCATATGCCAGCAGGATGTGCGAAAATTATTTTCCTTTCATGTAATCAAATCAAACCGAAATTCTCAAATCCCAACTGGTTCAGTTCTAACAATGAGGATGGGCAAGCGGGGGAAGTCAACATGGAAAGCATGAGATTTTGACCCGGAAAGCCATATCCAGTTCAAGAAAAGTGTAAAATGGGTTCTTCTTATTCATTGCACTCGTGTTAGGTGAGGTCAGAGTCAAACGAAAACAGGAGTCTATTAGAGTTGCACCAATTGCTCAGCTACCAAAACCATTTATTCACACTTAATGGAGTCTATTTGAAGTTTGAACTTGTTGCTTGTTCAATAATTCTAAAAGGAGACGATCTGTTTTATCATTAATTGTATACACTTTATACATTTATGAGTTTTTCTTATCGCACAACTTATTCATACGTGTTGTGATGAGAGAGTATTTTATGACACGTGAAGTACTTGCTTGAATATCGGGGCTCTTACAAAAATTTCTCCGAGGGAGGCCTTAGCTAGGTGATGCGAGATTTATACGCGCATAAATTAAACCCTCTTTTTATCGATTGTAGTAAGTATGTAAGTAGGGATCGTTCTTAACCGGGGATTAGGAGGGATTGTTAATCCCTTGGATTTGACTCAAAAACGTAAAATAACAATATGAAACACTATACAAGACTCAAAGAATGCAAAACTAAACATTAAAACACTAAAACAAACCAAAAGACTCAAACATCACCCAAAACACTCAAAACTGCCTTAAAATCACTTTCTGGGCAGTTTTGAGCACTTTGATGAATTTGGACGAATTTGTGAAATAAATTGAATCAAAACACTTAAAAACACAAACTAAATGTATTTCTAACTAATCTAACACTTTAAAACACTAAGACAAACCAAAAGACTCAAACATCACCCAAAACACTCAAAACTGCCTTAAAATCACTTTCTGGGCAGTTTTGAGCACTTTGATGAATTTGGACGAATTTGTGAAATAAATTGAATCAAAACACTTTAAAACATAAACTAAATGTATTTCTAACTAATCTAACACTTTAAAATAAATGGGGGATTGGTTTTGACGAAATTAAATAAAATGAACAGATTGTAAATAAAAACAGAAAGTAAAGATGAATGTGATGGAATTGAATGGATGGGAACCTAGCTAAGGGGTTCATCTCCATACATGTTACACTTGCATAATAAAATGATTTCCAATTGCATTTCAATAAACCATGAATTCTCAACACCCCAAGTTAACCGTGATGCACTAATTAACCTTCAAATCTTCCTAACGTTATTGAATTGGATGATGCATGCGACAATTCAAAACATTCCCCGCAAGTCCTCAACATGAATGCATAGAAGAGATACAAGCAAGAATCATTAAGCTCTATGAAAATTATAAGTGTTGACGAGGCATTCGTTACTATGGATTGCATGAAACTTATGCCAAGAATTCGTTTAACGCGATTGTTTATAAGCAACCTCCACTACTTGTGAATATAAGTTCGTAACTATTAGGTGAAACTCACTTATATTCTAGCGTCATATTCATGCATGAAAATTAAGTGTGCACTCTCAATAAACATACATAAATAAGTTATCAATCAAACAGTTAAACAAATTGAAACCACAACTTATGAAACGCAATTAGAAGTAATCAAATCAAAATGAAAGCATAAACATATATTTCGAATCCCCCCCTAACCAAGGGGGGTTTAGTTCCTCATAACTTTGAAATCAAAGAAACACCTAAACATTCCAACAACTCAAACTTGAATTGTATGAACGTTTAGGCACTCTTCTCTTCCATTCCTCATATGTACAAAACAAAGAGAATTGAATTTAAACATTGAAATCAAAGAAACACCTAAACATTCCAACAACTCAAACTTGAATTGTATGAACGTTTAGGCACTCTTCTCTTCCTCGTTGTTGTAGCACAAGGTCTAAGGTGAGGTTTGGTGGTGTGAATGGTTTGGGGAATGGTGTTTGGATTAATAGGGAAGAGAAAAGTGTTTTGGTGGCTGCTGCAAGGGTGTGGAGAGGTTTTGACGAATTTCTGGAATATGGAAGAGTGAATGAGAATGAATTGTGTATGAATGAGTGTGTGTCTATTGTGGCTGCAATGGATGCTTATTTATAGGTGAAATGGGGGGAACATGACAGCTAGGTTATGATGATGAATGCATGTGCAATGTTTTGGGAGAAAGAGGTGAATGGTGGCTGCAATGGATTAAAGAATGGGAGTGCATGTGCTTTGACAGCTAGGTTAAGTGAATGCATGTGCAAATGCATGTGGAATGTGGCTGCAATGAAGGAATGTGATGGAATGATGAAAGGGGAAACATGACAGCTAGGTTGTGATGATGAATGCATGTGGCTGATTTATGAAGAGTGAATGCATGTGGCTGCAAGGTGTGAATGATTATGGGTGCATGTGGCTGCAATGGATTAGGAATCCTTCAATTTCGTCCATTCCTTTTGCACCAAACATAAGCTATCCATTCCAAGTCCAATTTTGCTCCAAAATGCTCCAAAATGCATCTTTTTGCTTCCTTAGCCATATGAACCTAAAAACACACGAAAATAGCTTAAAGTACTAAAATAACTAAAGAAACATAACGTAAATGCACGAGAACAAACCATTTAAGTCGCATGAATATGCTCCTATCAAATACCCCCACACTTATCTTTTGCTAGTCCTCGAGCAAAACAAAACAACAAAAGAACACGAAACTAGACAAAACGAACAAAACACCACCTACACCTTCCAACAATCGTCTTACGGATTTCCAATGCACATGACAAGTTAAAAATCATTATTCCCACAGATTTTAGCCATCTTTACACTTTTATACATTCTTAATCATAGTCACCACATACTAGTTCACAATTAAGCATTTAAAACCATGATTTGAATGTAGTAACATGCCTTAGAGAATTTCCTCAATTCCTTACTAGAATGCACTCTATTTTCACACAGATTTTCTGACTACACACCCTACACTAGTTATATGTGAGAGATTGATGTGAACATGAAAGACTAGTATCTCACATATGTTATAACAAAGAAAGCATTTTCTGGATTTACGATAATGACATGAATATGATCTCATGAATGGAATGCTACTACTTAGAATGAGAACCAGTGATTCCATATGCTCATACCAAATTCAAACTCCACAAATTGAACACATAACATCAAGATAGAAGTTGAGGGTTGTAACGGGGCTAAGGGTAATGGTTTAACAAAGAAAGGTAAAGTAAAACAAAGGTTCTTAAAGTAATAGGAAGCGAAGTAATGAAATTGACACTTAAACTCATTTTTAATGGCAGAAATCAACTTTTAAACACAAGGGAAGATTCATGCAACAACTAGGGTCAAATTCACTCTTTTGGACCCTTCCTTCAATAACCAATGCTTGTGAGATCATTCTCACTTATTTTTCAACTCTTTTTTCTTTCTTTTCAACAATTTTTTTCTTTATTTCATTCTTTGGCCGTGCCCTATTATCTTCCCCCACACTTATTTTCTGCAGTATATTGATCAAAAGGAGTTCATTCTAAGTCATGCTTCACTATCCTTTAAGAACAAGGGGTTAACAAAGAAAAGGCTCAAAAGGGTTAAAACTTACAACAAATAAGAAATATGAAAAGGGATAGGCTTTTTGGCTTTGGCTTGACTAACAACTTCATCTTATTGTATGTTATGCAAACAATATCATGCTTTGAATGAATTGGGCATGAGTTCTAGTATTTGGAACTATAATGAAATGCATTCCAAGTAGCAACCAAGCAAAGAATGATGAGATCATGCAACGACTTTAGAAAACAAGAAATCACAGAGAATAACTCTCCAAAGAAAGTAATGGCTCGAGTCTCACAGGGTTGTAGCGTTTGTTTGAGTTCCTTCCTTCAAGCATGTTACAAAAACGAATTTTTCTTTTATGATTGCATGTGAAGTCATATATTATAACCATAACCAAGCATATACCAAGAGTAAATCAAACTTTTCTCTATGTTTATAACTCTTTTTAACAGTCATGCAATTACAAACCAAATCCTTATCATTGTGTTGGAAGGTACCCTAAGACACAAACACACAAAAACGACTCAAAACACTCTTTTTAGGCTTTTCAAAACATGTTTTTCAAATTTTTATGTGATTTTCGGAGTTATAAAAACAAAACATAATAAAACACTCTAAAACAACTTAAAAACACCTTAAAACAGCAAGGAACAACATTTGAAGTTATGGGTGATAAAATCCCACGAATTTGCATTAACAACATTAGTTACCCCCCCACACTTAAATCAAACATTGTCCTCAATGTTTTAAGCATAGATTCACACAAAGCATAAGTAAACACACAAAAAGCACTTAAACATATTAAACATGGCAGAATGTAATTAACAAAGAGAAGAGTTTAGGGACGCAAATCTGGTTATGGAGTGTAAATTCCCTCTTCTCCTTGGTGATTGCATTGAGGCTTTGATCTTTGTGATTCCACAGGCTCATTCTTGAACTGGTTTCCTCCCATCGTTGATTTTCCTTTGTGCTACTCTTGAACTGGGCAGCAGGATTCTTTTGGTCTCCCCCGGAGGTCTGAGCTTTCCCCTTTTATCTGTTTCTTTGTTCAATCTTTGCAGGAGTGGTCCCTTCTCTGGAAGTGTATCAACCGTTGAAGATGACTACTCGAGAGCAACGCTAGGTAAGCAATCAGGAATAAATTCCAGGCAGTCGGATCCAGATCGGAAGACTGACTCCAAGTGCCGGCTGATTGCTTCTTTCACTTTGCCATGCGAGTAAGAACAAGGACAAAGAAAAAGACAGGGAAAGAGCATGATATGAGATACTTTTGCTTTTGACCTTGATGATATGAGATACCTTTGCTTTTGAAGAAGCGGTGAACGAATCAGCACACTTCAATCCGCCATTTCCTCCTGGGTCATCTGTACTCCAGGCATCTGGTATCATCTTTGGGGAAGAAGAAAGAATTGAGTATTTCGAAAGGCTTTGCTGGGAGTGCACCCTCAGAGGTGAGGGAGAGTTGGGCATTTTCTTCAGGTTTGCCTTGCCATAAAAGACGAAGGTCGACATATATAGAGATAATATCAAGTGGTGGTATTGTTCTTTTACCCGTGTCGACAAACGTCTCTTCGATTTCTGAACGGACGCCTCTTCGATTTCTGCACGACGCCCCTTCGATTTCTGAACGACACGTAGTAGTGCGTACGCGGCTTTGTCTGAGCTCTTTTGACAAAGTCGCACGCGTTTTCTGAAAAGCAGAGAAAGCGTCGCCGAAATTTACGCTTGTCGGCAAAAGTGTAGCTGCGATGATGACCTCCACGTGAACTTTTGACAAAGTTGCACACGTCTTCTGAAAACCCGAGAAAGCGTCGCCAAAATTACGCCGGAAATTCCGGCTTTTTGAATCGGTGGACACGTCGCCTTGGCTTTTTTATTGAGCTATCGATCACCACAACATACACACTCTGAAGATTTTCCATTCTTGAACATCGTCTCCGGCCCTTTGAAATTAACTCCATCCACCCCTTCTCTTTGAACACTTTTGAAAAATGGCAAACCCATCGAACCTTAGCTTAGAATTGAGTCTCAGCAGTGATACGGGCGCGCCCCGTCAAGGTAATGTATGGCGTCCTTCTTTTTTATCTTCTAACGGTCCTCTCACAGGTGAAGACTCCGTGATGCAGGACGCCACAACAGCTACAATAGTAGCTAGAAACCTCCTTACTCCAAAAGATAGTAGGCTGCTGTCAGGACGGTCCGATGAGTTGGCCGTTCAAGAGTCCCTCGCACTTAGTGTTCAGTGTGCGAGTTCTGTGTCCAACATGGGCCAACGCCTGCTTGCCCGCTCCCGTCAGGTGGAATCATTGATGGCGGAGGTGGAAAGTCTTAAGCAAGAAATCAAATTGCTTAAGTACGAGAATAGAAGTTTGCATGTGCTGGCAAACAACTATTCGACGGGCATGAAGAGGAAGCTTGATGAGCTGCAAGAATCCAATGGTCGTATGCAAAGTGACCGTCAAAGTGACCGTCAAAGGCTTGCGGCTTACTTCCAGAGGCATATTTTTCCTGGGTCATCCAGCGCTTGGCCAAGTATTGAGGCCTGGAATGCTCTAGCTCCGATGCCTTCCGCTCCGATGGCTTCTGCTCCGATGCCTCCCGCTTCGATGCCTTCTGCTTCTATGCCTTCCGCTTCTATGCCTTCCGCTTCAAGAGTATTGCCACGTAGTGGGGCTTCAAACAAACAACCTCTGTGAAGGCTACATCTGCTTTATTTTTTTTTTTTCTTTTTCTTTTTTTTTTTTTTTTTTTTTTTTTTTTTTTTTCTTTTTCAATCGGCTTGGAATTTATCTTTGAATGGGCGGTGATACTTGAAATGATCCGGTAATGGTTTAAATTCAAGATTGGATGCCTGAATCATTAACAACATGTTAGTATAAAAGAAAATTGAAATTGGAGGAGGTGGCTTACTTATGTGCTCCGACATGAACTCAAGGATAAACACATCTTCTTTGAACATTTCAGGAACTTTGCCCTTGGACAGATTTGATGTGAGGATTGGTCCTTGTCTTGTGTCATAAAATTCAACTTCTTTTTGGTTGTTTGCCTCAAGACCGTCCTCTTTGATGAATTCATGATATTCCCTACTTTGCACCTTTGGAAGTGCTTCCAAGATGTCTTTTTCACTTTCTTCTTCCTTGGAATTCATGAACCTGCAAGGAATAGGGATATTAGGTGGAATGGGGTTAGAACTAATTAAATTTGGAACAACCTTACTTGAATTAGATGGCGTAGGAGCAATAGGTGCCTCCGACAAAGGTGTTTCCACCCTTTCCGTGGGTTGCGTGTGTTCCTCTTCCTCAATTAGCAGCTCCTCATCCACTTCTTGCTCTTGAATTTGTTTCATGAATTCCATAATCTGCCCAATTTGCTCCTCCAATTTACCCAACTTCTTGTCTTGATTTTGTTCGTCCTTGGTTTGTGTTTGGACTTCATTGCTTTGGGCAGGTTGTGGTGGCTGCATAGGCGTTGTATAGAACTCCTCATATGGTTGCCAATATTCTCCTTGTTGAGTCTCCTCGACTTGGTTTTGTGAGCCCTGCACCAAACAAAGTAATTCATTAAGCTTTTGATTATAATCTATTGACGAACTTGAGTTTGGTTGGGCATATTGAATATGAGGTTGTGGTGGATGCATAGACGTTGAATAGAACTCCTCATAAGGCTGCCAATATCCTTCTTGTTGAATATGTTGAGGTTCCCACCATATAGAGTTTGAATGATCACTCCAATCGGAATTGTAAGTATTGGAAAACACGTCGTTCCTTGATTGATTATGATCAAATGTACCAACTCTTTGCGTTTGGTACTCTTCCATAAGCTGTGACAAAAGAGAAGCACTATCAAGTGCCATGTCTTGCGTCTAAAATAAAACTAAAAATATATACACACAAACGAAAATAAAACAATCCAAGAGATTAGCAAAGTTGCTAATCCCCGGCAACGGCGCCAAAATTTGATGCGAGATTTATACGCGCATAAATTAAACCCTCTTTTTATCGATTGTAGTAAGTATGTAAGTAGGGATCGTTCTTAACCGGGGATTAGGAGGGATTGTTAATCCCTTGGATTTGACTCAAAAACGTAAAATAACAATATGAAACACTATACAAGACTCAAAGAATGCAAAACTAAACATTAAAACACTAAAACAAACCAAAAGACTCAAACATCACCCAAAACACTCAAAACTGCCTTAAAATCACTTTCTGGGCAGTTTTGAGCACTTTGATGAATTTGGACGAATTTGTGAAATAAATTGAATCAAAACACTTAAAAACACAAACTAAATGTATTTCTAACTAATCTAACACTTTAAAACACTAAGACAAACCAAAAGACTCAAACATCACCCAAAACACTCAAAACTGCCTTAAAATCACTTTCTGGGCAGTTTTGAGCACTTTGATGAATTTGGACGAATTTGTGAAATAAATTGAATCAAAACACTTTAAAACATAAACTAAATGTATTTCTAACTAATCTAACACTTTAAAATAAATGGGGGATTGGTTTTGACGAAATTAAATAAAATGAACAGATTGTAAATAAAAACAGAAAGTAAAGATGAATGTGATGGAATTGAATGGATGGGAACCTAGCTAAGGGGTTCATCTCCATACATGTTACACTTGCATAATAAAATGATTTCCAATTGCATTTCAATAAACCATGAATTCTCAACACCCCAAGTTAACCGTGATGCACTAATTAACCTTCAAATCTTCCTAACGTTATTGAATTGGATGATGCATGCGACAATTCAAAACATTCCCCGCAAGTCCTCAACATGAATGCATAGAAGAGATACAAGCAAGAATCATTAAGCTCTATGAAAATTATAAGTGTTGACGAGGCATTCGTTACTATGGATTGCATGAAACTTATGCCAAGAATTCGTTTAACGCGATTGTTTATAAGCAACCTCCACTACTTGTGAATATAAGTTCGTAACTATTAGGTGAAACTCACTTATATTCTAGCGTCATATTCATGCATGAAAATTAAGTGTGCACTCTCAATAAACATACATAAATAAGTTATCAATCAAACAGTTAAACAAATTGAAACCACAACTTATGAAACGCAATTAGAAGTAATCAAATCAAAATGAAAGCATAAACATATATTTCGAATCCCCCCCTAACCAAGGGGGGTTTAGTTCCTCATAACTTTGAAATCAAAGAAACACCTAAACATTCCAACAACTCAAACTTGAATTGTATGAACGTTTAGGCACTCTTCTCTTCCATTCCTCATATGTACAAAACAAAGAGAATTGAATTTAAACATTGAAATCAAAGAAACACCTAAACATTCCAACAACTCAAACTTGAATTGTATGAACGTTTAGGCACTCTTCTCTTCCTCGTTGTTGTAGCACAAGGTCTAAGGTGAGGTTTGGTGGTGTGAATGGTTTGGGGAATGGTGTTTGGATTAATAGGGAAGAGAAAAGTGTTTTGGTGGCTGCTGCAAGGGTGTGGAGAGGTTTTGACGAATTTCTGGAATATGGAAGAGTGAATGAGAATGAATTGTGTATGAATGAGTGTGTGTCTATTGTGGCTGCAATGGATGCTTATTTATAGGTGAAATGGGGGGAACATGACAGCTAGGTTATGATGATGAATGCATGTGCAATGTTTTGGGAGAAAGAGGTGAATGGTGGCTGCAATGGATTAAAGAATGGGAGTGCATGTGCTTTGACAGCTAGGTTAAGTGAATGCATGTGCAAATGCATGTGGAATGTGGCTGCAATGAAGGAATGTGATGGAATGATGAAAGGGGAAACATGACAGCTAGGTTGTGATGATGAATGCATGTGGCTGATTTATGAAGAGTGAATGCATGTGGCTGCAAGGTGTGAATGATTATGGGTGCATGTGGCTGCAATGGATTAGGAATCCTTCAATTTCGTCCATTCCTTTTGCACCAAACATAAGCTATCCATTCCAAGTCCAATTTTGCTCCAAAATGCTCCAAAATGCATCTTTTTGCTTCCTTAGCCATATGAACCTAAAAACACACGAAAATAGCTTAAAGTACTAAAATAACTAAAGAAACATAACGTAAATGCACGAGAACAAGCCATTTAAGTCGCATGAATATGCTCCTATCACTAGGTTAAGGCAGCCATGTCACTCATGCAATTCTTCCGTCCAAACTCTTATTAGGTATATACAATTAGTGACATTTAAAAATCTCTTATGGCGTGCAATCCAAGTTAAAAACGGTAATAAATAAATGTTCAATTTATAGCCTAACTAGAGATGTATTTTTCTTGGCCTTTTGGCTGACAATAAGAGCGTAGATGAGTATTATCCAAACCCTAGTACTTGTTTCCGGGAAAGCAGTAGCTTTCTGATTATAAAAATACGGAGTTGTATGGAGAGCTCACAGCAAACTTATTTATTTGTATATTTAAACAACTTAACCATTGGCTTGGCAACTATAATTACTTAATTAGTGGATAATTTGACCTAGTTATTGTATAATCTTTGAGCAATAATTTTACATTACTTAATGTTTAAAGTTGTACAACAAGTTATACACTCGGGCAACTTTGAACTCAGAGGTTTATATAAACGTTGAAATTTAGCAAAAACAGTAGCAAATACATTCAATAAAAACCTTCTATATGATCAAGTTGTTAAATTCAATAATCACTAATTTAAGTCAATAATGTTTTTAATCAGTGCTTACTTGAGTTAGGTTAGTTGATAAAGTAGCATTGGGCGTTTTGCAATGAAGTTTGAATCTTCTTTCTCATGTATTATAACAGATTAAGATATGACATTATCGGAAAGAAAAGTCAGCATAATAAAGTTGTTCCCAATTTCTTTTACACCTCCTTTATTATTAAAAATAAATAAATAAATAAAGATTAATATGATATCATCAGGAGCTGGGATTCTTAGAGCCAGGATAAATTATAAAATGTAACTGAGATTTTGGTTTTTCTGTTCCAAACTTCTGGTTCAAAGGAGACCTGAATAAAAGTCATGCTTCATGAGCTCACTCCCTATTAGTCCAACCTTTATATTTCCAGCTTTTGAGCATGACAAAGAGACCTGCAGTATTTACAATATTTGGCGCCAGTCAGTCTGGTATTTCGGTATCTTAACTCTTAAGTCAATACTATCCCAGTCCAATTTCCACACTATCAGAGAGTTAGGACCGTTTCTGATAAATACATGAATATGACTTCTGAGAATTTTTTATACGTTAATTTATTAAGTAATTTCCTATGTATCCCTCTCTTCCTCTCCGTTCATTATTCAAATTGTTTTCATAAAAATTATTGAACATGCAGACTTTGAAGTGCACTCGATCGGTTCAGATTCAAATGGAAATTTCGACTGGCTAACGATGTAGAAACTTAAATATGCAGTGCAATTGAGGATTAACTTCCGGGACGTCACCAAGGCGACTGTAAGGTTATAAATCCAATTACCAAATCCTTGTAGACTTGGCCAACTAATGCGTTGAAGAATGAAATTTTACGTTCGGAAACTTAACAAAATAAATTGTATTGAGGTCTTTTTTAATAAAATCCAACATTTTCGGACTGTAGAAATAGTTATGTCAGTATTGGTGTGCTTAGAATTGAGTTGCTAACTAATCTTGACACTACATGTATTATACATATTACATTAGAATTTCATTTATATATTCCGCATATGTCATCACTTACTCCATTAACATGTTCCTTGCATATTGTTTCTGGTCAGATTATTATATATAAGTAGAATTCTTTTGCAAATAAAGTTATAGAATATGCCCACATGCAGCTCACACACATATATAGTATTGTTATATATTTGCATAGAAGGACAAATTTATCTTGTTTTTTTTTTTTCCTTGTTAGGTAATATTAAAATATGTATGTTAGGGATCTAGACACTTCGTTAAGTTGATTACATTTTCCTTGAATATGTGATTCAAATTTACAAATTTACTCATAATATTATATTGTATACTGTTGGGAGATTATCTATAAATATATGCATGACAAAAGTTTGCTACCTAAATCAGATCAAGTTCACACCAATTAAGGAATTTCAATCTGGTCCAATCTTACCGTGCAGGTCTAGTAATGCTTCATTAGGAGTCTTGCACAAACATTTGACACGTTTCTGTTGTTTGGAAAAGTTGGACCAAAATTGTTTCCAATTGCACCAACTATTGAGCTGCCATCCTCATGACCATTCTAGAAATTAAATTTTAACTTGACTTGCGTGGGAAAACTTGTTAAAACATAACATCAATATTAGGGAAATGCTAAGGATCATTAAATGATCATTTTATTTTGAGTAAATTGTAGCAATGGTCCCTTAATTTTCACTCAATTGGAACAATGGTCTCTCAACTAAAAATCTACTACCATTGGTCCCCCAACTCTTCAAAATGTGCAACTATAGTCCCTCAACTAAAAATCCATTACCATTGGTCCCTCAACTTTAATCCAACTGGAGAAATGGTCCCTTAACTTTAACTCAATTGGAGCAATGATCCCTCAACTTTAGCCCAATAGTAGCAATGCATGATCCTTCCAACATAACTCATTTTAACAAAATTCTAACGAAGTTGATGAAAAAGACCATAGCTATACGTTCTGGTAAGTTGAGGGACCACAGCTATACGTTTTGGTGAGTTGAGAGACCCCAATTGTAGCAATGGTCCTTCCAACATAACTTATTATGACAAAATTCTAACAAAGTTGACGAAAAGGATCATAGTTACACATTTTGATGAGTTGAGGGACCAATGGTAATTGATTTTTAGTTGAGGGATCATTGCTCCAATTTAATTAAGGTTGAGGGACCATTGCTACAATTTACTCTTTTATTTTTGTGTTGTATCCTTCTGATTCAAGTAGTACATGAGTTGAGTTTAGAACATCGTGAGACAGTTACGTTCTTCTATTTACTCTTATTAAAGGTAGAACTGAGAGGAGCCAATCCTAGTATGAGAGGACTAAGTTGGGCCAACCTATAGTGTAAATATAAGAGAATTACATAAGAGAAATGAGGGATATAGAAGAGTGGAGGAAGAATGGTAGCAGATGTAAAAGAAAATGTATCGGGAAAGACATACAAAATGAAAACTAACCAAAATCTATCATTCCCTTTCAAAATTTTGTTTCTATCATTCACATTCATTTTTAGTTCTTCCTATCACCCTTTTCATCCCTTCACACATGTACTTTTTCATATTTTAAACACAAAAAAGTGAACTAAAACTAAATAAAAAATGATTATCAAATGAGCCTTAAGATTAACTCGTCACATGATTGATTTTTAAGTATTCATGCTTATAAGACCCAAGAACGGCCACAATCAACCTCCACCTACGCTGGTGATCCAAGCCCTTCTCTTAATAATAATAGATCATGGGCTTAGAATACGGTCGGTCCAGAGATTTTTGAAGTCCCGGCGACTCCAAAAAATGTGCCCTCATTTTATATATAAAAAATATATATTTGTTTTTACACGTAAGATATCAATAAAATTATATTTAGAAAAACACTTCACACTCAATAATTTAGAAACACGGAAAAACTAATTTATTTTGTATCGAAAGAAGGAAACCAAAAAACTTCAGGCTTACAAGTAGATAAATTATGAGTTTTGTCTTCCATTTGAACTTTTAAAGTGTTTTTGTATAAATCGTGAGGTGTTTTTTCTTATTTACTAACCTCGTTAATATAAGACTAAAAAAATAATGATCTTTTTTAGTCTTTAAGGATATGTATAAGTAATGAATGGGCACCAAATTAAACCTTTTGATGACACGTCATATGATTTGCAAATTTGGTCTAAAAATTTAGTCTACGCATTACCATTTGTTAAAGATTAGACATGAATTGGAACGAATGTTTAAAAATAGCAACCCACATAGTTACTATCTAGTAATTAAAAATAAATTAACAGCCAAACAAAAATTCATAAAAATTGAAAAAAATAAACATGCACATAGCATTTCGAACTTAGGACCTCTTGTTAAATTTTAAATACAAAAACCATTGCTTCTAATTAAACTTCTTATTATTTAGCTAAATTTTATAAATTTATAATGTTATGAAAAGAAATTTGTGAAAATTGGAATTTAAATAAGCACACATGGTGTTTTGAACCCAAGACATCCTCATTAATTTCAAACAACAAAATCACCGGTTCTAGTTAAATTTCTTTGTCATTAAACCAAATTTTATAAATTTATACTCTTATGAAAATGTATATAAATATGCTAAATGATTGCCCTGCCCGCACTGGACCTGAGCCGGCCCTGGCTTAGAACAAAGTAACTTCTTCTCCTTGGAGTTTATACTTTGCGTGACCATATTTTGGGGTCGATAATAAAGAATGATGACAGTGATGGGAGATGGAAAGTGAGGTTAGTAATGATGGATGACACAATTTAGTTTTTAGGCAAAGTCGTCAAAGGCAATTAAGTATCGTTCATACTGTCTTATTAGCAAGCAAGCTCAGCTTATCAAAGAACTTTAGACTATTTTGCCCATGGTATTATGTACGAAGGAAAGGGGAGTCATCCAACGTTAATAACCGCCACAAGTAATCCTACTCTTATTACATTTTGCATACTATATTTTTATCACCTCTCTAAGAGGGATAGTGTCCACCAGCATATATGAGTCTCATAAAAATTAGAAATATGGTATAAAAAATGTGATAAAGTAACATTTTTGAAGTGCTACTCGTTTTTCTTATTTTCTTTTTGCTAGGGGTGGGGTTTGGGGGGATTCATCAACAGCTCGTTTTCCAATTCCTGGTAAGCTTGACTCTGGTACTGCTTTATTTGCAAAACTTCCACGCATTTAGTAGATGTAGTCAATTAATTAATAGGATACATTTCCTTGTGGAACAACTATATATTGGAATAGTACATTATTTTATAAACAAATTCATGTGCATGCACTAAATTACTATTCAAGTAGAATATGTAACTCAAATAATTAAGAACAATACCCATATACATGTTCAACAAAAGGCACCCAGTAGAATTTCCAAATTCTAGAAGCTCTTTGGGAATCCATATTAATTATACGAGACAAAATTTCTTCGTTGTCTTCTTAAAACGTTAAGCAAATCATTAATGTTGAAATAACGTGTGTCGACAATAGGAAGCGATCCTAAAAAAGACTTGCACGAAGGGAACCCTAAGATAAGAATATTTCCTTTATATATCTCTTGAAACGGCATCATGGTTTGACTTTTTTGAAACTTAATCCTCCCACGTAACTTCTAGAGAAGCGACATGGGTTCAGAATTTCTTGCTTCCTACTACTAGTTAAAAATGGAAGAGCTATGGATCAATACAGAATGCTCTTAACCGCTTAAGTTGAGATTTCATTATAAAATTAATTGGCAGGGGAGTAGTCTAACCTTTTATATAAGCCCTTACAAGGTTTTTTTTTTTATACCAATGTGAGACTCTTTTAGTAGTCCAACCTTTTATAAGACCTTACAAGGTTTTTCCATTTTTATGAATGTGACTCTTTTACTTTCACATCCTTACACGCCCTCTCACATATGGTGAATTACCAATGTGGGACTCTTTTATCTTTACATCCTCATACGCCCCCTCACGTGTGACTAATTTTCAAGTCAAACACGTGGACAACACGGTTTTTCCTTTTACCTTCACATCCTCACGCACCCCTTCACGTGTGAGGAATTTTCAAGCCAATCATGTGGACAACATGAATTGGCTGATGTGAAGCATGTGAACTACCATGAAGAAAGTTGAGGTTCCACCATAAAACAAATTAACAATATGAGGAGTAACCCAACCTCTTATAAGCCCTTACAAAGTTTTTCCTTTTATTAATGTGGGACTCTTTTACTTTCACATCCTTACAATTTGGGACTTATACGACATAAAAAAGGGCTGCTGCTTTAGACACGAATAAGTGATTATTTGAAGAAAGAATCTCAACCAATAAATACGAGATGTAGTGCATCAGCAGCTTTTTTGAATCAGTTTTGATACATGTGTATGTACTATAGGTATGCCTTAAACGATATTGAACTAATTAACAAAATTTTATTTATTACTCTGATTGTTTTCATTGCCATCATCAGAAATTACACATTGATCAATATGTTCAAGAGATCAGGCCAAGTAATTCTGGTAATCGATTAAATTATGTGAGGAAATTAACATGCTTTGATCAACTGATAATGATCATCCTACTCAATACCTTTTTTCTTTTGTCTTGTTTATCCGTAAACTCATAAATTTCATAAATAATAGGGAAATGATCATACGCGTGCTCCTGTCTATTTTGATCTTTTGTTTTTCCTTTGCTTTATTCGATCAAAAGTAAAAAATAAATAGTGGTGTGCATGAGGAGAAATAAAGTGTTTGGAAATCATTTCTCAAATAAATAAAAAACCAATAACAAAACAAAGGGATATATCTTATAGAAATATAAATTCTACAATGAACAAATACTGATGGATCGACCTATCGGTGTAACCAAAAAGAGAAGAGTCGTGGTAAAACCTCATCAGCGAAGCCTACGTGATTAATTACAATCATGCCGATGAATTAACGCACTGATCATCTCTGTATATATAATTACAAAAACCCAACAAGTGGAGCTGCTTTCCCTAGCTGAAGAGTCTCCAAGTCATTCTCTAATGGCGTTAAGTTCAGATCCAAACACATAGCTCTCCTACCGCTGTTCGTCTTCTTCAAAACTTGAAATACTTGCGCAGGCTGAGGATTCAGACTATTCGAACTTGAATATCGCTCATGAACATTGCTAGTAGTATTACAACCGCTCAAGGCTGCCCTGTGCCTCCTCATGTGACCCCCCAAGGCCTGCCCTACAGGAAACTCTAGGCCACATATGTTGCACTCATGCGTCTTAGGTTTTGGTGGTGAACCTTGTGACAGACTCTGATCAGAACTATTGCTGTTTCCTTCTCCTGATGATCCGGTTAACCTGGGCTTCTTGTGACTGGCACGGTGACCTCCAAGCGCTTGGAACGAAGGGAACTGGCGATTGCAGGTCTTGCACTCGAAAACCCGGTTAGGGGAGACAGAGAAGGAGTCATATTGATTAGCGTTGTTGATGCCACGGGAAAGTAGCATCAAACAGTTGGCCATGGTTAGGCTGTGATCAAGCTCTCTCATATCTGTGATGCTTCTCTTCATGTTCATGCACAAGAGATTGTGTAAAACGAGATGATTGGAATGTTGGTGATGATTGGATAGTCAAATATGAAATTAAAGGAATGGAACTTTTTGGGTTTAGGGTGTTTGGTATTTATAATATTGTTGGGTATGCCAGTTGGTATGTAAGTTGATCAGTGAGATGAATTTTTGACTTTGATATATGTGGTTGACAATTCAGAATAGTGAAAACAAAGTCGTTGTTCCTTGTTGGAAAAGAAATCTTCTAAAAACAAAGAGGAGAGTAGAGTAATGGGGAATTGAGGAAATAAAAATATTGGGTTTAAAAGTTTCGTAATTGGTTAATTAGTGGTTTAGTGTGAAAAGGAGATAGCTAGCAGGATATGGATTATATACAGAACGACGTAACTGACCATGTAAGCATGACTACATATAGCAAGAAGTACTGCAGAGACCTAGTCTGCAGTGACGGCTATACATACGTGTCTTTCCTAGAACCTTCAACTTCTAGAAGATTCTAGCAAATTTCTTGCTTTCTCTGTATTTTTGGTTATATAGTAAGAAAGATGAAGCATCCACGATGAGCCTGAGTCAGCACAGAAAATCCAGAACGATGAAAAAGAGTCTGAGAAATTAATTAATGCCAATTGGAAATTAAAAAAAAGGACTAAAATTTATACGATAATTATAGCTAGTATCTGGGCTTGGTAATTAATTGGTAACTTTGCATTTTGACACATCTTTAGTAGTGGAAATGTTTCATAAATAGGTGCATGTACATGTTTGGATGAATAAACCGAATAAATAATTGTCGATGTGTGAATCAATATATGATGCCTAAATCGCAAGTGCCCTTCATACTCCACATGTATCTTGCTTATACTTTTTTTAGAGTTTTGCATACTAAAATCTATTCACATATATTAGGAGATGTATGATTAGATTTTCGTAATATCTTAAAATTTAAGGGGCAAAATTCAATTGGTTAAGAAGATTATTGCATTCGAGGTGTTGAGTTCAATTTCATCCTCCCCTACTATCATCTAATATAAAAATAATAAATAAATAAAGACACTTAAAATGCCTCTGATTGATTAAAATGTCAAGAGTAAATCATTTATATAAGAAGGCAAAACCAATAAAATTAAAACAATTAAGGAATTTTGTAAGGAATCAAAAGACATATATTCACCCACCGCGACTAATATATTCACGTATGTCATGTTCTACATTGCCACTCCAATTAAAACATATTAATTTTATTCATTGTAATCAAGATATGTGTGGTAAGAAAATTACTTCACACGTGGCTAGTATCTAATTAATGTGCATAGTCTGTATCACCAACTATTTACTTATTTCACTATTCAAAATGTTCATATAGCTACTCTAAATACAACTAGCATATGGGCACACATAAAGTGTGTGAGAAAATTTTTTATTTTTATTTTTGAAATAGAAGGAGAGAGGAAGAGAGTGATAGAGAATATGGAAGTGAGAAGTTTTTTTTTTAATTAGAGATATGTTAAGATTACATGTAGGTGATGCTTTAAAAAAAACAATAAAATTTAATTGTGTGAAATTATATTTTTGCTCTATATTTTTTATTCATATTCTGTTTTCATTAGAAGGTTAAAATGGTAATTTAATAGATTTTGGTTGACAATGAGTGTTTTATTAATTAGTAGAAATTATTCTTATTCAATATAGTTAAAATATGCATGATAAAAATCGCTTCACATGCGGTTAGTATCTAATTAATATGAGTAATCTGCACGGGATTCTCTGTATTTGGGCTTATCTCAAGACTCTATGTCTAGGTTCAGGTGATTTATATGAAATTCTTTAACTTTAGCTTAATTAGGTTGTCAATTAGTCATCATCTCCCTAACTTAGTGTTGAGGTTGGCGTATCGTGTAAAGAGTGTTCTCTTCTCTTTTTACATTCGTGTCCCGCAATCAGAGGAAAATATATGCCAAACCGTCAATGTCATCTGCTTACGTGGCTGCAGATATACACACAAATGGATATATCAGCTATAACATCGCTTTAAATATACTCAATTACTGGGAAATTGTGTGAACTGAAAGCCAAATCCCATGAGTCTGACTGACTGACTATATGCATGCAGAGGTGTCAAAGTTGATCCAACTTGTAGAAACTTTCTCTTCATAATATGAGAATATAAAAAGTATTCTCTGATGACCAAAACCGTAGCCACAATGAAGTAGTTGTTGTGGGGGGAATTGTTGGATTAACATGACCGTTGCTTTTAGCTAAATAAAGTCCAATTAATGGTGCTTAATTTGCAAATAATTTTCCTGTTATGAAAATTTCGTGCTGCATGGCAGATAGTCTGTGACTGTGTAAAAAGGTGTTTTTCAAATTTTAACTACGATTTTTTTTTTTTTAGTGCTGTCTTAATTTTCAAAGACCATGCCAGTAAGCAGAAAATAAACCGCCGGCGGCCCGTCAACTACGAAATATATTTTTTTACTTTCTCAGACTTCCAGTATATATATTACACTCGCCCTTTTTTCATTTATTTTTTTAGATTAACGCGTTTTAGAAGTCTATCCCAATCTGATAGTCAATTGGACACACCAATGATTTAAATACTCTGGCAATAATCGATTTGGAGTATTTATATAATATCTCCATATGTATAAAGGTTTTTTTCAGTGACTGTGCGCGTGTGTGTATATATATATATATATATGTTTTTTTAGCCAAAATTGTCTTTGAGATTTGCATAACACATCACTTTGGTATTTGAAATTGAAAATCAATAGAAATGGTCCTGAGATTGTTCACCATCCGTTATTTTGGCCATTATGTTAAAAACTCCATTAAGTGTCCTGGAGCTTTTTGCCGAAAGTTCGGGCAATTTTTAAAGCTTCGTAACTCAATTGTTTATTAACCAAATTCGACTCATAATATATCAAAATGAAGATAGGAAAGTGTAGAACAAGATTATACCTATTTAGAAGCCCAATAGTTGCCGGAGATGGCTTGAAAGGTGATTTGTCTGTGGGAAAACTGGAAAACTCGCCGGAAATTGAGTAAACTTTAAGCATTCATAACTTCTTCAATACTCAACAAAATCGAGTGATTAAAAAAACGAAAATCATACTTATCGACGAGACAAAGAGAATGATACTTTTCTTGATAGCTAACTTGCTGTGGTTTGGCCGGAAAGTGGCTGTCTTGGTCTCGAGTTAACCAATTTCGAGCCGTTTTCCGGCCAAACCACGGAGAATCAGCCGTTGAGAAAGGTACTATTCTCTTCGTCTCGTTGAGAATTATGATTTTTTTTTTGTTTTTGAATCACTCGATTTCGTTAAGTATTGAAGAAGTTATGAACGTTTAAATTTTACCCAGTTTCCTGCGAGTTTTCCAGCGAACCAGTCACCTTTCAGGCTATTTTTTGGCCATCTCCGGCAACCATTGGCTTCCAAATAGGTATAATCTTGTTCTACACTTTCCTATCTTCATTTTGATATATTATGAGTCGAATTTGGTTAAGAAATGATTGGGTTACGAAGCTTTGAAAATTGCCCAAACTTCAGGCCAAGAGCTCCAGGACACTTAACGGAGTTTTTAATGGAAGAACCAAAATAATGGATGGTGGACAATTTCAAGGAGCATTTCTATTGATTTTCAATCTCAGAGACCAAAATGATGTGTTATGCAAATCTCAGGGATCATTTTGGCTAAAAAGCCTATATATATGGTTGATGATGCATACACTCTTTTATGTTGGCACATGCCTCATTTATTACTAGATTTATTAGAGCAATTTCTTAACATTATCTAGTAGCCAAAGAAACATATATATTATATCGACGGGAGAGAGGGTACCTAAACCCTTGGGAGGTTAGTGCAAATGGTGTGACCGTGAAAGAGGGTGGGGCGATGAACTAGGATCAGGACAGGTTCAATGTTCAAAGCCCTTTAGTATAATTAAAAACATTAAGGCAATCACATTATCCCCCTCCGTCTTTTCAAAATCAAATCTAAGATCACAACTTTTCTGGATTTTACTGGGATAAACTCAGATAAATTGATGTGAGTTTAGTCAAACAAATCTAACATCTTCTACAAGTTAGTAACCAGAAATGAATAAGTGTGAGCAGATAAATGCATGACAGTTCCATATGGAAGGAACAGAAAATCCCTTCCCGTTACATATTTTGCAGCGAACACTCCTTGTCACTCTTCTCTTCTGGCATTGATGGCACATCAAGGACAGCTCCTCAACAAACTGTTAAAGACCACAGTCATCAAGTACATAAGTCACATAAACAGTGATAACAAAATGTATAAACAGAGTAACAAATTTCTTATCTTTTGGATTGCTAGTTTACTTTGGCTCTTCCTGCTTTTGAAGAACTTTATACTAGAACAATGGCGTATGGCCACAATATGAACAAACTATGGCTATAGCACTAATGACCACTGTTTACTTCTTCCCAAAACTTTCTTTCTCCTAATTACCAGTGTCATCAGAATTAATTACTACTTGTTTCATCTCCTGCCTGTACCCTAGTTCCCATCCTCACATGCAGTTGCTTTACACCCCTTTAGACACCGTTGTTTCATTTCCTCCTCGACTTTTCCTCCATCTCACCAACCCCATTAGTCTCTCAGTTCCCCTACACTTTCGACGTACCATCAAACCCACCAATATCTTCAATCTTTCCCTACTTGCTAAGTTCCACTTCACCCTTCCCTTCATAAACACCATTCTTCCCATTTCCTCAAAATTATCATTATTCCCCCAACCTTTCTGGTCAACCTATTATTTTCTGTCTAATTCGCAAGAATAAAAAAGAAAATTACAAAGTATTGTCTTCATTATAGTTTTTGAAATTAAACAAATAATTATAAACAAAAATAAAAAGAATTGATGAATAGTAAATACTGGTAGTTTCATTATCGAAATGACTGATGATATATTTCATGAAGGAAATAAGAGGAAGGAGACTGAGCAAAGCCAGGCCATAATGGAGCAACATGTGCTAGATAATTGTTGAAAATAAAAACAAGTGAAACAATATAAGCCATTGGTAAATAAATTAAAAGAGAAGCCAGTTGAGGAATTAGTTTTACCATTTTTTGCTTCACTCTATTGATATCCTTGTCTAGAGAAACCACCAGTTTCTTCAAGAGAGCTTCAGTCGGTTGGTGAGAGTTTTCCACGGCTTTCAAAACAGGTTGCCATTTCTCATCATGCTTTGGATTCGCCGCAACACATATTTTAACCAGATCCTTGTGGTTCTCCTCTGCTACAGTTCAAACTAGTATAAATCCCTAGCTTTGTCCACTAACCACAGCAGCAACAACAAACCGTATCACGATCAGATCTCATGAGAGTATCCATACTCTTGGTTTTTCGTTGGGTACGCAGTACCATCTCAATAGCCACAAGGTACCACTATTGGGCCGGCATTCCTGCAAATTAATCCTTTGCCATCAAAACATCAGCTTCCTTGTGATTGCCATGCCTCAATTCAGTGCGACGGCAACAAGATGCAGTTGAGGATTCTAGGGATCTTCTTCGTAAGAACTGCATGCACTTGCCTTACTCAGCCCGTTCGTCCTCTCTTCAAGACTAGCAAGAGAAAGCTAAAGCGGTATAGACTTGGGGCATTGTTTGAGACGCAAGTTACAAGCCTCCTTGGCGTTTTCCAAATTATCAAGTCGTTCCTCTAGCTATCCATGCATGAACCACAACTTGAAGAACGAAGAACAGCTCCAACCCTTTTGTCCACAAACTTCCTTTCCTTATCAAATTTCCCTAATTCTCTCTCAACACAGTTGCTGATTCATCCACACTCTTTCCCCCTCTCCCTCTTGTCGTGCCTTGACAAGAAGCATTCGAACCCTCTCAGGTTTTTTATTCTCAAATTCAAGCTTCGAAGCAGCAAGCAAAATTTCTTTAGAATTGGGAATGGCGGCATAAGCTTCTTGGAGGCTTTCGCGGGCAGCAGTCACGACCGCAGCAAGCCACTTCTCCTCGCAGCTCGTCGCAAGCCTACACGCTTCCAATCACACATCCTCGCTATTGGGGCACTGCTCGAACCCTTCTTGAATCAGTCGTCTCGCTTCTCTAATCTTCCCATCACTTTCGTCAAACCTTGCAGCCGCAATCCAACCAGCTGGCGAAGTAGCTTCGTGTCAATAGTTGGAGGCTTTGGGATATGATTATGCGTTGGTGAAAGATGGGCATTTGGAAATATTTTTCAATGTGCAGCTTTGTAAAATAGAGTAAAAATATATTTTGCGGAAGTGATTTTCTTCTATTGATACCAAGACATTTATACAAAGAAGAACTTTTGACAGAGAAGTAAACTAGCCTACATTCGAGGTGTACAACAGGAATATAAATCTATAGAAATCAATTACAAATTTATTTCCTAAACTAAGCCAAGATATCAGGAATGATATCGTTGACTTCTCTACAAGCTTTAGGGTTTCAATTGTGGAGTTCTTGGGCGTTTAATTAGGGTTAGGGTTTTGGTCAATTACGAGTAAATAAATTTGAAAAATCAAGAAAACAAGTAACTTCCTGATTCATGTCATAAAATAACCATTCACGAAATCCTTGGGAAGAACATAGGTTTTGAGTAAGTTACACTAATTAATTCCCTTACTCGTGCGCAATTTTTTTATTTTTTTTCTGAGAGAACTCCTGCAAAGATTTCATTGGTAGAGACGAAGCAGTTTCCTGTTTGTAGAATTAGGTCAGTAAAATTACACTGTTGGCCCGTTCCTGTCGATTGAACTGCTATATGTTTCTCTCTTTAAACATCTATCTGTGTCGTGTTTGAGTTAGCACTTTGTTTTCCCTTCAGCATGGAACACCCTCTAGCCGCAAGAAAGGAAACGCCAAAGAGCATGCATTCTTTCTTCTCGGACTAGCCCTTATTCTGCAACTGGATATCCAGGGCATTTGGACATTTTGTCATACTTTCTTCCGCTTAATTACCCACCAGGAACGATCAATTTTCTATATCTTATGAATAGTTTCTAGCTAGAAAATTTTGCTTTGGCATCCTATAACGATGGATATGCCTTGTGATGGTTATGTTTCTTTTGTAGGATGTGTCAGGGTTTCTGATCTCATTCCTTCTGTCTTGCATATCAGTATATGTTTGTTTTAGCACCAAATAAGACATCTACTTTCTGATCCTTTTGGAGCCTTTGTGATAAAGAATGAGATGAGCTGTGTATCTGACTTCACTCTAATTAGCAATTTTTCTGTTGATTGTTTGGCAAGCCAAAACCCTAGGATTTTAACATATAACTTGGTAATTAATACTATTCAGCACCTGGAATTAAGTTGCAATGGAGTACATGTTCGCATATTAGAGGCTTGGAAATGAGTATGAAACTCTATTCCCTTGAATCCCCGGTCTTGGGGGTTCGCTTGTCCCTTATGAGAGATATTTTAGTGTGCTACGAATACGGCCTGGTACACCTAGTAGTATAATACAATTGATTGGAAACTTTATATAAAAAAAAATAAAAAAAAATAAACCTCAAACTAATTGTATTATGGCACTTGGGATACCGGACGATGTTTCTAACATATTCAAAAATTCCTCGTTCCTTTCCTTTGAAACCATTTATTGATTTATCTCATGAATAATATTTGGTTACTCAAAGAATGAGCAGGTGTTCCTACTCAATATTGTTCGTTGTCAATTCATAGAACTTTGTATTTATCATAATTAACTGTACATATTATAAATCACTCTATAAAGATCGTTTCTACAAAAAAATCAATTAAAACTAAGGTCATTTAGATATCGAACTGTACAAAAATAGATGAACGGAATTGGTAAAAGCATAATGAATGGTCTATGTATTTGCTATAATAGATTGACTAAACGATCTTAATTTTAATTCATTTTTTGTAGAGATGATCTTTACAATATAATTCATAATATGAACGGTTCTGATTATAAACACAAATCTCTATGATTTAGACATGAATAGTTTTGATTAGAAATTCCTACTCATCGAGTAGCTAACCCTTCTTCTTATCTCATCATTAATTGTACTGATTAAGTACTAAAACTACAACTTTGTCCTTAAATGTTCTGGGTGTTTCCTTTTCTTAAGGAAAATATTGGAAAGTCGAACAGACTTTCATTCTTCTTTACTACACAAACAAATGTGGGATGGAAATAAACGACTGTTCATTAGAGAAATACTATTGACCTTCACAGCATTTCCAAACAAGGGATATATATATATATATATATATATATATGTATATATTTATTTATTTATTTATTTGTTTTGGAAAACCAAATTTGCTATCAGTAACATCCAACTCAAAGTGGAAGTCTGACATCACAATGTAAATATATATTTTTAAATACTAATTGTTTTCTCTAATCATATCTTTTATTCTTAGACGTGGATGTCTTGATATTTTAATAAACGATATATTTTTTTTTAATCATAGTCTCCCGTTAATCGATGGGAAATATTGTTTTCGACTAGCTCTGTATTTTTTTCTTACATGTGTGAATACCCGATGAATATGTGTGAGAAGAAAAATAATAAACAAGCTCTGTATTTTTTTCTTACATTCATATTTAATTAAGTAATGCTACATTTATTACATTTTTCATATCATATTTTTAATATAATAGGGCTCACTAACACAAATGTGAGTCCCATTTTTATTAGAAATAGGATAAACTGCTGATTTCTCCCTACCATTAGTTTCACATATATTCCATTCAAATTATCGTTAACTTTTATCATGTGCACACCACGTGACTCTCCTTTGAAGACAAAAATGTCACTTCGCTAGACCTTTAGATACAAAAGCTATAGAATTACACAGATTTGCACATGTCAACATTTTAGAAATCTAAGGTTTTCAATTATTTAAAAGAACAAAGCGACCAGACTACCTTCATATGTTGCGTACATACTTCCATTTAACATAAATTTGAATGAAATGAATGAAAACTTAACAGCATGGGGGAAATTGGCCAAAAAAACTAGTTTTGAGTCCTTAATTTTCCAATTTAAAAGTTTAGGAGGAAATCGAAAGCTAAGTGAAAGTTCAACAAAAAAATCGGCAATTTACTCTTAGAATATAATACAAATGGGATAAGAATAGTAATTTTGTATTATTTATATGGGTAATGCTAGGTAGACTAAATTTGTAGACAAAATTTTGGAAACTAAATGATATGGAAGTTGATGATTGATTTATTACTTAAACGTTGATAAATGTGTTTATTTTTATTGGTGACACATCATTTAGTTTTGACAAATTTAGTTTTCAAATTTAATATTCCTAACATTATCCTATTTATATTGATGATTTTCGTTTCATTTATTCAATTTGATGCTAAAAATAAAGAAATACTGGATATGACAAATCCGGCAACTATGCGTACGTTATTCATCCGCATCGTTGACACCCCTATATCGAACGTCCCCTAATAACAGAGAGCTCACGGAGAAAACCCATCAAGAGCCAAACTGGCCACGTGTACGGTGACGATAACAGGGCCATAAACATAATGGTAGAGAGCTCCGTAGTAGACATTGCCACCCAAGCTCACCAATATCTTTCTCATACCCCAGTCCTTCAGTCTTATTTCTCAGGAAAAAAATAAAATAAAAAGTAAAAAGAAAAGGAAATTCTGTGTTCCGGCGCGGGAAAATCGCACCGGCGAAGGTACTCTTTCCTCTCATTCTTCTCAATTTCTAGGTTTTGGCCTCCATTTTTCTGTGTATCGTGCTTGTATACATATAATTTGCGTATGTATAGGTTATTGAAAATTCAGTTTGATCGCTTTGAGCTCTGCGTATTTTTCTCAATCTGTGTCGTCACTGCGCGCTCTATGTGATCGAAGATCAATTTTTTAGGGTTTTTGTTTTTGCAGTGTGCAGATTGGTCGAGCAGAGGCTCCTGAGCTTGGAGCTTGGAGTTGCATGGTTTGGGTTTGACAGAGAGTGGAGTGTGGGAAAAGCTGAGGTGGACAGTGAGGGGGCGAGTTCATTGAGCTGTGCTGTGGTGACTCAGTGAGCCTTTTTCAAAAAATGGTAGACTCTGAACTCTGATTGAAGCTTTTTGATGCCAATGTCGTGTCCAAATTTTCGGTTTATCTTTTTTGGGGTTTTTGATACCATTGCACCTGATAGGTATCGGGCTTTTGATAAATCGTGGTGCTGCCTGTTTTGCAGCTTTTTTCTCTGTGTGGTTGTTTCTTTTTTCTATCTATTTTCAGTCGATGATCTTCTTTGTGTATGTAAAATGGGTGTTTTCGTGTGCGTTGGTTCTTTGAGAATTAAATAATCGTATCTTTGCGTTGATATTTTCAATCTGATCTGGGAACCCAATCTTGTTTTGATTGTTTGAAAATGTGAAATTTTTAATGAAAAATGATGACTGGCTTATATGCCGAATGGAAAGCCATGTGCTTTTTGTACAGAGTTATGGTATTTGATCTCTACACGCTTGACTTCTGGTGATCAGACTGAAAATGATCTGTAATTTCCTTGCTACATTATTTACTAATTTACATTCATAGAATTCAATTTAAAGGATGGATTCTTTTGCGACGGTAAGGTGGGTATGTGAGTAGCTATATCCAGTGATTCTGGACCTCAACGTTCGCATTTGGGCGACCAAAAAGAACTAGATATGCATTATCCATGAGCATCTGTTTTCTTACTAGAATACATTTTTGGTTATTACTGACTGTTAATTGCGTAATGCTTCTTAGTAATTTGTTTCAATGTCAAACTTATTGAAAAACATTATTGAGAGAAATTGTCATCTAAGTAAAAAAAAAAGAACTTAGTTAGCAGCTTTCAAGAGTTTAAGTTTGATACCAGTTATGTTGAGTAATAGTAAGATCAGAATACTTGAATAAATTTGCAGTGACCAGTTAAGTATCCTTGCAACTTTGGATTATAGAATAACTTGTTTAACTTAGACCGCTTTGTGTGTGGGATCAACATCAAGCGCTGAAAGATTTCCCTCTTCTATAGTAAAAATTTGTAAAAACAATTAAAAAAAAAAAGTGAGCTAACATTGGATTATTAGAAGTATATGAGATCAATTCCTATCAAGATTCTAGTATCTTGTACTTATTAGCTAAAAGTATACGAGCTAACATAGGATTTCTGCATTTATTGATATTTCATTTCATTACTTTTTGAAGGAATTTTCTTCTCATAGCTTGCTAAGTACAGCTAGTAAGAAATAAATTTACTTACAAAGCGCATATTTATGCTTTGATAATTATGTTATTTTCTTAACAAATTATTTTACTTAGCATATTGGTGAAGAAATCTAATCATGGTTAGATGTATCTGATCATACTAGCTCAGGAAGCTTTATCTAATGGGGACCGATGTGATACAAAGCTTTATCAAATAAATGCCTAATAATTTCCTTAGAAGAGTTTCCACGATTAACAGCAACTTGCTGTTCTTTTTGCTAAATCCAGCCTCTACTGTTGTTATTAATACCAAGTACGTTGGTTCTTATTGTTATTTTAAAATGATTTTTGTAACAATTAGTTTTGGAAACCATGCATATTAGGAAGTTGTTCTTTGACGCTTTGAATTGCCTACAGCTCCGTAAGGCAAAATTTTCTTTCTCTTCCATCATAAAATGATTTCTCTCCAAGTCCTTTTACATTATGTAGGAAAAGATTTGATGCTTCAGAGCATAACTGATTTGGACAGACATAAGAAATTATTAATAATTTCATCGTTACAGCCAGGACCTGGTTTGTTAGTCATTTTTTGGTAGTCCATTTTGTGAAATCCACTGATATGTGAAATGATAAAATGCATTTGGTTATCTAGGAAAGCATCTCTGGTGGGAGTTAAAAAATCTATAAAAATAAGCTGTTAGTGAATCGTGTGTGTATCTTCTTGGAAGATATGAATCACGTGTAATTTCTTTTGATCGCTCTTAAAATTCAACATTTAGTGGTGCTGTAGAACGATCTGTTTATCCTTCTGTCTTCATATACATGTCTCCTCTGTTTGCAGATGCTATTATTTTAATCAATATGCTTGTGTTTAGAAAGCTACTGTTCTTATTTTAACATTTTGTCATTCAATCTAAACAGTAATTTTCTTTGGCAGTCTTTCCAACCCAAAAGTTTGTGGACTCCGAGAGATTCTAGCTGTCTAACTGATGGAGAGATGGGTTATGACAATTCTTCCAGATTAGATTCAAAGCGTGGTCACCAGTGGTTTATGGATTCCAATGGGCCGAAGCTCTTCAACAACAAGAAGCAAACAATGGAGGCTGTTAATGGCAGGCCAGTTTCAGATATGGGTTATGACAATCCTTCCAGATTAGATTCAAAGCAAGGTCACCCGTGGTTTGTGGATTCCAATGGGGTGGAGCTCTTCAACAACAAGAAGCACGCAATGGAGGCTGCTAATGGCAGGCCAGTTTCAGGAGTTCCACATTTGGCTATTTCGCCGTGGGAAAATACTTCAGGGTTTCAGTCAGTTCCAGGGCAATTCTCTGATCGGCTTTTCGGATCTGAGCCAGTACGGCCAATCAACCCAGGTGAGAGGAACATTCAATCTGTTGGAAATGGACATATGAATTTGGGAAGAAAGGGTTTTGAGAATCAATATCGAAATGATCCGTCAGTGGGTTTGTCAATGTCTAACTCTATCGAAGACCAATCATCATGTCTCAGTTTTGGTGGACTCAGAAAAGTTAAGGTCAATGAAGTTAGGGACTCTGAGAACATCATGTCTGCGTCAATGGGGCACTCCTACATTAGAGGAGACAACAATACAATTTCAGTGAGTACTGCATATAATAAGAGCAATGACAACACCATATCTTTGGGTCCGACTTATAATAATGGCGAAGAGAACAGAATCTCAATAGGGCCTGCCTTTAATAAAGCAGATGACAATTTCATTTCAATGGGTCACACCTACAGTAAGGGAAATGGGAATTTCATATCGATGGCTCAAAATTATAACAAGGGCAACAATGGTAACTTATCAATGGGTCCGCCCTTTGACAAGGAGGATGGAAGTTTTATATCAATAGGCCAGTCATGTGAAAAGGGAGAGAGCAGTTTCATATCATTAGGTAGCTCCTACAACAAGGGTGATGAGAATTTTATTTCTATGGGTGCAACATATGGTAAAGCAAACGAGAATTTCATCTCGATGGCTCCCACCTATGATAAGCAGACTGATAATATTACATCAATGGGTCCGGCCTATGACAAGGCTGATACGACTGTTGTACCAATTGGTCCTCCCTACGATAAAGGAACTACCAATTCTATGAGTCATAATTACAATAAGAATGACAGCACCATCTCTTTTGGAAGTTTCCATGATGAACCCGAGACAAATCCTTCTGGCGGGATCATCAACAACTATGATTTGCTGACGAGTAGTCAGAACATGGCTCAGCAGTCAGAAGAACTTGGCCTGAAGGATCCAGTTCAGTCACATACAGATCCAAATGTAGGTGAAGCTCTGCAAGTTGATTCTAAAACTGATACGGTTCCAAAAATTAAAGAGCCAAGGACTGCTAGGAAAGCTCCTCCAAACAACTTCCCTTCAAATGTCAAAAGTTTGTTATCGACTGGTACGTTTGATGGCGTTCCGGTGAATTATGTTTCCTGGTCACGGGAGGTAAGCTGATAACTATTGATCGTTCTGATTCTTTTGACAGGTGATTAATTTTCTGTAATAATTCCTTGATTTGACTTGTTATGTCATCTGCAGAAAAACCTCAAAGCAACCATAAAAGGGGCCGGGTATCTATGTTCCTGCGATCAATGCAATCACACAAAGGTAATGAACTCTTGTTAGATTCAACTGCTTTGAACTAAGACACAACGAATTTATCCTCGTATCTTTCAAAATTGTAACTTAGGGAAGTGCTTTATAAACATGTGTAGAAAAATTGAAAAGAAAATGTTTCATCTAGCCGTATGCTGTGAGAGTCGCACGTATGGTAACCAGGGGGGTTTGCGTCTATACGTGTAGTGTGGTGGTTGGGCCTCCCACCCTATTTGTTCCATGATCTATTGGTCTACTGGAGCTACCCACTTTGATCAATTAGCTTTCGATCTGCGATTTGTAACTTAGCTCAAACGTTTAATTATATCATGCAGTCTCTTAATGCTTATGAGTTTGAGCGTCATGCTGGTGCCAAGACCAAACATCCCAATAATCACATCTACTTTGAGAACGGAAAGACCATTTATGCAGTAGTCCAAGAGCTGAAGAACACTCCTCAGGACATGCTGTTTGAGGCCATTCAAACTGTGACAGGGTCTCCTATTAATCACAAGAATTTCCGCATCTGGAAAGGTGATGAATAATTTTAGATGATTTTTTGGAGTGACCTGCTTAACACAATTTCTCTCATACAATCTCTATTTTTGCCTTTTTCAGCATCATATCAAGCTGCAACCCGAGAACTTCAGCGTATCTATGGAAAAGATGAAACTGCTGTGCCTTCTTGACATCGGAATTTTCCTCATCAACTTGTTAGGGGGTTAAATTAAGATGTGATCGTGCATGGCAGCAATGCAGCGTACAGATTATAGTAAATTACTAAGTTATAGACACCTCGATTTGAATACTGCATTTGGTGGATGGTTTACAGGTATTTTCGCCGTTTGAAACGGTTCGTATAAAAATAGAATTTTGGATTTTGGACAGTTTATTATCTGTTACTTGATATTGTGTGAACGTTTGTTTTGCTCTCTGAAAAATGTTTTGAAGTAACCATGCTGAGTTGGCCGCTTTCCAATTGAAGAAGCATTATCTTCAGGCTGATAGATGATGCAGCCTCTCTGTGGAGGCCAACTATTGTTTATGTTCGTTATCTTAGTCTTGCCATTAATTAAATAAATTTGAGGTTCATATTCACGTGTTATATCATGAGTGCGTTGGATATTTATTGACATATTAAAGTATAAACTCGTTGTCCACTTATGTTTTAACCGTGAACTGATTATGCCAAGTGGTAAACTAGTTACTCGTGACATTGGGTCTAGCAGACCAAGGGCATGAAACTTTTACAAATACATACTTTTATGGCTTATTTTTACATACGTCGTATAAATTTATTTTGATCTTACTTTGCCCTCTGTGACTTTAAAGTCATCACTTTACTTCCTAAAACTCAAAATTCGTTCAACTTCTGCTGAGCTAAAACAAGGGAACCCATAATTGCAGTAGTTACTGTGCCTAAGGGGTTAAAAGAAGAATAGTAAATAGGCCCCCTTTCTTTGTTTACCACTACCATGATATAATAATTAACCCCAGAGAGTATTGCCTGCGGCAAAACCAATTACGTGAATGTAAATTACAATTTATCGATTCAAGAATTTAAAATAAAAAATGTTGCATAAAAATTTCTTACCCCCGAAAAAGATGCTAAAAGTTTGATAAGGGTTTTCCCGTTCCAAGAAAAGGGCAGGCATTGGACCAGACCCCAAAAGCTTGTAAAAGTTGTGAGGAAGAGCTCACAAGGTATGATCTTAGCATAAAAGCCTGCACTGATTAGAATTCACCATCATATTTTACTTTTTACTTAGACAATCGAGAAAAATATGGAGTTTTTTATATTTATACTTCAAAAAAAAAAAAAAAAAAAGAATTTTGGAATGTTAATAATAGTTTCCAGAAAAGTATAAAGATGTGATCTATGGTGTAGATTTAAGAGCCCCTACTTGCAAAATGATGAAACAAAACCAGAAGAAACAAGATGCTGCAGTCACGAGGGCACTCTTAATGAGGTCTTTAGGGTTTGAATCACTTCGCAATTGGTGATAAACATAGTTTAGACGTTTGCCCCTTCCCTTGTCCATGGAAATTTAAGTTTCGGTCCTTTCACCAGAGTCAATATAATAGCTCCCCCAACTATGACTATAGTCCCCACTACCTTTGCTTGGCTATGAAGTTTCCTAATGTTCACTTTCTCTGCAAAACCCTTATAAATTCAACCGCTTAAACTGTGCGTTTTGTCTGTGTGTGACAAATGCAATTGCAGGAAAATATTGAACATGACAGATGTGGATACTTCAAATAAGGTCGTTTAGAGTTGCTTAGCTAAACGTTAACATTACGCTTAACGGTTAAGAATCTTACTCGCGAGGTCATGTTCGGCTGCAATTTCTTGGTGCTTAATCTTGACGATTAGTAATATTTTCTAAACATGACTGCCTAACAATAGAAGATTGTTCTGCATGGATATCGAGAGAGCAAACAAACCTATCCAAAATAAGAGCAGAAGGAGAAATGAGAACAGTTGCAATAGCCATTGTATAGACTAAGAATACATAATGGCTCATTCCCTGGCTTAGAGCAAGACTAGCAATTACGTTCTGACCTGCATAGCCACACTGCAAGAGAATCACAGCTATGAGTAGCTTTGCCCGACAGATTAGGTTAACCAAAGACTCACTAAACATTGTCCTAATCTGGTTTTGTCTCTCTAATCAAACCATGAAACAAAGCTTATGAGCTATGTGAGGTGTAGAGGCCATAAACGATTCATTATATAGACTCCTAGCCTCATATTTTTTTTCAAATTCAAGTACTCAATTTATGCAGTGAATTCGAAAACGATTTCTTAAGAAAGATATAACTCCATTTTCTGCATAACATCGAAATCGGAAAATATGGTAGGGTTTGGCACTTTGCCAAATTTTGATTGTCCAAAAACATTGTTAGTGGGGAAGAAAGGTTAACTGCACCGAGCAATTTATGGAAACCAGGTCAGAGATTTAGTTGGTTTTTATTCTTTCCAACGTATAATAATAATAATAGTAGACAAAGAAGCTGTACAAGCATAGTACTAGTGAGTAGTGGTGATCTACAAACATTTTACCTGATTAAAACTAAATTATTTCATGATTAGGCTGATTATTGGCCGGTAGCTGGAAAATGAGTCCTGTGAAAACGACCCTTTAGCAACAACCCAACACCCCCACACCACCACCCCAACCCCCCCCCCCCCCCCCACCCCCCGGGGCGGCGGCGCGAAAAAAGAAAAAGGATTTCAACCCTTCAAATATGAAAATCCGAGAAATTAGAAGTAGAGGAAGTAGGAAGTCGGATCAAATAAGCTCCTAGTTGATGTGATCCTTATTTTTTTGATATTTGATTATTGATTACTAGGGAATCTCACACTTTATTTATTGTTTGTGTGTTAGTAAACGCACGAGAAAGTAAAGAAGTGAAATGATCAATTTTCATACTCATGTTTTCCTAAACGCATGGACCTTAAGAATCAAAATCATTCCAATTCCTATATTTTGTTAAAAAACATGCCCTAAGTTTCCTATACACCTGTTCCATAATCAATTAAACTACTTATTATCTTCTATGGTTTTGATCGTCTCACACTAACTACTAGCTAAACTTTGGTAAAGTTAACTTGTAAGTTGTAAATATGTGATGAGGATTAATTCGATCGACTTTTCGAGGCAATACTACGTAGAATCCGTAGAATCCCTAGGAGCTTGGATTGGAGTAACCCCTCACAATTTTGGCAATTAAAATAGGTCTTGTGCTTTGCTAGTTGAAGAGTGCAAGCAAACACCAATGCACTTGCTAGTCGTCTCAAATCAACTATCATCATTAGTATTAGTTAAGTCATTTAAAAAAGTTGTCATTTAACTTTTGAGGACATTTGCTGGAAGCATGTCTTTAGGGAAGCCAATTTTCTAGCGGATGCTATAACTAGTGTCGGTTATTCGGTTGCTGATTTTCATGTTTGTGATAGAACTCTTCCTTTGGTGGCCTGTCAGGCCTTCCTATTTGACTGTACCGAAACTGGTACTAACGTTTATTGTTGTACATTTTAGTGCATTTGCAGCGCCTATTTAAGAAGTTGAGACTAATCTATGTCAGGAGCCCTTTGGTTCCAGCATTGCTAACAATTCACTTCAGCATGACTTGACCTACTCATTGAAAAAATCTATTAATTCTGTGTTTATCTCTTGTCAAGTGAAAATTGATATTACTGATTCTTTGGTAATATCGGTATTAAATTGCAAGCTTTACATCAAATAACCATGGACTCAATCATGCATATATTGGGCTTGATACATATATATAGGATGTAACATTATACTAAATTAACTTTTGGCTTAGCATGGACTTTGTTACAGATTGAAAATTCAAATTCCAAGTTGTTATTATAGAGTATTTTGCTCTTCTTCCTTAAGATAAATATATAAGCTTCTTATTAGTAACATCAATGGCCACATATATCTGAAGTCAGTGTCATGCCTATGAATGTAGTATTTGTTAAATAGTCGTAGCCAATTCCATGTTATCATTTTTTTCTAACTCAGATGGAAGTTGATCCTTGCTTTTCCCCCATAGAACCATATAAAGGCCAATCACAATGACTATTGCTCCAATAACTCTGTAAAAATACAAATTTGCTTTGTTAACTCCACATTTTTTTTCTGTAGGAAAATATGCACAACTAAACAAGTTATAAACTTTTAATCTTCGAATAAAGAAACACTTTTAATAGTTTAAAACCGCAGGGACAATAACCAGCAAAAAAGGAGCACCACATGCGATTTACATATGACTTAATTATTGTATGTTTAGTGTCCCTTGATTCTATTGTTTGTTAGAAAGTTTGTAATAATGCAGTTCCATTTGTACATATTTCATTTTCCCATTTTATTCTTCTTTATTTTGTATTTTTGTTTTGAAAAAGCTAAATAAATGCAAGGTGCTCCTAGTAGAAAAGAGAGATTGATGCCAAATTACCTTCCCAGGTACATGATCTCAGCTAAAATGAAGGAGCTCATAACGGCTACAATAATCATGATTAGGGGACTAAAAGAAGTCACAAAAACAGGTCCTCTTTCCTTCATTACTATTCCCTGAATGTAATAAGCGATCCCTGAACACATTATTCCCTGCATCAAAAGATCTTCAGGCTGTAATATATAAACTAGTAAAGTATATGTATGTATGTATGTATGTATGTGTGTGTGTACTAATTAATAAAACACTCATTGTCAACCAAAATCCTATGAAATTATCAATTTAACCCTCTAATTAAAACAGAACATGAATAAGAAATATGGGGCAGAAATGTAATTTCACACAACCAAATTTTGCTCTGTTTTTTTTTTTTTAAAGCCTCACCAACATGTGATCCTAACATATATCTATTTAAAAAATAAAAATTTTCCCACTCCCACATTTTCTATTACTCCCTTCCTCTCTCTTCTATTTCAAAAACAAAAATAAAAAATTAACGATCCAGACCACATTGAACTTTATAAAAATGGGGATTAGTTGTGGGGTCCAAACCACATCAAACTTTAACGATCTAGACCGTCTATTTTTTAAGTTACCCTTATAGATCATCCTTGCAAAATATTAGCCAAATCAGAAATATTTAAGACATCTAATTGGGTTCAAAAAAATTAACGAATATTTTGTTACAAATTATCTTGATAATTACATAGGCAAATGATTCGGATTGAATTGAATTTTTGCAAGGATGATCTATGAGTCGAGACTTATAAAATAGATGGTTTGAATTATTAAAGTTCAATGTGAAGTGGGTACCATACCTATCCCTATTTTTTTGAAAAAATGGGGATCCCTTTGCATATATATATATATATATATATATGTATGTATGTATGTATGTATGTATGTGTGTATATATATATGTATGTATGTGTGTATATATGTGTGTGTGTGTGTGTGTGTGTGTGTGTGTGTGTGTGTGTGTGTGTGTGTGTGTATGTATGTATGTGTGTGTGTGTGTGTATCTATATATATATATGTATGTATGTATGTATGTGTGTGTATATATATATATGTATGTATGTATGTGTGTGTGTGTGTGTATATATATATATGTATGTATGTATATGAGTGTGCGTGTGCGAGTATGTATTTATACATATATATATATATATATATATATATATATGCGTGCGAGTGTGTGTGTGTGTGTGTGTGTGTGTGTGTATGTATATGTATGTATATGTGTGTGTGTGTGCGCATGTGTGTGCGCGCGAGTGTGTAGTCTGCAACAATATTTTTTATCAGAAAGCTTAGGATTAAATTTTGAAGTTCTTACAGAATAAACAGTAGCTAACAACTTAGAATCGAAGTGTATGGACCAAGCTGTAGGGTTATTCCATTCGAAAGCTAAGGCCACCGCAGAGCCTTGAACTGTGCCCACCAAGCATATCCAAGCTGTTAAGGAGAGCTCAGTAGGGTATGACTTTAGTGTAATCGCCTACAAAAGCCTTGATTAGTATTGTTAAGCTATATCCCCTGATCAATATTGTACTTGTAATCTTTGTAAAGAAAGGAAGAACAGCAAAAAGTTTCACAGAGAGAGAAAGAGAGAAAGAATGAAGAAGAACAATCTTGACTCTTAGTGAAGAAGTAATACATGAGGTTAGACTTACTTAGTCTTCAACAATACAAGTACATCAACTAACTGATTCTCTAAAATTGTAACAAGTGTCTCAATCATAATAACTACACACGTACTCTAACAAGTGTCTCAATCATAATATACTCTAACAAGTATGACATTGAGAGTGATAATTATGTATTAGCATAGTTACTTATGTCAATTGTCACACCCCGATCCCGACAAATGTCCAGGATCAACGCGAGACGTCATCAAATAATCGTATATCTATCATACCCCGCTTTCGGGATACGGGTCAAACACAACTCACGATCCAAAAGCATAGTAATTTTTTGTATACTTTATGGCTGCATCTAACCTCCTCGTTAGACTACCTACGTACCCTAAGTAAGGATCAAGTCATTCGTAGTTCGTCATTCACTACAATTCAACATATATCACAATCTGTTCAAGCCGAAAGGCATAACATTCCTCAATCAATTATTAGAACTTGGCAAGCATGAAATTACTAGACTCAAGGCTACATAAGAACCCACATGACAATCAAGATTTCCAATTCATCCATCATATAAATAACTATGTTTCAACATAAAATCGCAATTCATAACATGTAATATATCAAAGAATCAACAAAGCACAATATTATTCTCTAGTCACATTGATCAACTAATCTAATCGTATTAATAACAATCATATCCAACATCATTCCACAATCACTTCAATTAATCAGTCCCAAGAATCAGAGATGCACTATATTAACATTTAACTACATTAATCAGTCAAAAAGATCAAATATCAATGCATGAAATTTAATAAAGGAATTCTACATAATTCTCTGCCTGGATTCCAAGTAATAACATGATAATTCTAATTTATACACATAACGACTAATGTGAGCAATTCCTACTCACTCGAATCTAAGGTCAAACTAACTTTATGGAAATGAGCAAGAGTAGGAATTCCGGACCACTCAACGGAATCTCACCGAACTATAATCGCCTATCGGAATGTACCAAGTACAACTAATCCTCATCACCCTTAGAATGCGTATGGTCCCCCAACACGGATATACCAAGCAGAACCATATGCATAGTCTAATAACATAGGTAATGATCACCCAACGCAAATATACCAAGTATGATCACCCCTAACAGTCATCCAACGCGAATATACTAAGCAGGACTATATCATATAGCTCTAGGTAGTAATCACCCAATGCTGATATACTAAGCATGATCACTCCTAAAATGCGTATGGTCCCCCAACGCAGATATACCAAGCAGAACCATAGCATAATTTCATCGTGCAGGTAGTGATCACCCAACGCGGATATACCAAGCATGATCACCCCTAAAATACATATGGTCCCCCAACACGGATATACTAAGCAGGACCATCCATGTACCACTGCTATATGGTGCAGTAAATTCAACACACCGCCTACCCATACCTTAACCCCTATGAGTTGCAACATAGTCACCTGTACCATCAATTTCTCATGGCCACCAACAAATATGTCACACAAGCATATAAGTTCTACATAATACATCTAATAGGATTTTAGGATCACATTGTCATAACATTTATCATACTTATCATTCACATTAGGCTTTTTAGCCAAAATGGTCATTGAGATTTGCATAACACATCACTTTGGTCCCTGAGATTGAAAATCAATAGAAATGGTCCCGAAGATTGTCCACCATCCATTACTTTGGTCCTTCCATTAAAAACTCTGTTAAGTGTCCAGGAGCTCTGGCCGAAAGTTTGGGCAATTTTCAAAGCTTCGTAACTCAATCGTTTCTTAACCAAATTCGACTCATAATATATCAAAATGAAGATAGAAAAGTGTAGAACAAGATTATACCTATTTGGAAGCCCAATAGTTTCTGGAGATGGCCAGAAAATAGCCTGAAAGGTGACTAGTTCGTGGAAAAATTGGAAAACACGCCAAAAACTGGGTAAACTTTAAACGTTCATAACTTCTTCAATAATCAACGAAATCGAGTGATTTAATAAATGAAAATCATACTTCTCGATGAGATAAAGAGAATAGTACCTTTCTTGAAGGCTAAATCATTGTGGTTTGGCAGGAAAATGGCTCGAAAGTGGTTGTCTTGGTCTCAAGTTAGCCACTTTCAAGCCGTTTTTAGGCCAAACCACAACAATTTAGCCATATCGAAAGGTACCATTCTCTTTGTCTCATTGAGAAGTATGATTTTTGTTTTTAAATCACTCAATTTTGTTGAGTATTGAAGAAGTTATGAATGTTTAAAGTTTACCCAATTTCGGGCGAGTTTTCCAGTTTTTCCGCTGACCAGTCACCTTTCGGGCTATTTTTCGGTCATCTCCGGCAATCGTTGGGCTTCCAAATAGGTATAATCTTGTTCTAAACTTTCCTATCTTCATTTTGATATATTATGGGTCGAATTTGATTAAGAGACAATTGAGTTACGAAGCTTTGAAAATTGCATAAACTTCCGGCCAAGAGCTTCGGAACACTTAACGGAGTTTTTAACATAAGAACCAAAATAATGGATGGTGGACAATCGCAGGGACCATTTCTATTGATTTTCAATCTCAGGGACCAAGGTGATGTGTTATGCAAATCTCAGAGACTATTTTGGCTAAAAAGCCTTCACATTATTAAGAAGACAAATAAACACATATACATCACAATATGACGTCTCATACACATAAACCGATGTATATATAATCTGGGATAACTCACTAACCAATAAATGCTCACTAAGCCCTACATAGTCTCTAGTAATACTTGTTTTTAATATTAAAGATCAATTCGTAGCATATTAGCCAAAACTAAAGTCTCTGTCAAAGGTGGGGTCCACAACCTTATACAAGTCAATTTAGAACATCCGCCCATGGATTTCTGATTCGTAACTTCCCAAGGGCCTTATTTATCTTCTAGAACAATATTCTAAAATTTTGGAACGATCCAACGGTCTGATCTCCGCCAATTGCTAGAATTAGGTTGCTATCAACGCTTGGTTTTACAAACTTAGAAATTCAATTTGGAAAGATCCGTACGTCGGATTTCCAATCCGTTAGTTCATATGGTCCTCAAATATTACGTATTATAACATATCAAGGTTTGGTGACAACCCAACGGTCGGGACATCATTTCATATAATGTCCAAGTGGCGGTCTCTAACAAAACTATAGTCATACGACGAGATTTCATCAATTGAATGTCACATATGAAATCAGGGTATCCAAATCACTCACCGGAAAATTTAACTATTTCCAAAAATTACTAAATTTTACATAAATGAAGATCTTAATGCGTAGAGCAAGTTTTATACCTGTGACCAAGTCCAATTTGGTCGGAAAAGGCCCCAAATTGGCTTGCACCCGTTGGAAACCCTAGAATGGGTGAGCTTCGATTCTCCTTACTCGGTGTTCCGATGCCCCTACCACTAGTTGGGTCTTGTTCCTGGGTCCAATGGGAGTTGATTAATGGTGGTGGTGGGTGGTGTAACTCGCCGGAACGACGAGATTGCTGTTGAGTACCTCTGGTGCTCCGGTGAAGTTCCTCGTGATTTTGGACCCAAAACCCTTCGATCTTGGGCGAGAATGGTAAAGGGGAGGTTGTGGAAGAGGTTGCAGGTGGTGGATGAGTGAGTTTGGCCTAAAAAAATGGCAGAAATGGTCGGAAACCACTTTGGGTCGAACAGGTTGGGTGCTTGAGTCTGGGTCAACGGGAAAGGGAGGTCTTTTCTCTCCCTTCCTAATTGATCCCTCTTCACTAATTTCTGATTGGTCCTTAAACAATAGGCTGATTGGGACTCTTTCCCACAAGGTGGGAGTTTAATTAATTTCTAGTCTAAAATTTAATAAAAGAAAGAAAACGATTTTGGACGTCCATATCTTTTCAGTTGTAATCCCGATTCGCAAACGGCTTTCGCCTATGCGCTCATGGTTTGGAGATCTATTCGAAAACATTAATTGTGACCTCAAAAGGTCAACGAATTTTAAAGAATCAATTTCCAAACTTCAAACTTTGTAACTAGTTAATTAAAATCTAAAGTCAAATAAATTAATATAAATTTTCAAAAAATAATATAAAATTTCAATAATACATATAGATTTCACATCAATAGTCGTGGTTTGTTACTTGTATGTTACTCCAAGTAAAGATACCAACTCTCAATCTACTTATACTTTTTTCTAATGTTGAAAGATATTTCAAGTTCGAATCTTGAGAATTTCAGTTGATTAAAAAAAATTGCATTAAACTTTAGAGACTTACTAGGAGAGTGACGAAACCAGCCCAGCAGAAACATCCCGCTGCAACCATGATAGCTCCCTTTATATGATCTTGATGATCTGTGGAAACTGTAGATTCGTGATGGGGATTTCTTCTTGTCCACGGAAAATTCAACATGGGTCCATTAATTAGAGTCAGAAGCATGGCTCCTCCCACCGTCACTAGGGTCCCCAATATTTTTGCCTGGCTATGTAGGCTTCTCAAATTAATCTTCTCAAGCCTAACATTAATACCAGACAAATTAAATAATTCCACATTTTCCTGAACCATGCAAACAAATTAGGGCAATATATACAGTAGGAATATACATATATATATGATATACGGTGTGTTGTGTGTGTGTGTGTGTGTGTGTGTTAATTAAATATACCTGAAAACCCAAGCCATTACGAATGCAAAAGCAGGAAGGACATTGTACAGAGCAGATGTAAAAGTTGCTGTTGTAAGCTTCATCCCGGTATAGGTCAAGTTCTGGTCCAGTACAGGCCTAATAATAATTAAGAGTGAGATCATCACTTGATTAGTTTGATTTTCCAATATGTTTAAAAAGAAAAACAGTACTATATAATTAAAACATAATTTTTTTCAAACTCAGAAATAAGCTGAAAAATATGTGACTTAGTGGTCACGGTACTTAACTCTAAGAGGCCAAGCAAAACAATCTTATAAAAAATAGATAAGGTCATCTTTGGCCTTACTCTCCTGCAATAGAATAACTTCAGTGGATTAGTTTTCTTCATCTCTGAACATTTCAAATGCAAAAATGATTACGACATACAGAAAAGGAGGGTGACAGGGAGACGCACCTATCGAAGATAAAGGCGAAAGGAGCTATAAAAACAGTGGCCACGGCGTGCCGATAGGCTACGAAGACCTGCGGGCTCATCCCACGGTTTAGAGCAAACTTTGAAATTATGAACAAACCTGCGTACCCAAATTGCAAGAAGGTGACAGCCATGAACGGCATCAGCCGAGTGAGCATCTGAGCCGTGGAGCACTTAGACATGCTGATCTTGTTCCAAAACTAGTTACAAGTGTCTGGTGTGAAACGTTAGCTAGTGAGTGATGATCAGGGATGAGAAAAAAAATGGAGAAGCAGCAGCAGTTACTTATAGGCATAGTAAATTATGTGCATCTCAATCTTGGTATTCTTAGGATTCCACGATAAGGTGTGCTAAACGGTAACATTCTGTGAAGAGAACCCATATTTCACCAAATTCAGCATCAAAACCTGTAGTACATCTTTTCAACACATCGAATATTATCCTTTGTTATCATATTATATGATTCATATCTTAGTAAGCAAGCAGTAATTAAATCATTGCTCCAAGTGATTAAGTCAAAATTTGGCTTAAACGTACGTGACTGGCATATCACAAAAGTGTATTGAGAGTAAGAGGTGCTGAAAATGGAATTAACTTTAATTCCAGACTAGAGTTAGGTCTTAGTGGTAGTTGTCTCCACTTGTTAGAGGATGTATATATCATGTTCACTACATTTAGAATACTTAATATATATTTATGATGAGTTTGATACATAATCATTATAGGCTCTATCTTGATAGTATAGTTTTGTTGTAGAAGTGTTTTCACGTTATAAAAGTATCTTATGTCCCATTTTTTTGTCAAAAACAAATTATATTCTTAATCTTTCTTCTTCTTTTTTCTATTAGCTTGATCTTTCTTGATTAGTAGCAGGCTCATTGCTGTAATGACTTCAATGATGAGAGACCTTACCCTGCTATGGGGTAAGATGCGAGATTCAAATTACAATTAGTTAGGTGAAAATGAATAAGATTACTTCTGACGTTTGCACACTACAATATGCATCGTTAGCAAATTCTTACATAGTTGGTGAATTTTCGAGCCTAACACGTGAACAACACAACGGGATGACGTGGAGCATATGTAACCGTTTGGTTTTACACGTGGAACAACCTAGCTCTGATATCATGAAGAAAGTTGGGGTTCCACCATAAAACTAATTGGCAATATGAGGAGTAGCCCAACTTCTTATAAGCTCATGCAAGGTCCCTCCTCCAATCAATATGAGACTCATTCCCAACAATTTTGCTCTTCCTAGTCCTTTAGATATTTTTCTTTGTGGATAGTATTTATTCGATCATGTTACTCTCCTATTCTCTCCATATTTTGAGGGATCTCATGGATGCATATGTAGTTGGAGAATAATTTATTGTCCAAAATGGAGCACAATGTCTTAATCAAGCCATCATTTTCATTATTACCTATGCCGAGATGGAAAACCGAACCGAATCCTTCCGAACCCAAAGGAACTGAGCTTACTCATCAAATTATTCGAGTCATTAAAATTTTATCCAATTGCTACAAAACAGGAGCCTTCTAAAAGTTATAATAATTGTAGCTGTTGGATTAAATTTCAATAATCCGGATCATTTGATCATTGAGCTCAATTCTTTTGGGTCCGATGAGAATCCGGTTCCGGAAAACAGGGATGAATCCCATCACTGCCAGACTACCCGAATCAGATATCGGATTTGACAATTGCTCCCTTGTTTTGAAGTAGTGACCATGTAATCTGATTCTCCTCCATTATTCACGATCGAGCTTAGAACTCCATTTTTAATTATAATTGAAAAAAGATAAAAAACTTTACTTAAAAAATGCATTTGTTTTTCAACATATGTTATGTAATTAATTAACATATGCTTCTTTACTTAAAAAATAGATAAAAAAAAAGCTTCTTAATTTCATTCTGGCCAAAATCCAATCGTGGAGCTTAGGGAAAAGGATCCGGCGGATCTCGGGAATCCCGTGATCGTGATCATTCATCGTATATCGTATAAATAGTATTTAACAAAAACTGATCGCACGATATACGATGAACGGTCACGATCACAGAATTCTCGAGATCCCCAGAAAAAGGATCCGACAAGAATCCTTTTCCGGAGCTTAGGAGCTAAGTGCGAGAAATTAGTGGCAAATTTCTTGCACTAGATTAAGCTTCATTAAATAGCTAAATACATATGCCGTGCCTCTCATAGTTCCACATTTGCATTTTCCGTGTGCAATTTAATGATTAAAAGTTTAAAACCCTAATTCTGAAGATTCGTGCGTATTAAGCACTGCTTTTGGCTTGTGCTTTCCTTTCTTCCTTATCGAATTGATACTAAAATAAAATGCTTTTGCCAACTCCCCTAGTAGTTGCCTGCAGCTGCGCATGCGTGCACACGTATACTACTACAAGTAAGAAATTTTGATTTTTCAGATTGACTTAGATTTTTGACAGAAAATACTCTACACATGAAACCTTTCATGATCTTTGGCTATGTCACTCTCTCTTTTGGTTCTACATGATGAGAGAGATAAAGAGAAAAACTTTCAGGTTATGATAGAAATGGAGAAATAAGAGATACGCAACGTGAAAACTTATGGTTTATTTGATAACCATTTTGTTTTTAGGCTATAGTTTTGAATTTTTATGCTAGAGACAAAATGAAAAAATACGAAAGAAATGAGGAATTGAAAAGGATGAAGAGAGGTGGTTGGAGAGAGAAATTAAATGAAGATTACATAAAAACAAAATCTTGAAAGTAAAAACAACTTAAAATTGTCTTTTAATATTTTATCTTTCATTTTGTCATTCCATACGCATTTCTTCTCTGCGCTTTATCATTCCTTCAAACCCCCTCCTTTTCATTGTTTCTTTCTCCTACATAATTTTCCTCTGTATATAGCATAAATAAGAAAATACAATTTTGCAAAGAAATAATAAAATGATGATCATTTAATTCAAGGATCGTATAATTTTGGAATTAAATTATTTTGATAGGCATGATCTATGAATAATAATGAATTAAAATATACATTATTCAAATTGTTGAAAAAAATTACAAAGAAAACTACAAAATGTGTCAAAAAAATACCTCTCCTGATCCTAGCCTATAATGATTTTCCTTTGTATATAGCCAAAAAAAAAAATGAAGACTAAAAGTTAAATGAATAGATTATCAACGTCTTATAAGCCCATGCCTATTTTTGAGCAACTTACTCGAGTCATTTGCACATCATCACATTCTTGTTCTGGTGTGAGATACATGCCGCCGAAGACATCAATTTAAAGAAATTCAGGGAGTGGAAAAGACAAGACTTAAAACTGCGAATTAATATAATCATGCTTAACCAAATATTTCAATTATATCATAATATATAACGGGAAATAACCAAAAAAAAAAAAAAAAAATCCAAAAAAATATTATCATCCGGAATGGCCTAACCAACCTTGTGTCATTACTATAAAGCAGCTTGACATTATTCTCAAAACACTTGATCACCACATTAAGAAACAGAGAGATCTTATTCTCCCAGACGCCGCTCTCGCTTACATGGCATACCACGGTGAAAAACCACCATTTGAATCAACAAAAGTTGAGGACAGAAAAATTCAGACAGTATTATACGAAGATATATAAACACGTGGTTGTTTGGTTTTCGGTAAGTATGGCAGACTTCAACTGGGAAACTCAATTGGCTCCTTCTGTACCGCTTTGTGTACAATCTCACTTTGTTCCTTCAAATGAACTGTATAGAAACCAGTGGCCGTGGCAGCTGATGGAGCACGGCCAACATATTTGATGTCGTCGAAAGTTCCTCTACCCAGGGACTTCATGGCAGTGCTAAGGCGGGGTGCAATATAGCTGTAGGCGCCCATGTTCATCGGCTCTTCCTGGACCCAAACTATCTCAGCATCTGCAGGGACCAAATAAGGAATGTGTCAACCTCATGATGTCAGCAAAATTTAGCCCCCAGAAAGAACAAAAAACCCCATCACCCTGAGCCTCATAGCATTATATACATCACCAAAAATTTTCGACATTCCATTAATCATTATGTACAGAGTCCAGACTACATACTTGGATATCGCTTCAGCTCTCTCTGGATGAGGTCATACGGGAAAGGGCAAAGCTGTTCCACTCTACAAATTGCGACATCCTTTGCTTCAACCTTTCTTCGCTCTTCATCAAGCTCATAATAAAGCTGTACAGGATAGAAGATAGAATAAACATTTTGTCCCACGTTCAGGTAAAATAGTACAAATTACAAATCATAATTATCTACAAGTCAAGATAATGATCTACTTCTGTCAGGTTTTGCTTTTCATACTAGTCAATTGATTACTTTACTGGAAAAACCATAACGCAATTAGAAGTCAAACAACATGTACATGCATGCATTTGTGTGCTTATATATGGAGGAAAACTAGGAATATAATTACCTTGCCGGAGCACAGGACCAGCCGTCTAATACCCTCCTCCAGATCAGAGTGGTCATTCTGGTCCTTTATGAGGCGCTTAAATCTGGTCCCCTGCTTGTCAAAACCTGGGTGACCTTGCACATCATCAAACTCAGATAGATTTGATTTGCAATCCTTGTGCCGTAACAGGTTTTTAGGAGCCATCACAATAAGAGGCTTGCGGAATTCCCTGTGTAACTGGAGATAAGGAAAAATGTCAGCACATGCAGAAACTCATCACGATGCTGGAAAAAATTGATAAATGAAATATTTCCACTCACCTGACGACGCAGAACATGGAAGTAGTTGGCAGGAGTTGTCACGTTCACAACCTGCCAATTGCATTCCTGAATTTGCTTTCGAAGTGTGGGATCCATCTCAGGTATGACAAAAGGATGGTCATCACTCATCTGTAAAAACATTAGGTAACGGTATTAGTTCAGGATGCATACCAGACACTACTGTTGCCCAAAGGAAAAAGGGAAGATGGGGGAGGAGTGAACCATATTTGACAAACGAATACCTGAAGAAATCGCTCCAGTCGGGCACTAGAATGTTCAGGGCCCTGGCCATCGTAACCATGAGGAAGCAGCACAACAAGCCCAGTTTGACGAAGCCACTTGGACTCCCCACTACTCAAAAACTGATCAAAGATAACTTGAGCTCCGTTTGCAAAATCACCAAATTGAGCTTCCCAGATCACTAAAGCATTTGGACTCTCCATCGAGTAACCCAATTCAAATCCAAGAACACCAAATTCCGAGAGTGAGCTGTAAATACAAAGACAATTAGCTTGTATAGAAGACGAATTAAATATGTACTATTCAGTGTCTCATAAGCCATGTTGCGCGGTCTGTCAGTCCAACTATCTTTAAGATGGAGCACAGCAGCAAGAGGTGGCATATTAACACATTGAGTTGTATAAACCATAGAGAAGCAAGTTTTAGGGGATATGTGGACGATGTTCATGAATAAAAGAAGTAAACCATGGTGTAATGAATACAACATGTATATCAAATAGAATGTTGGGAACTGAAATCGCCCCTAACATGGACTCATGGCCAAACATCACCATTTCTTCTTACATTATACAGTACAGTACAAGGGAATGCTAATGAATCAAATTCTGGATCACTACATTAAAGCACGAGAAAACTCTGGACTGAACCTAACCAAATAAAAAACAATGGTCAAAATCTTCTATGCATTTATAGATATTTTAACAACCAAAAAAACAAGTAAAGGATCCTTGCAGAAGGGAACAGTACAACAAATAATCACGCTTTACCTGTTGCTAACTGTAAACATTTCCTCATCTTGGCCAGCCGTAATATGGTCAAGAGGGCAATACTTTTCCCCAGTTTCCTGGTCGTGAATAACAGAATGCCGATGACTAAATGTACCTCTTTCAACATCCTGACCACTCAGTCGAACATGGTTACCTTCTACTAGTAGTGTAGCAAAGGCAAGTGCTTCCGCAACTGCCCAATCAATTCCTTCACCAGTTGCAATCATTTGTGCACGTTGTTCATACACCTTCTTTACTGCCCTGTGAGGCTTTAAAGTTTCTGGAAGGGCTGTAACTGCTTTGCCAACACTCTTCAAAATCTCTGGTTTTACCCTGTATAGCAGCATATAAAATTCATTAAAAATACAATTAAATAAAATCGGATATTGCGAAGAACAGGTGAAACTGGTAGAAAACAATGCTCTACCCAGTATTCCGGATACGAGAAATCTGTTCAGGTGACTTATATCCAGACCAATGGGATGAAAGCCAGTCCCTTCTTTGAAGAGTGTAATCCTTGCTAGCCAAGAATTCTTCATTGAGAATTTCATTAACCTTGCTTTGTATCCTTTCAATGTCTTCTTTGGCTACTTGTCCAGACTCTAGAAGTTTGTTCTGGTAGATTGTTAGAGCTGAGGGATGATTCCGAATAACCTGCAAATCCCCAATTAAGTAGGAAAAAAAATCAGGAGTCAGCTTTGCACATCTCAATAGCTGCACCATATAATATACCAGGACACAATAAGGAAAGGACTTTGAGATTTATAATGAAAAAAAGAAATTTTCTTCCTTCAGTCAATTAAGAAAATCAAATATTTAATTAATAGAAAATAAGGTCTAACCTTGTACATTTTGGGCTGCGTGAAAGAGGGCTCATCAATCTCATTATGCCCAAATCGACGATAGCACACTAAATCAACCACAACATCAGAATGGAAGGTCTGGCGCCATTCAGCTGCAAGCTCACACACATGAACGACTGCCTCCACATCATCAGCATTTACATGAAAAATAGGGGCATTCAATGCTTTGGCAACATCAGTACAATACTGTGACGATCTTCCAGACATTGGATCAGTTGTGAAAGCAACTTGGTTGTTCACCACAATGTGTATAGTCCCACCAGTGGTATAGTTCGGAAGAGCACTTAGATGAAGAGTCTCGTAGACCACACCTTGTCCAGCAAAGCTACCATCTCCATGAATCAAGACACCCATATTCTTGGTCCTGTCCGCATCATTTGAATAATATTGTTTTGCTCTAGTTTTTCCAACAACAACGGGGTCCACAGCTTCCAAATGACTTGGATTTGCAACCAAAGATAAATGGATTCTCTTCCCACCTCTAGTGGGTCGATCATAAGAGGTTCCCAGGTGATACTTGACATCACCAGTCCCTGTGTAGAGCCCATCTTCATCCACGGGCTTTGTTCCACCACTGAATTCACTAAATATGTGACGCAAAGGTTTCCGAACCACATTACCCAATACATTCAGTCTGCCTCTGTGAGACATTCCAATAACTATGCTCTCAACCCCGAGATCAGCAGACCTATCAAACATCTCCTTCATGCCGGGAATAAGAGTTTCTCCCCCTTCAAGCCCAAACCTCTTTGCTGCTGTCCACTTAGTGGCTAAGAAGTTCTCAAACTGTGTACTCCAAATAAGCCTATCAAGAATAACCTCACGACGCTGCCTATTATATTGCATTGATGTAGGAGTCTCAATCTTATCTCTCAACCAGTTACATCTCTCACGATCTGCAATGTGCATATACTCATACCCAATGGTCCCACAGTAAGCCTGCTCAAGCCGGGTCAATATGGACCTAAGGGTCTGCACAGGACGGTTCTCAGACAAAAACCCAGCCATCCTCCAGACCCCCAAAAAGAACTCTCTATCAAGATCAGCCTCAGTGAACCCATATAGAGCAGGGTCAAGATCATCTGGGATTTCTCTCTCTTCCAAACCCAAAGGGTCCAATTTAGCTTTCATGTGACCATTGACCTGGTATGCCCTCACAAGCAACAACAGACGCATACTCTCTTGAATGGTCTGGCCCGAAATTCCGGGCGAGGTAGAGGCCTGACCCACAAAATTCCTAAAGAAATTGTCCCACGACTCATCAACGCTATTGGGGTCGGCTTCCCAAGCCCTCTGAAGCCCCTCCAAATAAACACTGCTGGTTCCATCTAAGAAACTATCAGTTAGCCTAGACAAGGGTACGGGTCGTGGAACCGGGGCAGCCTTCGATTTAGGTATTGTGGTGTGAAAGTCTCGGCTTTGGGACGGAAGAACCCGCCTCCTAGCTGCATAGGACCCGCTATTCGATAAACGTCTCCTAATGGCGAGCTTTGCCACACCAGACCCAGCTCTAAACCACGACATAGCTACCAACCCAATCTATCAATCACAAAAACTTTATCCCAATTCACCTCCCAACGCTCAGACCTTCCCAATCATAAAAAACCCTGATCAAACCAATCAAAAAACAGATAAAATAATTATACTAATTATCACACATTAATCTACTCATAACACACACTACGAGTTCATGAACTTGGATGATTAGAAAGATCAAGAATTTGATGACATTAAATATATAAAAAGTTAACAAAACCAATCGATAACTATCAATGACCAGTTTGATCAACAGAGAAACGAAACCGTTCCATGAACTGTATACTTCGTGGACGAGAAGTTTCGTTTTCGTTTCGGTTGCCTCTACAGAAACGGCATTAAACTACCGAAAGATGCGAGCTTGGAATCAATGGAGATTAGGGATTTACCTGGAAGTGGGAGTTGAGTTGAACCAAATCGCTGGGAAGCGACGGTGACTATTCTGAGCTTTTCTGGAAAGCTAGCTTATATTTTCCAAGGATATTTGAGGAATGGTCCTGAATTATGATTGAATTGTGATGTTGGTCCTGAACTAAGGATTCATTACATTTTAGTCCTCAAACTTTATAAAATGCGGCTGGAGCGTTAGTCCTTCCTTCGTAACCAATTCTGTTAGGTACTGTTTGGTACGTGGGACGGGACAGAACAGAGTGGGACAAAGCGTTCCGTCCCACGTTTGGTGCGTCTAAAACGGGTGGAACGAGTTGTTCCACGGGACGAGTTTTGGGTGAATTTTCGTTCCACCTCACCCCCCTGGAACAACTCGTTCCACATCCGTGGAACACAAAATTATAACCTCTCCGTCTCCTTCTTCTTGCTCCTTGTTTCCATCCGAGGGTATCTTTGCTCCCACTCTGTTCCATTTCGTCCTGTCCCGACCCGTCCCGTCCCATTCCGTTTCGTCCCGTCCCGTCTGCATACCAAACGATACCTTAAATTCTTACCCATGTTTGCTAGTGCGAGGGACTCAATGCACTTTTTGTAGAGGGACCAAATCTAATAAATTTTTTATTGGGGAACAAGAGCTATAATTTGATGATAGTTCGCTGACTATTCCTCCAATTTCCTCTTTATCCATTTCCAATTTTTTTTTTCTTTTTCTGGTCAATTGTCGAAACCAAATCAAATCTTACTTCCTGATTTTTTTTAAGAGAATTTTAACGAAAAGTCCGTGGTACTATTTATTTTAACGAAAAAATTATATTTTTACACTAAAAAGTCAATCCTAGTACTATTTACTTTACCCTTTATTTTGTCCTTATCATTAAAACTCAAAATTTTCAAACAATTTTCCTTAGGTTTCCTTTTTTTTAAATTATTTTATTGTAGGTGTTAAAAGAGGCACAAGTCTGACCTAGCCCAAGAAAAATTAGAACAGTAATGAATTCGTTTCATGTAAATTTTTTTTAAGCCTAATTTTATTTTAACGAATGAGGAATATATAAATTATTTACACACTTTGATGCTTTTTACATTTTTTTTTTTCTAACAGTTAGATGAAATAATTCAGAATAGAATTATAAAATAAACGCAAATGGAGAAGAGCAGTAAAAAATTATAAGTGCAAAAATCATTTTCCCATAAATAATGCCCAACTATTGTTTTGGTTAGCGGGTCCCCAAGATATATTCTTCCTTGTTCTGGTTTGCTTCCTTTTAGTCTTCCTTCTAACTTTCCTTGTTTGGTTCTTTTTTGAAGGGAATTGGATTCCATCCAGATTACTTTTAATCATTTTATCGTATATTGTACGGTCATAAATTATTTAATTTTTTATTTAAAATTAAATAACAAAGAGTATCTGACAAAAACTGGTTGCACGATGTACGATGAACGATTAGAATGTTCCCCACAAAATGGATCCCGAGAGGATCCTTTTCCTTTTTGAAGAGCTTTGGTGTTCGCTCAAATTAGTCGCACCATTCAATTCAAATACTGCTAAGCTAACAGGTCATTCCTTCTTAGATGTAAATTATAAGCTAACATTAAAGGTAACTTACAAGTAACGAGCCAAGCACATTTCATCCGATACTTTGTAACATTTGTGGTGTATATCAGCCCTCATAGAAAGAAGGCATATTATATAATCCATATTTTAGGCCATCTCTAACCAAAATAGCTAAACATAATCTTATCTAGAATTATAACCCTGTAAGAAATTATATTTAAATAAATAGTGTTAGATCATATTTATATATCATCTCCAATTGAATGGGCTAAAACATAGTCCCTCAATAATTTATTATTTTTAAGTTTGCTCTCTTTTTTTTCTTTTTTTTTTTGTCAGATGATAGATTTGTTAGATTAGATGTTAAATTATAAAGCTGACGAAATTCAAATCCACGCCGTGATACAAGGATAAACTCCCCTCTACCACTGTGATAGAGGTCAACTTACTTTTTAAGTTTGTTCTTTCGAGCCCACTCTGATGCTTTTTATTGAAAACATTACGTGGAAACAGTTTTAATCATGCTTTGGTCCATTTCATCCATTGGATTACATGGAGAATGGCAGAATCGGGCTTGGAGGGTGGCTGAAAGTAGCCAGCCCGTTAGCCTTTTGGCTAACTTTTGACCTGGTGAGTTCCACACATTTTTTGCCCAATCTTTCGTTGGAGATGAGTTTTTTACTAAAACGGGTCATTTTTCAGCACATAGCCTTTTAGGCCTTATTAACATTTGGATCAATATGTGCGGGATGTGCATTTACATCTTGTTTATTTTGCAATGACACTAATCTAAACTACTCTAATTTACGAGAAAGGAGAAACAAAATCGGAAGCAAGTGGACGGGCAAGCTACAGTGGCCAAATTGGCCCAACCCATATATGCTTCATTCCATTTTTATTAGCAGCTTACAGAGCTTTGTTGCTCACTCAAAGCAGCTGCAGCATTCGATACTGCAGCCCTAAAAGTCACTTTGCCTATGTACACAGTCTGCTAAATCTGCTGACCTCTCACCCAGATCCGAATTCAGCTTACTGTATAGATTGTAGAAAGGTTCGGGCGTTCGATCAGTTCTTTAATCGTCTAATCAGTATCAGTATATCATAAAGAATGTGGAGAAACAATGACCAATGATAAAAACATGAGATGAATGATGGGTTTACTGCAGAAAGGTAATTCACATTGTTTGAACTTTGAAGACATACTCAATAATATCAGTCAAACTAGGCAAAGTGAACACCTAAAGCTCTATCTTGAAAATAACCTGATTATCTATCTACATCAGGACAGGCAACAAACAGAACCGAAAGATGATGAAAGAGTAGAAGTGTCATTGTAAATTCCAGAATTACGAGGAAAAAAAAACTACTTTTACTACTAATGCAGGTAGTTGAGAGACCTAAGAGAGGCGCCCCCCACGGAGTTATCAAGGTTTACCTCAAATCCACATCACTACAACCAACAGAACCTTCCCTCTTTTTACTAACCGCAGCATGATGAGTTTTGCGCAGCTTGACCATCGGCTCTGTCTTCGTTAATCCTAAGTGTCTGAGGCTGAAACCATCGAAACCAAATGAGTTCATCAACATTTTGAGAGAAGAGTTGGGGGGGCAAGAAAAGGATTCCCACTTTGGGGAGGATGAAAATACCTCAGTGCCCCTAGCATCAGATTCTGCAAGTCTCTGTTTGATATCCCTGGCTATTGAAAAAAAGACCTCCTCCACATTCAGGTTTGTCTTTGCACTCTGCAGAACATTTTCTTTCAATATAAACGGAACGGAATTGATTATGTAGTCAAAATACCAAAGGCATATTACAACTTACAGTTTCAAAGAACTTGATACCAAACTCATCAGCAAGAGCTTGACCCCTAGACGTCGGCACAGCCTAAGAAAATAGATAATTAAAGCTTGGGCATGCTCGCACAAACAAACACATGCAAAAATAGAAGGATAGGGATAGAGCATGCAATTCCTAGCATCCTCATGTGAACCAAATAGGATAATAAACTCATCACAGCTCATCCTTTCTACTTCTTTCACCGGGTTAGAAAGAATAAAAAATAAAAAAGAGCATTTCCTGCAAGTGAAAAAATACAAATTACACACCCTTCTGCTTTCATCCATATCAGCTTTGTTTCCCACCAGAATCTTGTTGACATTGACAGAAGCATGCTGCTCAATGTTGCGAATCCAGTTTCTAATGTCTGCACATGAATATACAATTACCCTAAGAAGCGCTAGATTGAACTATAAAATTTAGGGAACTTTAATGAAAAGCTCCCAGTACTGTTCACTTTAACGAAAAATCACATTTTTACACTAAAAAGTCAATCCTGGTACTATTCACCTTACCCTTTATTTTGTCCTTGTCGTTAAAATTCAAAGTTTTCAAGTCCCTTCCATTAGTTTTCCTTAAAATTTTACACAGAGATGAAAGAAGTGCCACCGGCGGTTTTAATCATCCACCAATGAATTAACGGTCAAACTGAAAAGATCTACACCAGTTTAAGCACACCCAAAATGAACCACAAGGTTGAAATGTCTACAACTCTACATCCCAATTTGTTAGAATTTGGATTATTATAACATAAATAGATAAGCAAAATGAACATAAAATCAGCATGCTATCAAAAATTCATATACTGAGGGTAAAGGAAAAACGAGAAGTTACTGTTGAAAGATGACTCATCGGTAACATCATACACCAACAAAATACCCATGGCTCCTCGATAGTAAGCTGCAGAGCATAACATAAATATGTAAGGAAACTCCTGAAGAACAATAAATGAGGACACAATTAAAAATAAATAAAAATCATCTCTAAGAAAGGAACCCCTGCCCCTGCTCTTCTATTGTCAGCAGCAACTGTCTATTTTCCAATTTAAAATTATCCATCTGTAAAATCTCAAACATAAACCTGTTGTAATTGTTCGAAATCGTTCTTGACCAGCTGTATCCCAGATTTGCAATTTAATCCGTTTGCCATCAAGCTCGATTGTTCTTATCTTGAAATCAATCCTGTCAACAAAGGACTATCTAAGAGATGCTAAACAAAGATGAATCTTCATCAAGAAAACACAACGTAATAGTTCCTTATGACATATTTCTACAGCAGCTTTAAGCAGTAGCTAATGACCATGTCCTAACTGACTTAATATATTGGTTCATAAAACTTGTTCACTTGCTAAAGTTTCCAGATACAAAAATTGAAACAGTTTTTACGGAAACAAACCCAATAGTGGTGATAAAACTAGTTGTGAAGGAGCCGTCAGAGAAACGCAAAAGCAGACAACTCTTGCCAACACCTGAAATTACAGCAGAAATGTTTTTATATTTTAAAACCAAGAAGTTTATAAGCGAAACTAAAAATATCTCCCAAATAAAGACCAATTTACATCCTTTTTTTTTAATACACAAGATCCAGGACACCATCCAAACAAATCAAATCCTTCTTTGTGTCTCAAAGCAACTTCAAAAGCAATAATCCCAACTGAAGCCAAAACCATGAGCCCCAGCACAGCTCTTATTTATCCTTTATGCAGTTATTCACATCAAGTATTAACAAAAGGTTAAAAAGCTCTTCAACCCCCGAAAGACAGTACAATGCACATATGGTCATTGTTCGTACTCGCACTCACTCTCTTGTTATTTTTGATCAGGAACACCTTGTAATTCATACCGAGTCAGATTAGAGTCGGATATTACTCTCGCATTCTGTTTTCATTTCGATACCTAAAAAAGTTATGTAGAAATATGATTATACTCACTCTCTTAGTCTCCATCAAACCCAAAACTGGATCTTTCATACAAAACCATCTAATTACACACACATACAGGTCCCTAAAACACTAAATTTATCAAAAATTGCAAGCATTCAAAATTTCAAACTTGACACAACTAAATATCACCCTACACCCACTATATTGCAACAGAAAATACTTCCAAAAAAGACTTTTTTAATTTTCGTTTGAAGTACATTGCCCATCAGAAATACCAAAGTAAAGCAAAACCACGTTAGATCTCAAAAAGTTCAAATTCCAATTCTCAAATTCCATAATTTTCTCGGGAACCAAACAGAAACGATGACTAACCACTGTCCCCAATGAGGAGAAGCTTGATGAGATAATCGTAATCGGTCCGACCCCTTGCCGGTTGCGCAGTCGCCATGGATTGATTGATTCTAACACCGACCCCTAATTCCAAATCCAAACCACTCTCTGCAACCCATATTTCACAACCAAAAAATCAACAAAAAAACAAAATCTAAGGAACTGCAGGAGATCGCAGAGGAGAGAAAGAGATAGAGAGAGAGAGAGAGAGGAGATAAACCTTTCGAAGAAGCTTAAAGCGGGCGGTCGTCGGCGACGCAAAAAGGATCCAATATCTTTGGGACGACGTAGGTTACAGAAATTTGAGTTCTTGGGCTGTCCCTGTATAATACGCGGGTCACTCGGCACTGTATGGGACCGCACTGTATCTCCCTGCACCCGCCTTCACTTGATATTTTCCCGGTTTTTCTTTTGCGAGTAAAATCTAAAATTCTTTGCTATTTATTGGTGTGCCACCAAATAAAAATTCTAAGGGCTGAATTCGATAGTAACGTTATGAGAGGGTATTTAGAAGATAACTTCAACGATAAGAAAATTAGACTTGAAACTCGAAGCTCATTAGAAATTACTCAAAATTAAAAGTTACATCAACCGCTAGTAGCAAATGCATTCTAGTAGAACTCTCCTTGATATCTCAGCTTTATCCTTTTGGTGATTGCAGAGATTGATAAGTACAAATACATAAAATATCTATCATCTTCTATATGGAGCAAAAATTGTATTCCAATTTATCCTTCGAAATTGGATGACCACTAAAATTAAAAAGTGAGGTTACCCACACGTAATAGAATACAACAATCGGTAAGAGAATAAAACACTAATTAGAGTCAGAGTGAAAATATCATACACATATATGTATGCTAATTTGAATGAAATGATGCGGATTTCAATGATTGGATTATTACAAATATTAATTAACATACCTTTTTTCTATTGATGACATATTTAATTTGCAAATTTAATTTTAAAATTTTGATCTTTTCATCATTATCTTTAAGATAATGGATTAGTATCCAGTTCGAGATTTTTGAATTGATAATTAATCCAACAAAAAGAAAATGATTTTGGCAAACTTTGGTTTTTTGAGGTTCTGTATGTTTCGTATTAGGCCCCTAAGGCCCCATGTTATTTTGGGCCATAACACCTTTACAAGCCCAAATACTCACATACCTAGGCAATTTAATAATTTATTACTTTACTTCTCAATGGTGCATGTTAACTCCCAAATTTAAAGAAAATAATTTTATGATCCGATAAGAGTTAAAAGAAATTTTACACACTTTTGCAAGTGTGTGATTGCAAATATTTGAAGTATTATATAACGAGAGGTTTGGCTTTCCACGAACTAACGTAGGCAAAAGTCATATTTATCGAATCAAACGATAAAAATTAATATTTAATAAGATGTATCTGACTTAAGCTGAAATCGTCTAAAACTCTTGACAGAGACAGTTTAAGCGTCAGCTCTTGCCTCAAGCGCTTCACGATGCCAGTTTAGGAAGAAAGTTATAGCTAATAAAAATTAATCAATAACACTTTTTAGCCTCCAACCTCGTACACTATTAGAACGGCAAAAAAGATTTGAAGGCTAGATTTCGTCTTTAACCCATGACCCTTACACACCCCAATAGACAGGGTCTCAAAGTTCAATTTAGAATATTTGAAAGCCAACAAAAAAACAAATGAAAAAATAATTGGAAAGTGAGAGAAAAGGTGGATGGGAAGGAACACAAAAAGTTGTGCTTGGAGTATATCCTGAGAAGATACCCTACCCACACCTTCCCTCCACCTACAAAACGTCATAACGCGCCCATGTTTTATAACCTTTCCAACATGAAGAGCTCTTGAACACCATCATCATCCACCTTCTTGCTTCTCCAACTTCTTCGTCCTCGGCGCCTCGTTGCCAATGGAAGTCGGGAGTGGCGGCGGAGATACCATTGGTGGTGGTCGAGTTGGTGGTGACCATGCTGTTGCTACTGCCAACGAAGATGACGCAGACGACGACGAAAAAGCTAATTGAAATTTGAAAGTCATGTTGGTTGGCTTTGATGGTAGCTAGGGCAACTACAGATCTTTGGCAGTATCCGCAATCTTTTATCTTTGTGTTGTTTTCCGATTTAAGCGTGACATCCTTCCTCAGGGGCCATGCTAATCGTGGTGTTGTTAACTTTAATATCATGCTTCAAAAACCAGTACTACTTATGCCACCACCAGTTCCACTACTGCTAGGTCAAGGGGGGACAGTCCTCCAGTATTGGCATTAATAAAATCCCTGCTGGTTTATGTAGTCTCTTGTTCTCAGACATCACATTTTTCTTTTTTATCTCGGTAATATGAAAATACGATAATCGATAAGATATTCTCTAAGTCATTCTGCACTTCACCGATGCATGAAAATAAAGAAAAAAACGGAGAGCATAATATTTTAAAGTGCTAGTAACAGTGCCGTCCATTAACCATGCATGATTTTTATTGTGGGATTTAGTAGATCCACGTGGGCCATTAAAGCACTTAGGAGTCCATTTTGTATGGTTTTAATGATTCTCTATCTTTCATCAATAGCTTGAAGAAAAATTAGAACATAATCCACTCAACCACTTCAGACTTGTTTGTACTCTTCACCGTTTGAAGACCTATAATCTTGTCGATTTCAAAACTATCCAATTAATTCGAATTTAGTGTTATTGCCCAATGCCAATCCATTTCCTCAATTTTGATAGAGGAATGGAGGGTTTACGAATTACGAACGTGCTTATCAAGCAAGATCGTTTTTTATTTAACAAACGATATTACCTGCATCAACAAAGAGGGGATGAGCTTAACCTCATAATAGGCTAGCAATAATGTTGTTCAAACTTGCTTTTAACAAGAATCGAACCTAAAACCTCTCACTTACAAGTGAAAAACACTCACGGTTTCATAACTAATCTTCCTTTCTCCTCAAGTGATTTAAGTTGCAGATTACCGACCTACAGATCGATATTAATTTGAAAGAGTACAAGATGCAAGCTCAAGTCCATTTTTAGAACCATGCCGAGCATATAGCATTAAAAAGCTAACACCGCATCTTTCATAATAACCGACTTTCATCCATTCGTTATTCAAAGAAAAACAAACAATGCAAAAGCATTACTTGATTGAAGCCAAAATTTGGATTCCATAAGATAAAGAGTAAAGCAAATAACGTTTCAGTAACCTCTATCAGCATCCAAAACAAACACAATTTGAAACATAGAAGTATCCTACGATGTTCAAAAGTACACCCCAAAGCTCCTCTCAGAAACAGGAAAACTCAATTCTCATTCCTTGAAGCTTTGCCTAGTAAAAGAAACCAAGCACTTTACCACCGACATTCTTTCTTCTAGCCTCCTCGTGGTCCATAATGCCAGCAGATGTTGTCAGCACAATGTATCCAAACTGCAAGTTCAACCAAACATCCGTAAGCTTACGTGGATAAGAAATACAACACAATGCATAACATTCGATGAAACAGAAAAAACGAGAATTCAAAGTTCATCTGACAAAAAAGATCTGATATGATACATGAAGCACATTACAGGAAATCTCAAACAGGAGCCAGCTGAAAAGCTAAACCAATCACCATTGACATGATCAATAATATATAATCTTGCCAATAATATTTTTTTACAATTTTTTTTTGGCTCAAAATAGACGAGTTACAAATCCAAACTATATACGTTTCCTCAGAAGAATCGACTAAGACATATGTCCTGTTTCTAGGCTTGAAATAGCTAACTGATAAAAATGGGCTAACCTGTCTAGAGGGAAGCAACCTTGCAGTCCATCCCTCAATCTCCTTAACGCCAACATCAAAACGAGGGCTGATAACCCCACACTTGTTAAGCCTTCCATTCAACTCGACCACAATTTTACCAGCCCTGTGATCATCAACATACTCAAACTCGCCAATGTATCCTACATAGCAAAACAAAAAAATATTACTATCCATACATCCAGCAAAATAACAACTCACATGGAATCTTTGAAATGACGAAAAATGATGCATAGCTTTAACTGATGGATGCATACCGTGCTTTTGCATCACCAAAAGAAACTTGACGATGACCTTGGATGATGGTCTGATCATGACCTGGCGCTTGCCCCTTTTCTCAGCATTGTACATGCTCTTAAGAGCATCATTCAGAACGCTAACTCTCATTGTCGCTTTTGCATTTCAGAAAAGATAATCCAATATAAGTTCATCGGAGCTATTGCACGCAAGTCAATAAGTACAAAACCACCAAACAAAAACATAATACAAAAGCCATTCACTTGTCAAATCTTACACTCTAAGCAATGTGTTACAAAAGCAAAATGAAAACCCGTAACGGTAGTTCGATCCCTTTCCCCATTTCTAGCTCTGTCAAACATATCAATCTAGATTCAACAATTATCACACTTGTTCATAGCCCCTAATTTATAAAAACCCAATTCCAGGATCATTTATTCCCACCATAATCAAGTAAAAAACAAACATTTGACCAACTTAAGCAAAAAAATTAACAGCATTTCAACCCAAGCACACCAAAACAAAACGTATTCCAAATCAAATTAACAAAATCAAGATCCAAAAGACCAAGATGCCGAAATCAACCTCAAAAATTAATTAAAAAGGACGAAACTTGAACAAATAAGAGACTGAAAGCAAACCCTAATCGAAACAATTTCAAAATATTGATGGAAATTATGAAATTTTGGTCTGAAAAATCACGTACCAGAAGAGATGCGCAGTATCAGCAGAGGCGCCTCCGAGAGAGCTAGGGTTTCTAGGGCTTAAGAAAGGTCGAGTGATGTGAACCCAAGCAATTATATTTGGTGGGAATGAGGGATCGATTGACCGAATTGCCCTTACGGACCCTACTTCGGTCCAGTGCGTCGTAGTTTTGTTTCGGGTCGAATTTGTTTGTTTAGGCCCATTGGATCCAAACTTTGAAGCTCAGCCCTGAGTCATGCAGCCCAAATTAAAAGCTCCCCAGTAAATTGGGCTTTTGAATAGTATGTCATTATGGTCTGATGTAAGGCAATCCAACATTTGATAATCGTTTAGTTTTCAGCTTATTTGACAATATGTGAGTCGTGTCAGTTGTTCAGAGTAGTGCGGTCGCCCCTTACATTCAAATTCGAAGCAAAACTAAAGTAGTTTAGAGTTTGGAAAAGAAAAAAAAATCAAATATGTAGCTTCTATCATATGGTTGGGCAAATGTCATATTGAAATGGATGATAGTAAAATGGGACGTTAACTTTATCACAGTAAAGGAGAGCTACTATTGACACTATAAAAATGTCAATCTTCACTTCTATATAGATAAAGTTAGGATGACAGTTTTTGACTTAACAAAATGAGTTCTCTAAATATATAGACAATGAAATGATGATCAAAAGAGATTCAAACAAAGAAATATGAGTGCATAAAGTAAACACTAATAATTGTTTGAACTACAAGATCCTTGCTATAATAGTGTACCTTATGTGTGCATTGTTAGAGTATGAGTATGATTCTTACAAGTATTAGGATAATTAACATTGTTATAAAGAAGTCTTAATCATATCAGCAAGAGGTAATCCTATTTGTATTGGGACATATATATTGAGAACTCTTGTATTTGCATATATATAGAACTCATACCAGTATATGGAATGTAGTGTTGTATTCCTTATATAATTGTAATAGGGCAATCTGTGTATTTAGTATATAAACACAAGCTCCTATTCTCACAAATAACGCTCTCACCTTTGAACCAATAACCTATTCTTAGGAGAGCATTGAGATTTGCAGAGACGAGAAGGCTTTGACGGGTATGGAAATGGCTTCTACATCAATGATATGTCGGCAGGTCAATTTACTGTCATATATGATTTATTCCTTGTTCTTCGTATGTTAGTCAATACTGTAATTTAATTGCTTGATCTTTTGGTTCATGGGATGAGGCTTATGTTGTTCTAGTTGTCTCGAATTCATTCTTACATGCATTCCCATCAACATTTCCTTTAATATAGAGGCCTGCAGATAATTATCACAAACATAATGATATGATTGATCATATGGATACCAAGAGAGAGTCGACTGAGTCACTGAGGGATGGATTTGGGGATTGACTTCCATAATAAAATAGACCTAAGGTCATAATAATAATAATATTATTATTTACATGGGGGAATTCGTTTAATCTTGTATATTGATAGTGGACCATGCATAATTTAATAGTTAAGCAGAAGACTAATTAACATAATTTATATATTAATTTGCATGGGGGAAGACTCGTTCGTCTAAACATCGAGAAGCTATTTATACCGATGAATTCCAATTTATTTTCAAGGTCGGATACAAAACCTAAATGACAATCTCCAGCTTTGACTTCCAGATTTTCAACCTGGTCAGTCAACCCCAATGTTTAAGATAAAACTATCCTGCGGCTTTTATTTATTTTTATAATCTACTAAACTAATGTTCACGTGTTCTGATTCTGTCTCTCAAATAACAACACAAGTGTAGGGTTTGTTTTGCAGCAGTCACAGGACTCAACCATGCCATATAATTCTAAAGAGTTTCCAACTTAACTACATCAGATTAAACGCTGACACATGGCACTATATGAATGTTTTGCAGATTGTTAATATTTGCTAGACACCAAATTAGGAAAGGTTGACTTAGTTTTTTGTTTATTAAGATTGCAGGAGAATAAAAACATAAAACCTTGCAGGAGAATAAAAGCATATAAAACCATAACATGTAGTGGTTTTAGGATGACAACAGTTCTCTACCTTTGTTTAGTCATGTTTATATTACGATTAATGTTAGAGAGACTACATTTGTAGACAAAATTTTGTAAAATAAATTACATGAAAGTTAATGATCAGATTATTATTTAAACGTTGATAAACATGCTCATTTATATTGACGACATATCATTTAGTTTGCCAGAATTAGTTTCCTCAGCATTATCCTTATCTCACATTACTATCAAAATGAGCCTCCACTGAAATGAAATTAGGTCTAAATTATAAGGCCCAATACTAAAACGGGGAGTATCTTGTCAATAACGTATTAAGAGTATTCTGAATAACAATTCTCATTTTTTACATGTTATGTCAGACTGTAAAATTCGTTAGAGACTCGATAATCAATATTTAAAATAAACACAACAACCAAAAAACATACTCTTTGTTCTTTTAATCCCCGACTTCTCGTAAACGCTTCTGATTAAAAGTTTGATAAGCCAAAAAATATTAACAATCTCATCGAGCATATTTCTTAATAATATATTATATAACATTGTTTTCTGAACTATATTATTAATGGAGATAGGATAATTAACAATTATAACCCCTAGGACGGTCCGAGAATGACCAACCAAACAAGAAAAAGAGATGGTGATTAATTATTGTTAATTCATTTGCATCATGCTATTGGACATTGGTCAACTAACTTTCAACCCAATTTTGCGAAAAGGTCAAAATTAAGCTTTGTTAACAAGTGGAATCAAGTTAATAAGACCAGGCACAGAAGACAGATTAATATATAGTCTATTTCTTTCAACGAATATGTTTGGTAATAATAAGGAGACCAAAATTTTAATCTAAATTTGCAAACCAAATGATGTGTCACCAATAGGAAATAAGTATGTTAATCAATGTTTAAGTAATAATCAAATCATCAACAAACACATCATTTGATTTGCAAACTTAGTTTAAAAATTTGATCTTCATAGCATTATCCTTTTCGTAGCAAAGTGATGGAATTAAATGTCTAGTCCATGTATTTTACTCTATCGGCCAGTTTACTCCCTGTGTTTTTAATTTGGCCAAATTGGTCCCCGTATTTACATTCGTTAGCCAATTCAAGAAAATCTATTAAGGGACCATTAAAATTGCCACATGCTTGGCAGGTGAGAGAACAAAAACGTAATTTTATTTGTACACATGAACCTACCGCAATATACGATGCCTATCTTTGAAAATTGACGATTCATTTCCATTCACTTGAATACTAAGCAATTTAGGGTTTCAACATCCATTTGGTTGGAATCCAATGATTGTGGGGTTGCCGACTGAGCTTTTGGTGGCTACTCTAGAGATTGGTTGAAAAGAGGGATCCAAACATGTGGGCTAGGCATAGGTTATGTTCAAACATCAAGTATGACGTTGTTGAACTCAGTCGACAATCCCATAATCTCTGGATTTATGATCAAATGGATGTTAAAACCCTAAATCGCTTAGTATTCAAGTGAATTGAAACGAATCATCAATTTCCAAATATAGGCATCGTATATTGTGTATGTTTAGTGGGGGTACAATAAAATTATGTTTTTGTCCTCTCACGTGCCATGCACGTGCCAATTTTAGCGGTTCTTTAACTGATTGTCTTGAATTGGCTAACGGATGTAAACACGGGAACCAATTTGGCCAAATTGAAAACACAATGACTAAATTAACCGGTATAGTAAAACACAAGGACCATTTTGACATTTAAGCCTATTAATTTTACAAGAAGGGCCGGGAGAAAATACATAATATAGTATGTAGATTAGTAACATTATATGTGACAGAGTGACAGTCATACTGAAAAACTGATTAGTAACATTACGTGATAGTGTAACAGACACGCCAAAAAGCTATTCCAAAAAAGTAAAATGCCTTTCACTTTCAAATTGTTTGGAACTTTTGTATTTCCTAAGAACGTCTCCAAATTCTAATAATAATGCAAATACCAAATGATATAATTACCCAAACATTCAGATTGACTAGCCTTGGCTTATTCATGATGTTTTAATTAAGAAGCTTTATATTTTTTTGTTTTTTCTCACTTATAAGTTACAGATTCAATTTCATAAGTAATACTAGCTGAAACAATGAACTCAATAGAGTACTAAAGTAGCAATTTCATCCCTTTTCTGCCTATGAGTTGATAGCACCCAGAAAATTAGGTATAGAAGAATCAACCAAAAGAAAATAGTTCCAAAGTTGTATTATTAATTACCTGGTTCCCTAGCTATTATCAAAATTAGAAAAAGCTTCTAAAAAATCCATATATTCACGTGAAAGACTATGAAAACAAACAGATCATAATCAGGATATTGCTCACTCACAAATGTCAAAATTAGAACAATGGCCTAATTTTAGACCCACATTCAGTTTCGGTAAGTGATCCGAAATTGCTGTCCTCAATATATTCCCCTCATTCTGCAGTTCATCTAGGCTTGACAATTGTGTTAGAACATCAATTTGAGTTCCATCAACTGATCATCAAAGCGTCTCTAATATCATTTGTTGTACAACATGTTAATTAACCATCCAGTACTAATATTGTATTAAACTTAACTGTGACATCCCGTCCCGGAACTTTCAAAACGCACGTGTGAATTTACGATTTTGCCCCTAGTTCGTTTTTTTTGTCACGTTGTGGGTTGTTTGTGTGGGGTGGTAGGTGTTGGACCACTCACACACACACACTGTCACACTCTCCCTCTCCCTCTGCCTCTGTCCCGTGTCTCTCTCTCTCTCTTCCTTTCTTCTTCTTCTCCCTTCGAAGTACGGACAAACATCAAAAACACTCAAACCACCACAGATCGAAGGAACCAACTACACCATTCGACTCGTGAGGTCGAGACGAGCTCAGCCATACCATTTTCAGGTGAGAAACACTTCGTTTTCACGTCGTTTCATCAATGGCCGAATTGAGTACTGTTCATGCAAGATTTATACATTGAGTTTTTGGGCTTTTGAAGCTTGTAGATGTGTTGGTGAGGTCCCAAGGAGCCTCGGAGTGCTTCGTTGGACAAAATTGGACGTCGGGATCGTCCTGTTCGAAGTTGGCCGGTTTTGAAGAATTTGCACAGGTATAATCTCTTAGTTTTAGCCCTTAAAACTTGTTGGGACATGTTCTACTAGTCTAGGGCTTTCATTTGGTCCAAGAATCACGAAAAACGGATGAAAAATGAGCGAGAAAACCCAAGTTGCAGGTTTTCCCAGTTTCCGGCGCCGGCGACGTCGCCGGCGATCGAATGAAGAAGGCGACGGAATATTCCGTCAATTCTGACGGAATATTCCTAACGCCGTTAACGGATCCGGTTAGTTTTGACGGAATATTCCGTCAGTTTAACGGAATATTCCTGACGGCGTCTGTTGACACCGTCAGTGTGCCTGGCACGTGGCCGCGCGTGGGGGGCGCGTAGGTCCGTGCCTGTGCTAGCGCGTGGGGGCGCGTGTGGGGTCCAAAAATTATTTTAAAATATGGTTGTGATCCTGAGGTTGTGTAGAGCACGTTGGTATATTCATTTGTCCATTTTGAGCAATGTATGAGAAGTTATTACGAGAAACGGGTTATGTGCTTTAAAGTTAACGTTTTTATAGTTGTTTCGCATTTAGGTGACTCATACCCAGAGGACGAGCGTGCACACGCGAGACAGGGGGGCTACGACCCTTCTACATACCAGTGAGTGGGCTTTTGTTTTCCGTATATACCTATATACATTTATATTCCCAGAAATTGAGTAAAAAGGGTTATTTACATTATGCCATGCACTTTATTATTATCGTTTACGCATCATTGCATGCATTATTAGTGGCATACATATACATATGCATATTGGGTGCTGTGGACGCAAAGGTAAGTGCCAGGTAAGTGATATTCACGTTTATGTTTCCGTAGTGGTTGAGATGCCTAGAGAGCTCATAACCTGCACCCCCGGTGTTAGTGCTCCCGCCCAGAGTAGGGCACAGTCCTTCACGTGATGTTCACCTCCCGCACCACACGCTCAGCTTGGATCCAAGTTAGGTGCATAGGCTTGTCGTACAGACCACATTAGGTGGTTCCGACTCGTAGGTGACCCGCGATTATTCGCACAGCCTTCACGTGATCGTAGCACTAGAGCGTATATATATGTTACACCCAGGCCTGTCGTACAGACCACTTAGAGTGGTTCCGACTCGTGAGCAGGTTTAGATATTGAGATTGAGATTTGAGCTCTAGATGCAGCCGTACAGGTCACGTTAGGTGACTCCGGCTGCCAGACGTTATAATGTTGATATGATTTATACCTGGGCACTTACATTCATATTGCAACTTTGGCATGGCATATCTTGAGCATGATTGGCATACCCTCGAGCATGTTTGGCATATTTATACATACGTTTATATGATTATTTTCTGGGAAGTATACAGGTTTTACGGCGAGGGGTTAGATTGTATTTTTGCTAAATGGTTTTCAAAGAGCTTTGTTTTTGCCCACTCACGCTTTTGTTTTGCGCCCCTCCAGGTTCTAGTTGCTTAGCCGTTGCGGTGGTTTCCTTTGAGGGCTCTTCGACGTTCTGACAGACACTCCCTATTGTAGGGCCGCCTTCGGGCATACTACTGTTGTTGTCTTTTGGTTTGGACTGCTTTAGACCTGCTCTGATTTTGTATATCACTTACTAGCACTTATATTAGTACCTTGTATGCTAGTTTGAATTATTCGTACTTTTATATTACTACTTTATTAGCTTCCGCACGTGCACATGGCTACGTCACCTTTGTGTGACGGCCAGCACGCTCCGATCTCGGTCGGGGTGTGTCATTAACCGCTTAGGTTAAAGAAAAATAAATAAATTTCAATGCGAAGGTACATGGAGCCAAAAGAACCTATCAGCTTGGAGGGTTTTTAACTTAAAAGGCATCGATGCTATTAATAGTGAACTATTCAATTTAAATATTGCAAAATATTCTTGCAGCACATTCGGACGTTGAGTAGGCTCATCCACATCCATGCCTTTGAATTATGATTGCACATAATCAAAGTACAGTACATATCCATCCATTACCCTGAAATTATTGAAATTCTAGTATGGATCACTAGTTTGAATTAGATGAATAAACGACTAGATGTGCATATCCAATGATTTAGCAACTAAGGTTTCAACAGTCGAAGTTTCCAGTGCATACTATGCTCGGTCCATGCTAAAAAACCCCGAAAGATATACGAATGCAACTGTGTGCAATATAGAGTTTACAACAGAAAAGAAACCGAGTCAAAATGTGAGTCATTTATCTAGCATTCCATCATCTTATTTAGCTTTGACTATGCAGCTGCATCAAGTAGTAAAATAACCAGTCATTTTCGACTCATATAATTTGTGAATAGAAATCAAGTCAAATTAAGTGAAAGCGAAAGCAAACAGTTAACATGCTAGTGAAAGAGAGAGAGAGAGCCGCCCCGGCCCATATACCATTAAGATATAAGGTTCTGAGTCACCTGGACGTTTTATATTCCTTTCGTGATCATGATTCATACAGTTACTAATTATATATAACCTTCTTCTCACAACATTTTTCTACAAAAGGAAAAGAACCGTTGCTGCACTCAAGGGGAGGTTCAAGGTTACTCCCTTTCACTGCAGAATATATACCTAATTCATCTGGGAAAAGTTCTCAGCTCATCAGGGCTAGCTCTTTTCGTTTCAAGAGATCCGAGGTGAGGAAATGGATTAGTTTCAAATAATGTCTTCGGAGTGCAAAACACTCACCGGGAGTATAAACTCTTGCGAGTGTAGTACTCATCACCTGATCAGGTCACGTGATGAGTGCTATGATAAGGAGATATATCCCCGGTGACATGTATATAAGAATCTGCTCTTTCAAGTAATCTTGGGTTTCTAGACTTTTCGTTTCAGTTTTCGCTTTTGTGGGGTTCTTCTTGATATATTCATTTTGCATGCATTGTGCTCTCAGTTAAATCACATTGTTTCTGTATGTGTTTCAGTTTCTGGGCTCAGCAGTTCATACATAGGACTTTCAGAAGAACTCTAGTGTCTCCAAAATCAATAGAGGGTCAACTCTCTCTGCATGATTGGATTTTTTGGGCTCAAATGAGAAACACTGATCTCCTTCCATCTCTACCCTCCCATCTTTACAGCTGCGGTAATCATCCTCACAAATCTTAATTAGTATTGTTTACTTTGAGCATAAGATTATTTCAATTATTTCTCAACTTCTTCAGAAAACAATATTGATGTTCAGATGACAAATTGGGATGCACAAATGGACATGAACAGAAAAATGTAAGCACTCTTTCCTTTTCCAGCTTTTATCGTAAATTTAAACATTTGTGGAGATATATAGGAATTAATCTCCTTATTTTGAAAAATTATATAATAATCTCATCCTCCCAATTAGATTACTCATCTATTTCTGTTCGTACTTATCAAATTCTCAAGAACTGAAGAATGACAAAGACTGTCCCCTAGCAACTAATTAGAATTTCATTTTGATTATTATTGGGGTTATTGTATTAATCTTAGTTTAATTATTTATCCAAATAATAATTGTTAACCCCTGTCGTGGTGGCAGTGGGTTTTGCATGGGATCCAACGCATCCGAAAGTGACAACCATGATAACATGAGAGCTGCAGACTATTCTCTTCCTCTGCAGCAGTCATCATCCCTCATTACCTATCAACCTGCAGGTTTGGTGCATTTCCTTTTCCATATGTTTCTATTTCAGGAGCAACTTTTCTAATTTCTGCCTAATTTTTTACCAATTTTTCTTGTCTTTTTTTTTATCCTACCCCTCTTCAAGATTTTGTAATTTAGTGAACTCTAATAATTCACACAAGAACCTGGTTAATTTGCAGTAATTACCTTGTCTGATTGCAGTTAATTATCCATCTGGTTCGTTGAGATATGATGTCATTTCAGAGCAGTCAATGTTCCTGGACAAAAAGATTTCAGCCCCCCAATTTCAAGCAGTATGTTGATCCAATGATCTTCTTAATTAGTCTGTAGCTAAGTTCCTAATCAACAACTAACAAGAATTTCCTCAATTTCAAATTTCACTAGTCCTTCATTTCAAACTAAATGAATAACCTGATAATTATTAATGTCAATCGTTCATGTTATCTTTAGTTACAGATTATTATCTCATGATAGGTCTTACACAAATAAAATTTTGATCAACATGTATCTTATAATGTCAGAAAATGTATCCGAACTACACATTTAAGAAAAGGTCATGCTTTGGTCGGGTAATATCAAACATTATGGTAAATACTTCCCAAAATATGTTTGGAAATTGAAGACAAATGGGGGTGAAGACGATTCCATTTTATTTGCATCTTATCTGGTAGAATTTGTGTGATATAACCATGCTTCAATTCCTAATTTGTTCTATTTTGTAAAATCCTTGAAGGATTGCCACGCCATGCAAAATGCAAGGAAACGTCCAATTGAGGTTGATGACTTTGGTGGTCTTGTTGGTGACAGAACATCTCTCAACGAATTATACAAACATAAGAGAAGCAAGATGACAAATAACAATTCTCAACAACAATGGCATCAACAGCTCCAAGAAAACTCAATGGAGCAACAAAACAATAAGGTATCCTAATTAATCAAATTTAATTAAGCTATGGATTTGTTGTTGAACTTTTTCTGTTTTTTTTTTTTTTTTTTTTTTTTGTTTTTGCTAGAAGTTGCATCATGTGCCTGTGAGAAGAAGCCAAAAGCTTAGTGACAAAATCACAGCTCTCCAAAAATTGGTTTCCCCCTACGGCAAGGTAATTAGCATAAGTAGAAAAAATTAATATTGCATTTTCTGTAAATTAACTACAACTAGGGTTCTAACTTGTATAATAATATTACAGACTGACACTGCCTCGGTTCTTCAAGAGGCTTCCACATATATCATCCTCCTCCAAGAACAAATTCAGGTATTAAGTATACATATAGTGAAGTAATTATGGTAATAAACTTATAATTAATATCTTCATTTTCATATGCTGCAGATAGATTTTAGTTGCTAAATTTGCTTGTTGGTTTTTTGTTTTTATTTTTGTAGCAGAATCTGCTAAGGATGCTTGGTAGTTCATACAAGAATGCTGCGGCTCTTCACCCACAGGTCGCACGGCAAGCACTTGAATTAATTTGAAGACATATATATAAGATATTTGGGACACATAAACAAATGGAACCAGTTACAAATTTTTAATCCAAAACGAAAAAGGGCACCAGGTTGTCAACATAAAGAGGCACTAAACAACAGTTTAGATACAACTTACTATCCGTTTATTGTCCCTCAGTTTTAATCTTGATTCAAATTTTGTATCTGATCCTATTTACGTATATTTTCCATGATATTTTAATTTCTTATAAAGTTTTTCTCACAAATTTGAAATTTTCAACAGGAATCTGGGAGTGGGCAGGCGCTTGACCTCAGAAGCAAAGGCCTTTGCTTGGTTCCTGTGTCAATTACTCAGAAAGTGACTATGGAAGAGGGTTCTGATCATCTTGCTACATCAAGAAAAATTGTCATAGCTAATAACTTCTAGTGCTATAATTAACTACTAAGCACCTAATCTTAATGCTTCACCTCAATATCACTTTTGAGAAAAGCTCCTTTCATGTACTTCAATGCTTTCCTTTTTAATCATACTTAACATTATCAATTAATTCGAAGAGATAATTGAGAGAATTCATCTAAACCAGAGAGAGGTATAGCTATGTTGTGGTATATATTTATATTCAAACTTTATAATTATGGTCTGGGTATCACACCAGTATTTCTACAACTCTAAACACCATGTAAGTTTTGAGAAAAAAATAGGAGAATGATTTCCGCATTCTCCTTTTACCTCTTGCAATACCACTTTTAATCTGGTTTTGAAATTTTTTTATGTTTCTTCGAACATTCATATAGAAAGAGTGAAGTTCATATTGTATTCCTTCCAAAAAAAACTTACATCTAACAATATATTAATCGACCCAAAAAAGCACTCTATGTTAGAGCCAGATGTGGCTATGTCTCTCTTCAATGGCCCAGCCTTAAATTTTGGGATTGAAGCTCTACGTATTATTATGGGCTACGCTAGGCTGGGATTGGGCTCGAGTGTCTGTGCACTATGATCTTGCTTATATTCCGTACGGAAAAGCATTAGGAAATTCCAAAAATGGTGCATGCTTTGAAGAACTTACACCATAAGTGGAACTACATAATGAAGGACTCCTCAAACTCCGGGAAAAGTTAGAGTGAACTCAAAGGGATTCAGACTCTCAGTCTCTGATTTTAAGGAGTTTGTCACTCAAAGAATGAATCACCCCTCTGAATATGATATATCAATTGCCTCTAACTATTATGGAAATGCATGGTTTTGATTATTTAACCGGGTAGTAAGACCGTTGGACTCCCATGGACTTTCCACAATCCCGTTGTTTTGGCACGGGAACTGTTTCATAATGTTGCCACGGTAATTGTGCCCAAGAGATGAGATGGCGGAAAGTCCACAAAAAGTCTTACTTTGAAAAAATCTCCTTAGCTGCATTTCTCAAATCAAAATGCAAAAGGTTGCTACTACTTCCTGTATATGAAAACTAAATGCAAGAAAATGATAATGCAAGATATAATTACGAGTCTTCAAATTAAAGAAGATAATGAATTGTATGGAGGAATCCAAAGCGAATTCCATTGAAAGGGAATGATGCCACATACTAAAAGTGGGGCATTTTGCAATCATTTATCACTCCATAACGTGGATATTAGGATCAGGGAATATATTTACTTGATGCCTACTGGGAAATTTAAATAGTCCTTATTCCGTATGCCACCAAAACATGAATATAAAAATTGTAATTAAAATTAGCCATTCGTGAAAACGTCAGCGTGATGTTGTTTCTGATCTCGGCATGGATATATATAGGGGTAGGATTGGGGTACACTCTTTTTTTTACTCACATTTTGTAGAGCTCATTTTGTAATGTATTTGAACGATACGAACCGTCTTATTTTTTTAAATTTTTCTCAAAGATTAAGTTTACGAAAAATCATACAACTCCGAAACCATAAGACCATTGGATTAATGAATAGTCATTTTAGGTCATCTCCAATGGAGAGGGCTAAACGTCCAAAAGACAAAAAAATGATCTAATTTGCCCGAAAACTCATCTCTAACTGATTGGTACATATCACTCTCCTTCAGGTTCTAGGATTAGCACCAACTGAATCCAAACCTCACCCACATTCCACCAAATCCTTATACCACTGTGAAACCAAATTAATACGAGTTATTAAAAACTATTTGTACTGTGAAAAAACTTCAGCTCCAATGGTCATGTCACTCTCCTTCAGGTTCTAGGATTAGCACCAACTGAATCCAAACCTCACCCACATTCCACCAAATCCTTATACCACTGTGAAACCAATTTACTACGAGATATTAAAAACTATTTATACTGTGAAAAAACTTCAGCTCCAATGGTCATGTCACTCTCCTTCAGGTTCTAGGATTAGCCACCAACTGAATCCAAACCTCACCCACATTCCACCAAATCCTTATACCACTGTGAAAACAAATTAATACGAGTTATTAAAAACTATTTGTACTGTGAAAAAACTTCAGCTCCAATGGTCATGTCACTCTCCTTCAGGTTCTAGGATTAGCCACCAACTGAATCCAAACCTCACCCACATTCCACCAAATCCTTATACCACTGTGAAAACAAATTAATACGAGTTATTAAAAACTATTTGTACTGTGAAAAAACTTCAGCTCCAATGGTCATGTTTAAGTTTAACAACTATCAATCTCCTTCCTTTTGTTTGGTGCCACTTTGCCCTAGCTAGGTTTGCGATGCTTTAGTCTTTCAGGTCTTGCTAGTTAGCCTGCTGCTATACTTTCCATTTGATGTTCTCCTGTATATTTCTTCTTCATCTTTTATTTTTTTTGGGATTTTATTGTAAGACTAAACTTATAAAAAATTACAAGTTAAGAGATTAAGCTCATTAACCACAAATTTATACAAGTATTAAAATCACAATTCGATAAACATAATGACAAACTAACCCGTAAAAGCAGTAGAAGAAGAAGCCAAATCAGACTTCAAACAGAGCGCCTTCTCCTCTCTTGCAAAACCAAAAGTACTCAAACTAACAATAGGTCTTAGTTCAATATTGAGCGTATGTTTTGTGAGAGCAGTGACTTATGTTTTTATACTAAACATAGATTGCCCTATTACAATCCTACAAGGAATACAAGACAAAATCCTTGTACGAGTTATATTCTTAAGCTTATCAACATAGAGTTTCAATCCAAACCAAAGTCGAATTAACTCTCATAAACATATTAATGCCTGGTTTGATATTGAGGTAATTCTGAAAAAAGCTGGTATCAAAAAAAGCTGGGAGCTGTTTTTGTGTTTGGTAAACATTCAGCTTCAGCTTTTTTTAACAGTTTTGGGTGAAAAAAAGCCAAAAACAAGAAGCTGCAAAACCCAACTTCGAAAAACCGATTTTTTTTCACATCTGTTATACATAAAAGTTTACCAAACACTATAATACTGTTTTTTTTTTTTTTCAAAAGCACTTTTACAAAAAAAGTTTACCAAACACTCTGCTGCTTTATTTCACAGTTGCTTATTCTCACAGCACAGCAGAAACAACTTTTTTTTCAAAGTACAGCAATACCAAACCAGCCCTAAGACTTCTCTATAACAATATGAGACAACAAGGATTATTACCGAACCGTATGAATCACAATCATACTCTAACATTTATATCATCAAGTTGAACCAAAAAAAGGAGTGCAAGTTGTGTTGAGAGTTGTCCCACATCGGTGAGAAACAAGGTTTGCTATGTGCTTATACGATGTTGGGCTACTCCCTATATTGTCAATTGCTTTTATGGTGGAATCCCAATTTCATCATGGTATCAGAGCGGGTTGTTCTCATGTGAAGCCAAACGGCCACACGCGCTCCATGTCACCTAGTTGTTGTCCACGTATAGGTTTGAAAATCGGTCACACGTGCGGGGGTATGTTGAGAGTTGTCTCAGTGATGGACAATGTTTGCTATGTGCTTATATGATATTGGGTTACTTCCTATATTATCAATTAGTTTTACAATGGAATTTCAATTTCATCAGGGAGAGGAAAAAGAGTCATGTGGTAGTCTAAAATATTATTAGTTGCGAATCATGTGGTTTCAAGACAGAATACATTTTTTTTTTTTACATTATCTGGCGGCACAGTTGAACTGTGTGTACACCAAGATCGTCGCCAGGCTTAAGAGGCCTTTCTATAAATATACATTATCGTGTGCGTATTTCTATACAATTTTCTAATACCATACAAGTACTTCTGCAACTCTAACAACATATATATCAGAGAAACTAAATAGGAAAGCAAACAAACAAACAAATCTCCTTATCAATAGAAATTATAGAATAAAGAAGCCAAATAATGGACTGAAACATATTTGCGATAGCGTGAGCAATAGTTTTAGGGTACCGGTTCAATGATAATATTGTGTTTTTTTTTTGTTTAGTGATAATATTATTTAGTTTGACGTGACACTCGTTAGCTCATTTTGAATTTGTACAGTTATAGACTATTTTTTTTTTCCCAAAAGAAAACCCAAATATGTATGTATGAAGTATTGAAAATGACTCACTTCACACAAATCAAACGTTTATCTAAGTTGGTTTTCAGGTTAAAACAAAATTATTACTTGATAGTTAGAAACATTGAGCAGCCAATAATGTAATATTTTAAAAGGTATAATATTAACGCTTGGTTTTTTTGTTATTATTATTTTATTATTAGTATTATTTTTTTTTTGGCGATTTCAAATTTTTATGGGTAAGAAAAAAAGTTCAATTAGAGGTTAATATTGTAATTGAAAAAAATTGAGGTTACACTATAAAATATAATTGACATTTGACAAAAAAAAAAAAAAAAAAAAAAAAATATATATATATATATATATATAAAATTGACAAAATATATGGAGAGACGCACATGCAAGACGTCCGTCCCTTCTTTTCCCAATGAGAAATTCATAATTTCAATACGTCCCTTTCGTATAATGAATTTTCAAATCTAACACGTAGATACACACAAATGGGGTGACGTGTAGCATGTATGGCCGTTGGACTTCACACAGGGAACAAACAAGTTGAGGTTCTAAGGCATGTATGAAACTAACTCTAATCTTCAAAAGGGCAGCACCCAAGGTATCCATAGACATTCACCGAAGTTCAGAGGGTCAGCACCTTAGGTATCCATGAACGTTCATTGAAGTTCAGGGGGTCAGCTGACGCTCCTGTCCCTCAATGCATCCATCACTGGTTCCACTATAAAATCAATTGACAATATAATAAGTAGCCAAATTACTGATAAGCACATGCAAAATCAATTGTTTCCTCGATGTGAAATTTACCCGCATCAACTAAGAAATTTCCTTCTCAACATGCCTCTAAGAAATTGAATGTGATCTTTGAGCTATCATCCTTATGTCCTCGATAATTACTTTCAAAGCATCTCTTAGGGCAGCAGCCTTTGCTATCGGGATTGTGGTACTTCCAAGATTTCTGGCGCCCGCAGGAATGGGGTTTCCAAATTCATCATGAATCACAAGATCACCTGCTTCGTGCTGAATTGAGACTGAATTCCATCACAATTGATCTCGAGTTTTTGAGCAGGAGGGGTGGGGTTCGGTGGGGGGTCCTTTTAATTCTTTGAGAGGAGGTCCTCACATTCCGTTGCGTAGTAACATTAGTGTTGGCCTAAAAAAAACTCTTTCCCAAAATGAGGCGCAAGCAAAAGAACTGAAGAGGGATGTCGGTTGAGCCTTCCAAAAATTGCCTGATTCCTTGCTTGCCAAATCTGTCAAACAATTTGAAGGGCATTTCTAAAGTTTGAACTTCTTGGTCAGCACTAGTACAAGCTAAGGTAGATAACCATTCAATAAAATCAGATACATTATTATTATTATTATTACTATTCAGTTGGTCCACAAAAAAATGGTCCCAAATACTCTCCCTACTTTTCTGATGTCGGGGTTGTTGTTGAGGATTCCAGAGAGTTGATGGCTTCAATCACTGGAGTTACTTGTACCCGTGTATGTCATCAAGCTAATAGTATCGCCCATCGCCTAGCTCGAGCGGTCTCCGTTCGGAATGCTCGTGTAATTGGTTTGAGGAACCACCTGACCTCATTTTGGATTTACTATTTGAAGAATCTGCTTGTAATTGACCTCTGTGTTCTTTGTCCTCTTTATGAATGAAATCTATCGACTTATTTCAAAAAAAAAAAAAATTGCCATAATAAAAAAAATGGTTTCCTCAAGCTGAGAACAAAATGTACAAAGTGGATCAACATTTTCAATAAATTGAGCAACTTTAGCTTGTGGATGAGCTTGATTCTCTTGTGTTTGTAACCAGGTCGTAGATTTAAAAGAAAATTTTCCATTAGGGTTTGGACCCCATATAAACTCATCATCACAATTACCAAGAGGAAGAATAATATCACATATTTTGTTCAGAATAGCTGGCTCATCAACTCTTAATAATTTTTCTCTGTCTCTATGAAATCAGATTGAGATTAAATCCTTGCCTTTGTTTATTGTCAATTTTAAAAGACATGGACCAAAATGTTTGTAGCAGCAAACCATAAGAGATTAAGAGGTGCAAAATACAATTTAATTTTTTATTGAGTATTTGTGTCTTTTTATATATTTTTGGGCGGGTACATTTGATTTTATGTGTACAGTAAGATCAGCTTTCAGAAGCCCTCCTTAGTACCTATATAAATTTTCACTGTGAAGTTGCATTGAACTAGACAGATAGATATTGAGGGATGGCCACCAATTCAAGTTTTTCGTATATGCAAATCTTTGTGTTTACATTGTTTACAAGCCTTCTGTTCATCACAACCAAAGCTAGGCATGGCAACTTTGGCTTGCCAAATGAACATGCACTTGCTCCCCCTTTCATATTTGGGGATTCCATATTTGATGATGGAAATAATAAGGGAACTTTAACGAAAAACTTCTAGTACCGTTCACTTTAACGAACCACATTTTTATATTAAAAAATTAATCATGGTACTATTCACTTTACTCTTTATTTTGTCCTTATCAACTCAAAGTTTTCAAGCCATTTTCATTAGTTTTCTAAATAATAACTACTTCGACACTGTTTCTCAAGCAAATTATTTGCCGTACGGTGAAACCTAGCTACTAAAAGGGTCCAACAGGGAGAACTTCCGATGGTCGTATAATTCCGGATTTTATTGGTAAGATACATATAAGAATATGATGCGAGTGTTTGTTTGTTTTAGATTTAATTATTCTATGAATATCTTAAGTATATGGTTACAGATCTTTGAATGTCAATTAATTTTTTGCTGTTGTTGCAGCTGAGTATGCAGAGTTGCGGCTGATTCCACCATATCTTGATCCAAACAATGAGGAATTTCCGTATGGTGTCAACTTTGCATCTGGAGGAACTGGTGCTTTGATTGAAACTCGCGTAGGCTTGGTATGTGACTTGTGAGTTTGCAAGAAATTGGATGTGTTTCAGTTTTGAAGTCATAATTACTGAAGAATACAAAAATCTCACACCAGGAAATTAACAAAATATAAACACACACACACATCTATATTAGCCAAACCATTGTTTGATTTGAAACTTGGATAAGTATTTGTCAGATTTCATATATCGACTTCATGTTTGACTATATATATAAGGTTTCATATCCGTTAATGGTTACCTATTATTTTTCATATACATATCATACTTCAGGCGAGAGACCTCCATTCTCAAGCAGCATATTTCAAGAACATTGCCAAGTCGTTAAGGCAGAAACTTGGGGAAGAAGAAGCCAACCCTTTAGTATCACGAGCTGTCTACTTGTTCTGCATTGGAAGCAACGATTGCCTTTTCCCCTTCGATACAAATTCCAGTGTGCTTCGAACCTACTCCCATGAGGAATTTGGAGGCCTGGTGATCGGCAACATAACTACAGTGATCAAAGTAAATTCTTAACACTTTGAGAAAAAGTTTCATTATATTCGCACATAGGGTACTAATAAATATTACTTTTGTGGCAGGAAATATACAACGAAGGAGGAAGAAATTTTGGGTATATATATGAACATGTATGATCTTGGTTGTATTCCCTATGGAAAAGCACTAGGATCTACACAAAATGATGCATGCTACGAAGAACTTGCACCATACGTGAAACTACACAACAAAGCACTTTTCAAACTCCTAAAAAAGCTAGAGAGTGAACTCACAGGATTCAGATACTCACTCTCCGATTTTAACAAGTTTATTACACAGAGAATAAGTCACCCTTCCAAATATGGTATATCAACTTCCTTAATCCTCTTTCGTTATTATGAATATGCATTGTTTAGATCATTTAGTGGGACGCAAGCTTTTTTTAAAAAAAATAAATAAAAAGATGATAATGAATTAGACAAATAGCATTATACATAAGGTTTGGTTATTGGTCTACTATAGTAGCTATACTCTCCAAACTCACACAAGATGGTCAAAAAGGACCAAGACCATGGGATTTAGCCATCAATTACAAAGTAGGCAATTTCCTTCCCCTCCAGAGTGATTAGAAATGGCTAACTCCCCAATAGAACGACCCCTCTGTCCCCTATCTACATAATTTTATTAAAAAATAAGGAGCAATAAAAATAAATACAAGCGGGGGAATGATGTCAAAACCTGCAGATAACAAAACAATACATCATTTTGGGATACGCATTATCACTAGAAGAAAAAAGCTCATCTATCACGGTGAATGCCCGTGATAAATTGCAATCCACCACAGATATTATGCCCGTTAGTATTCTGGATGTGATAAAAAGTCTCAGTTTTTACCACGAGCTATGCCCCGTTGTTAAATGCAATATAACCACGGATTGTACCCGTGGTAGATTGAGATCTAACACCACGTACTATAACCGTTGTCGATTACTAATTGACCACATCTAATGCTTGTTATAAATTATTTACGATGATGATGTGGAAAGTGTGTGCCTTTGGATGGATGTGTGAGAGAGCGAAACGCCGGAAGAGAAATTTGCGAGTTGTAAGCCACAAGAATGCATACACATCTCCAAGTTCAATGATCAATGATAATTTAAATGCTTATTCAGAACAAGAAAACGAAATCAAAAGATATAGGATAAAAGAAACCTGAGTGATGTAGAGAGGTTGCCATTGATTGAGGGAGAGATGACCGGAGAGACGACCAAATTGAGATCGGCCGGAGACGGAAGAGATGGATGGTGTGGTGAATTGTCAAAAGGCGGTGTGGTCGTTTAAAGTAACCACAACGAGCATATTGTGTGGTGGTTTTGATATTACATCACAAGATTAAAAACCGTTGTAGATTATTCACTTTTAACAACGAGCCACAATTTGACTGTGGTGAATTAATGTTATCTACCACGAGCCACATTTAACCGTGGTAATTGAATAGTTTCTACCACGAGCTGTTGATGCCCGTGATGGAATTGATGTGGTAAATATGCTGTTATGTACTAGTGTATCCATACATTCGTATAGTATATATGTCAATCTGAAAAAACTGACATGAAACTTTCAAGAAAAAAGCAACTGAAAATTACTCAATTAATCCGTTTTTTCCTATTATTTCTTTTGACTTGTGATATTGTTGGCAAAGGTTTCAAGGAAGGGAAGATGGCATGTTGCGGCACTGGTCCATATCGAGGAATTAATACCTGTGGAGGGAGGAGAGGTATCGAAGAGTATGACTCATGCGACAATGTTACTGAATATCTTTTCTTTGACGCTGCTCATCCAAATGAAAAGGCCTACGAGCAGTTTGCCAAGCTATTTTGGAGTGGAAATCCCGACGTCGCTGCGCATTACAATTTGAAAGCGCTATTTGAATCCAATCAAGAATTAATCAAAGACATCTGATATGCATGTGTTGATGAAGTGATACATGCAGAATCGTTGCTTGGCTCGCTCAACTTGTCAGTATTTGACAAATAAACAGCCATCTGATAAGAAGGACTATTATATACAGTGCTCATGAATGAGAATGGTCACCCTATTTCTACTTTTGAATTCAAGTCTCAATTCTTTTCCATAAGAAACAACACCTAGGATTTTTTTGTTTGTTTTAATCTTAAGCATTGAATTTTTTTTATTTAAGCGAAAGTTTACACTAAATTAATTTAAATTACAAGGAAGAAGGAAAAAAAAACTTGTGTGAGATGCAAAGCAAAAAAATCACAGCGAAACGTCTTTTCTAACCAGTCACAACCGCTCTAAAATTTGAATTCTTCTTTCGAAAGTGAGACTTTTCACAAACTCAATCTGGAAAAAACTCATAAATGAATAATCACCTTTTGTTTTTTACTTTAAAGATTTTGAGCTTGTGATATTGTTGTCAAAGGTTTGAAGGAAGGGAAGGTGTCATGTTGCGGCAGTGCTCCATATCGAGGAGCTTATAGTCGTGGAGTGGGGAGAGGTGTCAAAGACTACTATTTGTGTGACAATGTTAGTGAACATCTCTTCTTTGACTCTGCTCATGCAACTGAAAGTGCCTACGAGCAGTTTGCCAAGCTACTTTGGAGTGGAACTCCAAATTTCACTGCGCCTAACAATTTGACAGTGCTATTTGAATCCATTCAAGAATTAAGTAAAGATAGTTTCGACATATTTATTGATGAAGTGAACATTCTGAATTGTAGCTTATGAATTATTTACCATTATTTTTATAAGAAGTACTTCTACTCGTAAATGATTTTATTACAATTGAGGTGTGCAATTGTATGTATTCTCTATGGGCTGCTTCGTATATTTGAGAAATTGGGTGTGTGTAATAGCACACGGTATGCAATGTGTGTTGAATTTTATAAAACTACTTTTTTTTTATCTAATAATGATTTTAAGTTGCCGTATTATTATGAGCTGTTTGAAAGTGTTTTTGAGATGAGCTTTTGGTGGAATTGGTTTTAGGTTCCAAAATTTGAAAGAAGCACGAGATCTGTGCTTCTTGCAAGAAGTATCTCAAGTATTTTTTTAGGATCCATTTTGATTTTACTAAAGATTAGTTTCAAAAACATTTTCATGAAAAGTGCTTTCAGTTATTTTAAAATATTTTCAGACAAGAGCTACATCATTTTATGTCTTTCGGCAGGTTGATTAGTTTCTAGGTTGATATAAACACGACACATATATAAATAAATAAACCCAAATAAAAGTTGGAATTGTCCTTTTCAAATTTTGATTGCATGGAGTCTTGGACCCGGAACTGACTTTTGGGCCAAGCCCATGGATGCAAAACCACCTCTTACTTGACGTAAATGACATGCCATCTCTCATTGCACAACGTAGAACACGTGTTCAAATATCGTTGGATCACCGCCTAATTTCTCTCTGCCGTGACGGTAATATTAGCAACGCTTCCTAAGGCGGAAAGCTCCCACATATTCCTGCCGCGACCCGCAGCCCTCTTCTTCCACCGCTGAGACTCTATCCATCTCTCTCTCTCTCTCTCTCTCTCTCTCTCTCTCTCTCTCTCTCTCCGCCGATATTTCTCGGGAAAATGGTGAGCACTTCATCTACTTGACTCTCTCTCTGGGGTGTCACTTTCTTGTTATAATTTCAGTTCTTTTCTGGATTGATGATCCTCTGTAGTATAAATGATCCGTGCGGTTTTGGTGTTCGATTTTTTTTTGAAATTTTTTTGCTTGGTTATGAGAAATTCATGAAATGGCGGGTGAGTTAGAAGTTGATGGTCGAATCTCATCCCTTTTGATTATCTAATCACGATTAATCGATGAGTTTCTGCAGTTGCATATGCATTTTAATTTTGATTTGATTTTATATTTTTGCAATAAGTATATATTTTGTATATGCAAATTTTGTGTTTTGCAATCACAAAAGTATGAATTTTGTTTTATGTTGTGATGATATTTTGAGCCTGAATTTTACATTTTGCCTTGAACTTGGATTACTAATTTGAGTTATGATTAGTGTAATGACTACTTAAAAGGGCTTGTTTGAAAGTGCTTTTAAAATGACTGAAAGCGCTTTTAGAGAAAATGTTTTTGGATTCCAAAAACACTTAAAGTTATGTGCTTCTTGCAGGAAGCTATAAAGTGATTTTCCAGGATTCACTTACAATTTTACTAAGGATTGTTCGAAAAGTATTTTCATGAAAAATGCTTTCAATAATTGTAAAAGCATCCAAACGAGTCCTAAGAAATTGAACTTTGTTTAGCATTTGTTCTGCATTTGTCGGTTTTTTCTTCTTCTTTTGCTGGGTGGTAGTGGTGGTTAATTTTTCATGGCAGGTATAACCGTATAAGTATGTCAGTGATTTATCAATAATTTGATTTGTTAATAGTTTGGAATTATGGGATGCTTAAGGAAACAAGTAATTCTTAGCTTTAACTATGAACCGAGAGTTGATAAACCGTGATGGGAAAATAGCAAGATGTGTTTTGGTTTTGATTTTTGGAATGTTGCTGTGTGTTTTCAATGTTCCGTGATTTGAGGGGTGGAGTGAAATTCTGTGTGTAGCCATACAAATTGCTAATTTACTGCTGATGCGTTGTTCGTATTTGATGCATTTTGGTATCCGTTGAATATTTGCAGGCAAATGCAAGATCCGGGATGGCTGTGCATGACGAATGCAAGCTAAAGTTTTTAGAATTGAAGGCAAAAAGAACTTACCGCTTCATAGTTTACAAGATCGAGGAGAAGCAAAATGAGGTTATAGTGGAAAAGCTTGGCGAACCAACTGACAGCTATGAGGATTTCTCTGCAAGCCTCCCTCCTAATGAGTGCCGATATGCTGTTTATGACTTTGATTACGTGACGGAGGAGAACTGCCAGAAGAGCCGGATTATTTTCGTTGCTTGGTAACTAATTAGAGTGCAGAGTTCCAGGCTTTGTAGACCTTGTTCATTACTCTAAATGTAAATATCATTATATGTTCCTTGGCTGTTACACTCATTTAGATTTATGCATGAAGGTCCCCTGACACAGCGAAGGTGAGAAGCAAGATGATTTACGCGAGTTCGAAGGACACGTTTAAGAGGGAGTTGGACGGAATTCAGATGGAGTTGCAAGCTACTGATCCAACCGAAGTGGGTCTCGATGTTATTAGAAGCCGTGCTAATTGAACGAAAAGCATCGTCGATGAAACGAGGTTCAACTATCCAATCTGTTCTTTACGGTGACATGTTTATAGCCCTATGATCGTCAATTTGGTTTACTATTGCACTTCGTTGATGATTCGACTTGTAATTCGTAGATTATTGGTACCTCATTTTGGCTTGATATACAAAACCAATATGGTGGTTTATTGGAATGGATATCACTTGTGTCCTGCTTGCATCTTAGTAGGGAAAGTGGCCTCCCTTTTTGTCCCCATTTTATCTCACAAATCCCCTGCATGCGGTCCCATTCGAGTGGATGTGGTCACGTGGTAACTTCTTAGTTGCTTGTCTGTCTGTTCGACTATGTGATGCCAAAAGTATTTCCAAACTCATTGTTAATTTTAAACCTTAGGAGGACTCTTATGTCCCCCTAAAGCCTTTTTTTTTTACACATGACTATTTTGGACTGGACCGCTTGAAGGAATAATGTTGGTTTGTGTTGGCTTGGTGTAAGTCGAACTAACATTGTTTCGTTTTTGGTGTAATGCTGAACCAAGAACCTAGAAAGTAGATGTCTTAAGGGCTGGTTTGGTATTGTTGTGCTTTGAAAAAAAAACTGCTTCTGCTGTGATGTGAGAATAAACTGTCGTGAAATAAAGTAGCAGAGTATTTGGTAAACTTTTTTGTAAAAGTGCTTTTGAAAAAAAAAAAAAAAAAAAGCAATATTATAGTGTTTGATAAACTTTTATGTAAAATAGATGTGAAAAAAAGTTGGTTTTTCAAAGCTAGGTTTTGCAGCTTTGTGTTTCTGGCTTTTTTTCACCCAAAATTGTGAAAAAAAGTTGAAGCTGAAGCTGAATGTTTACCAAATATACAAAAAGTTGGGATAGCTATTTTTTTTCATAATCACCTTAATACCAAACTAGGGTTTGGACTAGCATTGTCATGTTTGGTGTAATGGGGGACTAAAGAAGCCGAAATAATTTGGGCGCTCCGGAGTACTGGACTTGAGTTCCCTAAAATGCTGGATAATCAAAAGGGCACTGTCCTCGAAAATTGCGTCTCTTTTCTATTAGGCCTTCAACCAAATAAGAGAAGTTTTTTTGTGTAATTGTCACCAACCATTCTGCGGTATTATCAGTTTAGTTATCTAATAACGTATAAATTTATTTATTAATATTATACTTTCAGTTTGTGACATATCAACCTTATTTATCCACACATTAGAAGACGATCAATAGCACAAATGTGACAGTAACACACACTAATATATGGGTACTCAGAATGCTAAAGAACCATATTTATATGCTGCCATTTTTTCAACTAAAACCATGTTAAGACATAGTTTCTATAGAAGAAAGCAAAATCCCAAAGATTATAAACTCTCCAATTTCAACTGGCAAAGATTACAAAAAGTAAAAACCAATGAAACCACCATCCAGGATGCAACCAAGGGTCTTCTCAGGGAGACAATCTTCCGGCTAAGTATATAGAGAGATTCTCTCTCAGTTGAAAGGCCGTATCGTCAGCGGCAGATTCACAAATTTGTTGGTGGTAACCGGGATCATGATGGCGAGACGATGGCATTTCATCTTGCACCTTATCCTCCATATCAATCACTATGTTGTGCAGTATACAGCAAACAAGAATAATCCTCGGCAGCTTGTTCTTATCCGGCTTCCACATTACGCCCTGAATTATCTTCCACATCTCTTTCAGCCTCACCAACGCCCTTTGCGCCACCATCTGCGTTGCAGAAATCCGCTTGTTGAAATCAGACTCATGCTCCCAGAGGCGGCCTCTTCCGTTGTAAGGAGTGAGAAGCCACGGCAAAAGAGGAAAGCCGGAATCTCCTACTATGTATTCTCTCAGTTCTGTTCCTTGTGAAAGCACCAACTTCTCCCCATTTAAGCAATCTCCTTCTTCGGACATCTTGAAAAAACCTGAGCTTTTGAGGACCATGTCATCACTCAGACTTCCTGGCCATCCTGTGATTATGTTACGGAACCTCATGTCTGGATCAACAATTGCCTGCAAGATCATGCTGCAGTTTTCCTCGCCATCGAGCCAGACATCATCTGATGAGTCCGCTGAAGGCAGAGTCATCATGATGTGTGTGATGTCAATTGCACCGCAGCAACTTGGAAGGCCGCGAATTTTCTCAAACTTGGACTTTATCTCCTCCATTTCACCCTGCTCCTTAGGCCATGACAGATGGTGCAGAGCTTTTTCTTCCATTACTTCCACAAACCGCCAGGTTATGTGCGAAACAGTGGATTGGTTCATGCCAAAGCATTCACCGATGCTGCACAATGAATCACCCGAGCTGAGCCTCCTAAGAGCGATAGCAACTTGGTCATTCAGACATAATGGCTTGTTATTTGAGTAGCAGAAGGTTGACCTGGCCATCATATCTTCCTTTACAAGCGAACAGATGTAGGCGAATGTCTTTATCGAAATTTTGAAGAAAGATTCAAATTTCAATGCTCCTTTAGATTTTGATTGACCTAGAAAGTAGAAAACAAAATCTAATCATTTATCAATGTGAATTTCAGAACCCTTATGCCAATGTCCTTGGCAGAACCAAAAGATCAGAAAAACCTCTGCAAAAGAGGATCGAATTCATTTAACCGCAAGAGTTAGCGAAGTAATATAAATATAGTCTGAAATATCATCGAAAGGTCGAAAATATACGTCAACTCCTTAACCACTGAAGAGAACAATGCTGAACAAAAGGTAGGTCGAATTACTGTATTTCATTCCAGGTGAAAATCTAAGTTTCTCAGCGAAGAACATAACATAGAGGACATTTGACATAAAAGCTGGAAAGTTAATCTTTCGAGGTATAGGTATATGGTACACGATCAAATCGCCAAAATCTTATGCCTTTCCGTTGTACAACAAGCAGATGGACCTATCTTTCCTAACAAGAAAGACAGCAGACACCAAAATCCTGAATAAATGATAAAATGTGATTCCAAACCTGTTTAGCGATTGTCGCCCTAATGGAATGGCCTTTAACTCCTATATCATGTTCTCTTGAAAGCTATTGCTGTTTCTTTTTTAATGTTTATGCAACCTACTCTATCCAGATAAGTATACGGACACTCATTTTGGACGACTGTCGCTTGAGTTCCTTAGTGTTCCACACAAAGGATCATCCTAAAGGGTTGACAGAGCAGCATATAAGAAGTAAATACTCAGCACGAAAGCTATCTTATATGAAATTGGAAAGACTTCATTAAGAAGTCTGCATTTTTTGGTATTTCATGAGGTAAGTACATAGAATTCTTCACGTTTTCATTAGAAGAACATCGGTTGCATAGCTTTCAAACAAAGGAGTTAAAGCAAACAGCATAACATGAAGCTAATAGATAAGCCTCGCTATACAAGATAAAGAAATTTCTGAACCTAACCATGTCATCCAAGGACACAACCAAAACAAAACCTAGGTGCCCCATAGCTCTCTGTCTGCCGATCCCTCTGCTATATGCCTACAAGTGTTTTCCAAATCAGTCCACTCACTTTGTTTTGATTGATTGAAGTACTGGTCTAGGCCAGTCCAAAACAAAAAATTTGTACTTGGTAACAGGATCATTTTAACCGCAAAATCCAAACATACTAAAGTATCGCTATTAGGCCACGACACTCAGCAAAATCCAACGAAGGCCAAGATACAAACAGGTTATCCTGGATCTAATCAGAGGACCAGGTATGCTCACATTGAGGAACCTAAGGTTAATGTACAAGAAAAATGAAGAGAAATATACTTGGAAGGGAATATTTACCACAATCTTATCTCAAGAAAAAACATTCATTGTACAATACCACAATCTAATCACCGAAAATAATGCAGCCTGTTTAAAAATTTCAACACATGCTTAGAACAAATTGTTGCCATGAACACTGACAGGATTGTTTGCTAAGAGAAACATCAAAATAAGAAATCAACTACTTATATATCAACCGGAATTACAAACAAGGAAACCGTTGACGAAGTTATTTACTAGCATCATAAATTTAATGGAAGGAATAATGCATAAAACCTAAAATAATACCCTAAATAGTCATCAAACTAGGAATGCTATGCTCTGAGCAACAACAACGAGTGCACGAAGCAAGAGCTCGATAACACGAATCAAAAGAAGCTAAGAACTGTAAGATTGTAAGATTATATACCACTAGAAATCCACTTGCAAATATGATTCACTAGTCACAACAAAAATATCCAATTTCTGAAAACTGCATTGAACCCAAGTCTTAATATTTCATCAAACACCCAAAAAAAAAAAAAAAAAAAAAAAGCAAGAAATGCCCTTATAAGAAACAAACCAATGAAACCATATATATCCAAACCAATTACATATATTTAAGGACAACCGATTAAAACAAATTAACCAACAAAACAAACACAGAGGTAGCAGCAGAGGAATATTTGTACCAGTAATTCTCTGAGAGAAGCCATCCCACCAACATTCCAGGGTCTGAGAGTCTGAAGCAGCTAACACATTCTGGTCAACCTTCTTCTTCCTCCTGGACCCTCTGATCGGTCCCATTTCAGAACTCAAAAGCAACAACAACAAACTCCAAAGTGTTTGTCAGGCAAGAAAATCAAACAATTAAGAAACCTACACAATTCAGAGAAAACCCATCAGCCACAAACCTGAAATTTGAAGCCTGTGAGAGAAACAGAGATGATGAACAGAAAGAACATGATGTTTGTGTGTGGGAGGAGATGGTTTTAAAGGGTCGGGTTTTTGGAGGATGAAAGTTTGTAGCTTAGTGTATAAATATATGCGATATTAATGGTGTTAATTTTTTTCTTTATTTTGGTTGGATTTTAAAGCATGCAGTGAGAATATATAAGTTGAAGAAAAATACGTGAAGGAGAAGGTTGAAGATTGCAAGTGACGCGGGATGGTCGAGAGCAAGACAAAGCAGCAAAGACAATGAACATATATATATATATATATATATATATATATATATATATATAAAAGTTTCTGGACATGAAAGACTTCCGACTGCCTCGTTTTCTCGCTCCGTGTGTGTGTCAATTTATTATATCTTTTTCTTTTGTCCTTTTCACCAACAAAATATGGAGGAGAAAAAAAAAAAGAGGAGAGGTTGAATGAAGTTTTTGCAATCATGAAAATTTTGGTGTATGGAAAATCTTTGATTATTATATTTTCAAAAGGATAATTACATAGACGAATTTCAATTTGTTACCTTAAAAAAAATTCAAGGGTGCCTTCCGCTTTGGTTTTTCCGTCAATGAAACGTGTCGCTTGATGCTAGGTCCGTTCAAAACGGTTACATGCGCATTGCACGTGACTTCTTTTCAAGGGAATCGATTGTTTTTAATGTTTTGATAACACGCGGCGTGCATGCCTCACTTAAACGACTCTAAATTCATGTAACGGTTCAGGCAGTTTCTTTCCTTTTTGTTTTTTTAATAACGATTTTTTTTTTTTTAACAAATGACACTATCTACACTATGGGGGTGGGAGAGTGGGTTAAGTCTCATGGTGAGCTAGCAATAATATGGTTCAAATTCGTATTTGGCAAGAATCAAACATAAGACCTCTCACTTACAAGTGAAGAGAAATACCACCAGACCGTAGTACTAAGTGGCTTATACAAACGATATTAGATGAGGGAGAATCAAACTAGGGAAATGGGGAAGAAGAAGAACTTGGGACCTGGGGAACAAGAAGAAGAAGAAGAAGAAGAAGAAGAAGAATTAAAGAGGTTAAAAGAAGGTTTTGCAATTATGATAATATTGGTGTATGGAAAATCTTAATTATTAGATTTTTTAAAAAGAAAATTATAGAGACGAATTTTAATTATGGAAAATCTTAATGAAGATGCTATATCATAACTAGAATTGGTTATTAGTTTGTTATAAGTTTGTTACTCATGTAATTAGTTTGTTTTATGTGATTAGTTTAGATAGCTAAATGTAAATAGTCAAAAGGCTATATATATATGTAATTGTTTCATTCTTTTGGTAATTAATGAAAAGTCACACATTTCTTAACTCTTAAGAAATCTCTCTCTTCCTTATAAGAACACATAAATTCTACATGGTATCCTTCGCCTTCTGCCTCACGGCTAATTCAATCCCTTCTTCCGCTTCGTCTCTCTGATTCTCAACGATCTTCTCTTGTAATTCTTGTTTCTAATTGCAACGGCATCTTCGTCAGATTCTTCAACTCATGAATCTCTTCAAAATTTTGCCCCAAACTCTTCGACAAACCCTAATTTGTCAAATTCATATGTTTATCTCACAATTCAGAATATTGGAAGCATGGTGCTGATTAAGCTCAAGAGATCTAACTATCTTCCATGGCGTGCTCTGTTTGCACCGATTCTCCGGCGCTACAAACTTCTTGGCATTGTTGAAGGTACTGAGCCATGTCCACCACCATTTCTTCAAGATCGATTGATTAATTCAGCCTTTGAGATTTGGTATGAAAAGGATTAGAATCTGTTGATTTGGTTGAATTCTACACTCTTCTGCTTGAGATCTTTGGATCAAGCTTGAACAACGTTTTAGTGAAGTCTCAGATACTCATATTCATCAACTCCGATCTCGTCTTCAAGCAATTCAAAAAGGTGCTCAATCTATGGCAGATTATCTTCAACAACTCAAAGAAATCTCTAACTCTCTTTCTGCTGCTAGTGCACCCATTTCTGATTGAGATTTAATTGCGGCTACTCTTGCTGGATTACCTGATGAATTCGAATCGTTTATTGATTTTGTCATGTTACGTCTCTCTTCCACGTCCCTAGATGAGTTACATGGCCTTCTTCTCACCAAAGAGCTTTCAATGTCTCGTCGCAAGAAGCTCTCTTCTTCCACTACTAAGTATTTTCAGGCGTTCTCTGCTCAGTCTGAACCATCTCTTCTTCCAACTCCACTGCCTCAAACATATGTTGTACAATCTCAACAATCTTTTCGATTCAACTCTTATCGTGGAAGGAACATCAATAGGGGTAATCAGTACCATAATCCTGGTCAGTACAATAACAATCGTGGACACAGAGGCAATTATCGAGGTCAATCCTCCAACTGTGGTCATCAACAAGGTGTTCGTCATTCTTTTCAGTAGTAATCATGTTCCTTGTCAAATTTGTGGCTTCACTAGTCATGAAGCTATTGACTGCTTCGATCGCATGAATCCTGACATCTCTGGGAAGATTCCTCCTGCCAAACTTGCAGCAATGTGTGCACACCATACATCTAAGCCTTCTCTCTCTTGGCTACTAGATTATGGCGCCACATCTCACATCACTAATGATATTGCAAACATCTCTTCACCAACACCGTACATTGGCGAGGACAAAGTGTATGTCGGTGATGGTAAAGGTCTCTCTATAAATCATGTTGGCTCTTCTTCTTTGCATTCTTCTAATGTTAAATTTCATTTGAGTAATGTGCTTCATGTTCTTCAAATGAAACACAATATGTTATCTATATACCAATTTCTCAAAGATAACTACTGTGTCTTAACACTTGACTCTGATGGATCTATTATAAAGGATCGTACTATAGGGAGGAAGCTTTTGCAGGGTCCAATTAAAGATGGCTTTTACCATATGCAAAATTGTTCTTCCACTGCTCAATCTCTTGGATGCTCTTATGCTCTTGTCAATGCTCAAGGTTCAGTCAAACTCTGGCACAGCCGACTGGGTCATTCTTCCTTATCTATATTTCGCAAAATAATCTCTAGTAATAAGCTTGCTATTAAAGGTACCACCTCTATTGACTTCTTTTGCTCCAAGTGTGCTTTTGCTAATCATAAACTACCATTTGGTTCATTAACTACATTCACCTCTAAGTCTCTTGAGCTATTACATTGTGATCTGTAGGGACCAGCTTCTGTCACTTCAGTGAATAGTTTTCGATATTACTTTCTCATAGTTGATGAATTTAGCAAATACAGTTGATGTTTTCCTTTAAAGACCAAATCAGAGGTGTATTTTACTTTTGTAACCTTCAAAGCATATGTTGAGAATATTGTTGATAATAAAATCAAAATCCGTCGTTCAGATTCTGAGGGTGAATTTACCAATTTACAATTTAAATCCTTTCTCCATACTCATAGTATTGTACAACAACTTAGTTGTCCACACACACCAGAACAAAATGGTTGTGTGGAGAGGAAACATAGACATCTTGTTGAGACAGCTGTGACCTTATTAGTTGAATCTAGTGTTCCTAATTCCTATTGGTTTAAAGCTTTTACTACTGCCATTTATCTTATAAATCGGCTGCCTCTATCAGGAAATACTAAATCACCCTGGGAGTTGTTGTTTAACAAGTATCCCGATTATTCCAAGCTTAAGGTCTTTGGGTGCAATTGTTATCCATGGTTTAAGCCCTACATTTCATCTAAGCTTGATGGGAAAAGTAAAAGATGTGTTTTCTTGGGCTACAGTTTACAACACAAAGGTTATAGGTGTTTGGATTTGGACACCAATCGAATCTATATCTCTCGGCATGTTACTTTTGATGAGACTACTTTTCCATTTAAAGTTGTTCCTCATGTTTTATCCTCTGTTGATCTGTCTACTTCTACATCTTCCTCTATTGATCTTCAATTTTCAATGCCTACGTCTCTATCTACTACACCTATGCCTCTATCACCAACACTCTCACCTTCCTCACAACCCCCTATATCTTCTCCTTCTGTGCATTCTTCTCCTACCGTGCCTACACAAGAACCTGTGAATCATTTTGTTCCTAATATTCATCCCATGGTTACTATCCAAAAATGGAATTCATAAACCCAAAGTCTTCACAGCTACCAAACATCCACTTCCTTCCTCCACTGATAACATTCCCAATACTTATCTTCAAGCCTCTAAGTCTGAAAATTGGAGATTGGCAATGCAAACTGAATTCAATGCTCTCTTATCTACTGGTACTTGGACACTTGTTCCCTTCTCACCCTCTCAAAATGTAGTTGGCTGCAAGTGGGTCTTTAGAATTAAAAAGAATCATGATGGATCCATTGAGAGATATAAAGCAAGGCTTGTTGCTAAGGGATTTCACCAAAAGGAAGGTCTTGACTATACAGAAACCTTCAGTCTAGTTGCAAAGCCATTTCCTATCAGACTTTTGTTATCCTTTGATGTCCAGTTTAATTGGTTCAACCAACTGGACATAAGTAATGCATTTCTGCATGGTGACTTAAAGGAGGATGTATTCATGGTTCAACCTCCTGGTTTTCAAGATCTCAGCAAACCTCATCATGTGTGTAAGCTCAGAAAATCTCTCTATGGACTTAAACAAGCTCCTAGAGCTTGGTTTGGCAAATTATTTCAAGCTCTCCAATCTCTGGGATTTAGTCAATCATCTTCTGATGCTTCTTTATTTGTTCTACATGCTCCCACTATGGTTATTGTCCTTGTTTATGTTGATGATATTCTGGTCAGTGGTCCTGATGCTACCATTTGCAATCAATTTATAGCAAAGTTGAGCACTTTATTTCCTGTCAAAGATCTAGGTCCATTGCATTACTTTCTGGGTCTAGAAGTTCATCGAACCAAAGATACTATGCTCCTTCATCAAAGCAAGTATTTGCTTGATCTGTTATAGAAAACAAACATGACTGGTGCAAAACCCTATTGCACTCCCCTTAGTTCTACCAAGTTAGATCACAGTGGGGATTTACTTGTCAATCCCACTGAATACAGATCAATTGTAGGTGCTCTCTAATACTTAACTTGGACAAGACCTGATATTTTTTTTGCTGTGAATCAAATATGTCAGTTTATGTATGCACCTACTGTTCTTCACATGAAAGCAACCAAACGTATATTGAGGTTTCTCAAAGGGACTCCCACTCATGGTCTCTTGTTTAAGAAAAGCTCACTGCAGCTGTCAGCCTATTTTGATGCAGATTAGGCTGGTTGCTCTTATGATAGAAGATCCACGAGTGGTTCATGTGTTTTTCTGGGCACCAACTTAATTAGCTGGGGTGCCAAGAAACAATCCACCGTAGCACGTTCATCTACTGAAGCTGAGTACAGATCCTTAGCTCAAACTGTTGCAGAGGTTACTTAGATTTGCAAGGTGCTCAAAGATTTTGGTTTTCCTCTATCTCACAAACCTACTCTCTAGTGTGATAATATCTCTGCTATATCTCTTGCATCTAATCCTGTATTTCATGCTCGAACTAAGCATGTAGAGATTGATTATCATTATATTCGTGAGCTAGTACTTGCAAATCTGGTTGAAGTTAAGTATGTGTGCAGTCAGGATCAAATTGCAGATATTCATGCCAAAGCCTTGTCTAAAAATAGGTTCCAATTTCTGCAGTCCAAGCTTTCACTTGGAATTCTTGATTCTTCCATGTTCAGCTTGAGGGGGTGTAAAGATGAAGATGCTATATCATAACTAGAATTGGTTATTAGTTTGTTATAAGTTTGTTACTCATGTAATTAGTTTGTTACTCATGTAATTAGTTTGTTTTATGTGATTAGTTTAGATAGCTAAATGTAAATAGTCAAAAGGCTATATATATACATATATATGTAATTGTGTCATTCTTTTGGTAATTAATGAAAAGTCACACATTTTTTAACTCTTAAGAAATCTATCTCTCTCTCTCTCTCTCTTCTCTCTCTTCCTTATAAGAACACAGAAATTCTACAAGATTTTTGCAATTATGATAATTTTGGTGTATGGATAATCTTAATTGTTAGATTTTCTAAAAGAAATTTAAAACTCAAATTTCAATTTATTAAGAATTTAAGAGACTCTGCCTAGAGTTTTCGTCTTCAAAATGTGTCACATGACATCAGGTTTGTACAAATATAAGATGCATATTGCACGTGACTTCTTTTTAAGGAAATTGACTGCTTTATTGTCACAATAACACATGGTGTGCATGTCTCACTTAAAACCAATCAAAATTCGTGTTTAAGTTCAAATAGTTACTTTCTTTTTCTTTGTTGGCTTTTAATACAAGCAATAATAGGAACGAGGAAAATCGAACTTGAGACCTTAAGTGCAGCGTGGACACTCCTAATCAATCGAGCAAAAAACTCTTGGCAAGCGGTATCTTTATGCAATTTACGTGTCTATCAATCTTGTATTCTAACACACTACCAAATGAGAATTTACGTATTTTGTGCCATAAATAAAAGAACTGTTGATATATAAATAAAATAGTCTCATACTGAAGGTCCACTAAACTTACTTAGATTCAAAATATTTTAGTTACTAGTAATTAAAATTGTGGAAGAAAAAATTGCATCCTGCAATATCCAATTCTAAGCCATGTAATTATGAGACGTTTGTTTTCAGTATTTTAAGAAGGGATAGGTGACCCAGCTCCCAGTTATTTTTCCTTCTGTCCCCTTGCAATGATACTTTTGTTTGGACTAAGAACCAGGCTTTTTCCATCCTATTTTAAATGCATCGAACGTAAAATCTCAAGTACATAAGTAAAATATAAATGAAGAAAAGCATCCGACCTTGTTCAAGGCCGCATATGCATCAGACAGATTCGAACGCAAGACCATTTAATACATGAGTAAAAATGCTCTTAATGCCAACCCATATTAAGTTCTTAATATTATTCGAGCTAAACACCTTCTCATTTACGATCTACATAATAGCAACGTTTGCACTATATTTGAATGATTTATTTGCAAAAAAAAAAAAAAAAAAAAAAAAAAAAAAACTCAAAACCCTATTAATACCTTATAACAATATTTTTGCGTAATTAACCGAATTATATCCTTCAATTTTATGTAAAATTTGGACATATATACATATACACCTACATACATATATATGTATGTATGTTGAAGGCCGCGTTGGTACAAAGGTGATTCAAACAAGACATATAAAGGAAACAATCCGTCATGTGGGTGACTCGAAGTCCCAGTACTTCATGTGTTTTAACCATTAGATTTTTGTTTGAAAATACAAAATTAAGATCTAACGATTAACACACTCAGTGTGCTGGATATTTCGAAGCACCCAAGAATTTTCGGAAAAACCTGATATAATATCAAAACATCTGACCGTAATAGTACTCGTGTTGTTGAATGAGCACATTTGGCTCATTTCCGTAGCAAATAGTGGTAGTGAGTTGTACCCTCCTCAATTGGAGTCTCTGTTTCAAGGGTTTCCTTTCATCATGTTATTTTGTTTAATTTCGTGCTAAATTAATTTAAAACAAGAAATGTGAATTTTACATCACAATGTTAAATTAATTTAAAACCTGAATTGATCCGACTATTTTTCGTCCAAGAATAACGTGCACATTGTAGTTCATTTTTTTAACGGTATTTCTGACTCATTTTATATCTCAAAACCACACATTGCACATGTTTCACTTAAAACAAATTAAAATCTGTGAATAATCAAGAGAATAACCCCTGAACTTATATACGGATTTTAATTTGTTACTTAAAAGAGGTGCCAACTTGACTTTTCAAATTTTGAAATGCGTTAACCTAAACACTAAATTCAACTTTCTATCCAAAAAATAGGAGGCGATTTGTACGTGACGCCTTTGCATCAAAACTCTAATCGCTTTTAGTGTCTAAAATAACATACGGTGCACATGTTTCATTTCAAATGAATCTAAACCCATGTATAATTTCATAAGCCATAATTTTTTTTACTTACACTTACACATGATTTTTAGTATTTAGATCGAATAAAGTAGAAAATAATCTAGAGACGTATATAAATAAGTCCATCAATTAAAAAGTTGTTATGTTCTTAACTACGATCATTCCACCGTTTAGTGACTAGAGATTGAAATAGTTCTAGTTCTAAGTCGTTGTACTTGTCAAAGTAAATGGGACGTATCGCTCGCAAGATGTTCATTTTTCGTTTGTCCCCTCTTGCAATGATGCTTTTGAACCAAACTCGACGCTTTCTCCACCTCATTTCAAATTTTCAATTACCTTCGAACACAAGATGGTGCCCCACATTACACCAAGGGCACGTTTGGTGGACCGGACTAGATCCGATGGGAGTATATTGTCTAGTATTTAGTCTTTAAGACTCAAGATGCAGAGGACTCAAACACAAGATCCCAAGTGCACAAGTTAATATCATAACACTTTTAACTGCTTGAACAATAAACCCTTCGTCACCCCGTATTGCATATAATTTTAACAAGAACCACCATTTGCTTTGACATGGAGTTCAAGCAAGGAACAAAATCTGCCTTGTCAATAAAAAAGAAATATCTCAGTTTTACAAATCTCTGCCTCAAACTAAGCTAAATGCAGTAAACAAAATTTCCCAAAATTGGACTCAATAACAACAACCTGTGACGTTTCAACCAATTCGAAAATGAGTAATGTGTTTCTCCCTACTTGTAATTAATAGGAAAAACTTGGGACACTGCCTGCAGGCTACATGCTTAATTTGCATTGGTTTGCTTCTTTGGACACGCTGAAGAAATATGTCCCTTTTCACCACACTCGTAGCACGTCCTCCTCTTAATCTTACCACTGCTCGCACACAACCCACTAGGATCAGCTCCAGTACCTGCAGCTGGAACATCTGGTGGCAAATCTGTGCTTGTAGTTGTAGCTACTGGTGTCGTAGCGGTGCTTGTAGTTGTAGCTACTGGTATTGGACCGGTACTTGTAACTGTAGCTACTCGAATTGAATGGGTACTTGAAGGTGTAGTAGCAGCCTTTGGACAAGCTGAAGAAAGATGACCCTTTTCACCACACTCATAGCAGGTCCTCCTCTTAATCTTACCACTAATGTCACTCAGCCCACCATTCTCAGCTCCTGTAGCTGTAGCAACTGGTGTTGGATCGGTACTTGTGGTTTTAGCTACGGGTGTTGAATGGGTATTAAAAGCTGTAGTTGCAGACTTTGGACAAGCTGAAGAAAGATGACCCTTCTCACCACACTCATAGCACGTCCTCCTCTTAATCTTCCCACTGGTGGCACTCAACCCACTATTATCAGCTCCTGTACCTGAAGCTGTAGCAGCTGGTGTAGGATCACTACTTGTAGTTGTAGCTACGGGTATTGAATGGGTGCTAAATGTTGTAGTTACAGACTTTGGACAAGCCGAAGAAAGATGACCCTTCTCACCACACTCATAGCACGTCCTCCTCTTGATCTTACCACTGATGTCACTAAACCCACCATCACCAGCTCCTGTACCCGTTGTTGTATCTACTGGAATGGAATCAGTGCTCATAGCCGAAGCTACAGATATTGAATGAGTACTTGAAGTTGTAGCTGCAGGGTTTGAAGGAGTCCCTGCTTTTTTCAGAGGTACTGCACAGCTTATCTTGACAGGTCTTCCACATACAACCTTCTGATCTAACTTCAATGCCATAGTCACCGAGAGGCTATCAGAGAAATTCACATGAGCATAACCCCGAAATTCCCCTGTTTCCTTATCCTTACCAAAATGTATAGATGAAATCTTGCAATCTGAGAAAAGCTTCCTCAGATCATCCTCAGTAATATCCCATGACAAATTTCCAACATAGATTCTATTGTATCCCTCCACAATTTGTGGGGCAAAATCAGATACTTTATTCGGTTTATTGGGTCGAGTTGCCTTGTAAGGCTGGATTTTCAGAAATAGTTCACCCCTGAGATAAAACGAAGTTTCATTAGAATCCTATAAGAACCGGCAAACAATCCTACAACAACAAATTGGGAAACCAAAGAAAACATTGTTCAAACTCACATTTCAGCTCCATCAAGAGCCAAGGCTCGCTTGGCTGCTGCTTCTGTCTGTAAAAACATTAGCATGTTAAGATGAGATAGACGATAAACAATCTTGTATTTAGCATGAACCTAGATTTCAAAAGAATTCAGACTCTCAACATCCTCATTTTGATTTCTAGCAGTTTTTCAAAGTCAGTCTATCTTTAAAAGGAATACATTCATATTTAATGATGAATGATGCTAATCATTGAAAAATAAAAGATTCGCATAAATTGATTTAGAGGTTGCCAATCGGATTTGAGCAATAAGCCTGTTGTGATTAACTCATGAACTCTTTCAAGGTATACATATAGCTTCTTGAGGGTGATAAATTCAACTCAACTAGCAGAAGCAGAAGTGTAAGCAAGACGTACTTGTAAAAATCATATCCGGCAATCTGAATGCCTGTGTATCTCAAGCTCAAACTCAAGGAACCAGGAGAACTGGGAAGTGAACATTCATTTAAGAAGGTGTTTAAAAAATATCAACAGGTGATATCGTAACATTTGCCAATACAAACTACTAACTAGACTTTCCTGGTGGGCAATCTCTAATTCTTTAGGTTATGAAGAGACTTTCAATTCCAAGTTACATTAGCAAGGACTGAAATATAAAGTTTTGAACGCCGAATTTAATTCACAATTTCTTACCTTAAAGCTAATAATAGCAATTCCTCTAAACTTCCCACTGTCAGGAAACCTCAGACAATCAACTTCAGTTATTGTACCGCAGCTTTCAAGGTAACTTCGAATATCATCCTCGGTCGAGTAATAAGGAATGCCTCCCACATAAACTTTTGTCAGAACATCCCCGCTTGCTTGCCTAAACGAAACGAAACGAAACACGCACAGAATGAGGCAAAAACTACAGAACCAACTTTCACACAGAAAGCAGACACCTTCAATCCACATTTCCTCCCAAAATACACAATTAGTCAGCCTCCCACTCAAAAACTTAATTAAAACCCTGAATTAAACACTACCAAAATCACTATGCAAATATACAAATTGAGGAAAAGGGTGTAGTCAAAAATCACCTGTCAATGCTCACATCTGTCTCCTGGACAATTTGCTTTCCATTCTCAAGCTCACCGCCCTTATTCTCTTCCTCGGTTTTCGCCTCCGTCTTCCTCTTCTTCTTTTTATTCTTCTTCTTTGGCTTCTTACTCTCCTTCTTCCCAACACCATTTTCCTCTGCACTCAAGTCTCCATCTTGTTCCCCCTCATCTCTCTTCCTCTTCTTCTTCTTCTTCTTCTTCTTCTTCTCATCCTCCTCCTCCTCCTCATCTGAACCCATATCGCTCTTCCCTTCCTCCCCCTTGTTTCCCCCCAAATTACCACCACTGCCATTCACACTCACCACCTCTGGACCTCGCAAAGACAGGATCTTTCTCCGTTTTTCCCGCTTGGACAATCTGGGTTTCTGGGTTGCGGAGTCCAAAAGCACTTTCAGCGACCGGGGGGTCGATTTCGGGTCTGGGTTTTCCGACCCATCATTTGTCGGGTCGGTTTTAGGCTTACCTACCGATTCTACTAACGACTGAGCTAGCTTTTCCCTGAGCTTTTGCTTCAGCTTCCTGTTAGACAAAACCATCTCTGCAACTCTTCCGAAGCAATAGCTTGAACTGAACTCTGAAGAGGAACAGTGGGGAAGAGGGGCCAAGCCGCCAGAAGCCGAGACGCGTTGGCCTGAGGTTTCGGTTTGTAGTGAAAACGGAGATAAACGTAGTCGATACACGACGTCGTATTGGAGATTTGGGCTTCGGCTTCAGATTTTGGGCCGGACGATATGAGGCTCACATTGCGTTTGGGCTTAGGAAATTTTTTTTTGTTTTTTATTTTTATGAGAAAATAAAAGTTTCAAGAAGCTCTTTGGCGGCCTAAACTAAAATAGTCCCGCAATATTTAAAAAGAAGCGATAAAATATTTGATTTTAAAAGAGTTTTTAATGCTAAAAAAAAAAGAGTTTTTAATGTTAAAGGAATTCAATGTGAAAAACATGCAGTATTTCAACATAATCGCTAGAGACATTGGTATGAAGAACAAATATGATACTGAATATGAATAAAAACTTTTCTCGACCAATCCTCATTCACCTTTGTAACCAACCAAATACATAGTTGTAATGATCGGGGGAGAATCATGCACAGATTAACGCTTTGAAAAATCTCCCAATCATTCGTCAAAACTACATTACTTAAGTCGTCGATACAAATTGATTGATGGATCCATACTGAAAGCAAACAAGAAACACATAGAAAACTAATATTTAGATTTTGCAATTTATGACTTGGAAAGCTGAAGCAGATTTGCAGGGCAGTGCATTTATGAAGCGTTGGGATAAAATGAAAGGAATTTTAATAAAAAAATTTCGATACTGTTTATTTTAACGAAAATCATATTTTTACATTAAAAAGTCAATTCTGGTACTATTTATTTTACCCTTTATTTTGTCCTTATTGTTAAAACTCAAAGTTTTCAAACCATTTTCATAATTTTTTTTTTTTAATGAATGGCTAAAAGCAATCAGCAACAATTAATAAAAGTCAGGGCGTTCTTGGCTGATCATATTACTTTATTAATGGAATTTTCACTTTCCTGTAACTTTAATTTCGTTGTCTTTTCAAAATTTTAATGTAACTTACAAGTGCTTATAAATTCCACTTCTTGCTGGGGGATGGGGCACATTTGAACGTTTTGATTAATGAAGATTCAAAGTTTTTTTCTCTATTATTTTAGTACATTTTTCTTATGGGATTGTTCAACTTTTGTTTTCTAGTTCTCCGTGATGGTAGGATGATACTAAAAACAGCTCTTTTAGAATTTTCAGGTCTCTTTTCGCGCTAGAAGATGGTAAACTCTATATTTCATTTCTCATTTCTCTTTAATTTATGTCTTTTTCACTATCGCCGAGCATCAAAAACATTAAAAAAAAAAAAAAAAAACAAAACTTCTAAACACTCACAACCATATAAAATGACATTTATCTACAACACTCATCATCTAGCATCAGAGAAATATCTGTCACCCTCGTTAACTGACTCCACCACTACGTTGTCAAAACTGCTATATTTTCAGTGATGCATGGTGGGCAAAGTTGATCCAACAAGATTATGAAATTTGAGATAAAATAGAAACTATAGGGAGAAAGAAACTCACTAAGTAAAGTAAGATGAGATTCTTCATGAATCAGCCGCTATTCGACAGAGATCATGTCCTGTGAACCCTCGTCACTTTTTTTTTTTTTTTTTTTTTTTTTTAACAAATAATATTATCTACATTAAAGGAAAAATCTTGGCTGAACTTAGTGTTATAATAGGTTAGCAATAATGTAATTTAAATTTATCTTTGACGAGAATCGAACCTAATATCTCTTATTTACAAATGAAGAAAAATATCATCAGACCATAGTACTAGTGAACCCTCGTCAATCTTGAATGTGAAGAGGTGAAGAGCGATTTGTGATAAAAAGTTTGTAGGATGATTAATGAAAAATATTAACATAATGTAAAAGTTGAAAGACCGTTTCTAATGTATTTCTTATTTTAATTTTTTTTTATTTCTAGTAAGTGGTGGATTACTCTTAGAGTATTATTTTTTAATTCATTGCATCTTGGGTTCAAACTCTTCTCTCTCACCACTTAGTATTACGGTCTAATGATATTCCATTTTACTTGTAAGTGATATGTCTTAGGTTCTATTTCTTAACACGCTAAAGAGATCAAGAACAACTCACAGATTATAAGAAGAAGAAGAAGAAAGGTTTAGAGAAGAAGCTACGAATCTCAAAGAACTTCTGCAATTATATTTCTGTATTCTCTCTCAATACATGGAAGAAAAGCACACTTTAAACTCTTCTAATACATTGACTTTAAGGATTATTTGAATAGTTATTTACACTCCTATCTAATATCATGTGCACAGCACATGTTATTTACATTCACATCCAATACTATTCTCACCAAAGCTTGGGTTCAAACTCTTCCCTCTTACCACTTAGTACTACGGTCTAATGATATTCCTCTTTACTTGTAAGTGAGATGTCTTAGGTTCTATTCTCGCTAAAAATAAATACCACTAGACTGTAGTATTAAATGACTTATTTCTATTCTGATTTAGTTATTAATGAACAACTTGTATGAACTTAGTTTCATTCTTATTTTGTCTAAAGAAACATGATATTGCATAATGTTTTCATTATATTACCGTAAGCTAGGGTTACAATATATATAGGAAAGATACAACCCTAATCCTAAACTAATGCCTAAAAGCAAGGAAGTCAAACCTTATCAGGTAAGTAAAGGATAACAACAGATTTACAAGATTTACTATACTAATCCGAGATATCTTCTTTAACACTCCCCCTCAAGTTGGAGTGTATGTTAATAACACCCAACTTGCTGAGCAATGTTTCAAACTGTGTAGAATTCAACGGTTTTGTGAAGATGTCTGCTGGTTGATCAGTTGTTCGTATGTATGCTGTACGAATCATTCCTTCTTGAATCTTCTCTCTCACCAAATGACAATCAATCTCTATGTGCTTTGTCCTTTCATGAAATACCGGGTTTGAAGCAATGTATATGGCTGCTTGATTATCACAGAATAACATGGCTGGTTGTGAATGACTCACTTTTAAATCTCTCAAAATGTTCTTTAACCACGTGATCTCACAACATGTGGCTGCCATGGAACGGTACTCGGCTTCAGCACTGGAACGAGAGACAGTGGTTTGTTTCTTTGTTTTCCAGGATATCGGTGCCTGACCCAGTTGAATGTAATAACCTGTTATTGATCTTCTTGTGTCCTTGCACCTGGCCCAATCAGCGTCACAGAATGCACTTAATTGCAAGGATCCCTTGGATGGCAGCAATATACCTTGTCCCGGTGAACTCTTGATGTATCTGAGAACTTTGTGTGCTGCCTCAAGATGTGGTTGTCTAGGCTTGTCCATAAACTGGCTTAACATGTGCACAGCATAAGCCAAGTCCGGCCTGGTTATGGTCAGATAGATCAACCTACCCACAAGTCTTCTATATGATGAAGCATCAATAAGAAGTTCTCCTTCCATCTGTGTAAGAGAAACATTTGATTCTACAGGAAACCGTGAAGGTTTAGCACCCAAAAATCCCGCATCATCTAAGATATCCAATGCATATTTGCGTTGACATAAGGTGATGCCATTTGTAGATCGTGCAACCTCTAACCCCAAGAAATACTTAAGTTGTCCCAAATCCTTTAATTTGAATTGTTGTGAGAGGGACTGCTTCGTGGCTTCAATTTCTTTAAGATTATTTCCTGCTAAAATTACATCATCAACGTATACCAATAAAGCAATGAAGTTACCGTGCTGACTGCGGACGAACAATGAATAATCAGAACACGATTGATGAAATCCAGCAGCCTTGAGAGCAGTGGAAAGTTTAATGAACCATTGTCTTGAGGCTTGTTTTAAACCATATAAGGATTTATGTAGCTTGCAGACACGAGTCTCCCCCTTTTGTCCGAAGCCAGGAGGTAAATGCATGTATACTTCCTCATCCAGATCGCCATTCAAGAAGGCGTTGTTAACATCGAGTTGATGTAAATGCCATTGACGCACAGCAGCAACACTAAGGAGTACACGGGCAGTGGTTAACTTGGCGACTGGAGCAAAGGTTTCACGATAGTCAACCCCTTTGATTTGGCTATAGCCCTTGGCAACCAACCGAGCTTTGTAACGCTCAATTGTTCCATCAGGTTTAAGCTTAACCTTGTACACCCATTTGCAGCCAATCGGCTTTTTGTGAGGAGGAAGTGGAACAAGGGACCAAGTATGGTTGGCCTGAAGGGCAGCAAGTTCGTGGTGCATGGCATCACGCCATTGTGGATGTTGGACAGCCTGCAGAAAAGTGGTGGGTTCTCGGATGGTGGTGACATTAGTAACAAAATGCTTATGCATAGGAGAGAGGCGATGGTAAGATAGGTAATGAGACAGAGGGTGAGCAGTACCTGATACCTGAACCATATTCGAGGAAGGGGCAAGTCAGGATGGGAGAGAGGTCTCAACATGGAAATCCTGCAAGAAAGAGGATGGTTTGGTAGGACGTGTGCCACGCCGGGGTGGCGGTGGTGCAGCAGAAGGGGAAAGCGGAGGGGATAGTGATGGAGAAAGTAATGAAGGGGAAGTAGGCTCAACAGGAAGAGCGATGTCAGGAGAGGATTCGATGAGAGGGTCTATGGGTATTATAGGAACTGGATCAAATGATGGCGAGTAGGGTTCTATGGGAAGTGGAGGAGGAGTGGTAGTGGAAGCAGCGAAAAGATGGGATAATGTGTAGGGAAAATGGTCTTCGAAAAAGAGGACATCCCGTGACACAAAAACCTTGTTAAGTGTAAGATCAAACAAGCGGTAACCCTTCTGACCATAAGGGTACCCAACAAAAATACACCGTCGTGCACGAGGATCAAATTTAGAGGGTTTTTGTGCATGGGTGGATGCAAAACATAAGCATCCAAAGACACGTAAATGCATGTAATGTGGTGCCTTGTGAAACAACTTGTGGTATGGTGTTTGCCCTTGGAGAAGTGGTGTGGGTGTACGATTTATAAGATAGGTCGAAGTGAGAATAGCATCCCCCCAAAAATGTTTAGGAAGGTTGGCTTGAAAAAGGAGGGCTCGAGCAACATTTAACAGGTGTCGATGTTTGCGTTCAGCAACACCATTTTGTTGTGGTGTGTTGACACAACTGGTTTGGTGCAGGATCCCTTTGAGTTGGTAAAAGGTGACAAGTTTGAACTCGGGACCGTTATCACTTCTAATCACCTTAACTGTTGTATTGAATTGATTCTCAACCATGTGTATAAATTGAACAAGAATATCTTGTGTGTCAGATTTTTGTTTCATCAAATAAACCCAGGTGCACCGTGTGTAATCATCAACAATGGTAAGAAAATATTTGGCACCGGAGAGGGAAGGAACTTGATAACCCCCCCAAATGTCAATATGTATTAATTCAAAACATGAACGAGTAGAGATAGAACTCAAGGGAAAAGACAATCTGGTGTGTTTAGCCAATGGGCAAATTAAACATGTATTGGAATCACACGACTTATTGTGCACAAAGGGAAGTAACGATGACACTTTAGGTGATGGGTGCCCAAGGCGTTGGTGCCAAAAAGGAGAGTTCATGGTGGTGGTGGTGTTGCAGGATCCCTTCCTTGGTGGGTCGAGATGGTAGAGTCCCTCCCGTTCAATTCCCGTCCCAATCATCTTCCCCGAACGTAGGTCCTGTATGACACAAGATTGTTTGAGAAAAATGGTGATGTAAAGGGAATCGTAAGCTAACTTGCTAATAGATATGAGATTTATTCTAAACAATGGTACACATAAAACATTGTCAAGGATAAAGTTGGGAGAGAAAACCACTTGGCCGACATGGGTTACAGTAGCAAGGGAACCATTTGGTAATTCAACACTATGATTTGTAACACGTTTTGAGGATGTGAGAAACTCAGGACTGCATACGATGTGGTCGGTGGCACCATTGTCCAAAATCCAAATAACTTGCTTTCCATTACGCATGAAAGAAAATGCTTTACCTGAGAGTTCTTCATGATTCGAAGAGTTACCCACTTGATTAGCAAAGGAGGATTTGCTTTTGTTCAGAAGCTGAAGAATCTGCTTGCAGTCATCTGGAGAGAAAGGAAAATTGGGCAATGCGTCCTTCTTGTCACGAGCCGTGACTTGGTTGCCCTTGAAAGGCCGATTTTGTTCAGTCTCAGCCGCTGCTTTTCTTTTGCGGCAAGAGTCAAGAGTGTGTCCTTTCCAACCACAAAATGTGCACTTGAGATGTGCACGACAATTCTTGGTGCTATGATTGTTCCTGTTGCATTTGGCGCATCGCTGACTACCATCTTCTGTCTCGGGTTCTCGACCAGCGCCCCTCACTGCAAACACAGCAGCTTCAGGCTGCACGGTGCTGCCCTTTCCGTTTGATACTTCAACTTGCTTCTCATGTCGAAGAACAAGTGCATAGGCTTTGTTAACAGTTGGCAATGGATCCAGCAAGAGGGTGTTGCTACGAACCGTAGCATATGAGTCACGCAGGCCCATAAGGAATTTCATTGTTTTCTGAGTCTCAACATATGATGTTATCTCGTTCCTTGCTTCACAATGGCATGTCGGGATTGAACATAAGGTATCACGTTCATCCCAAAGACTCTTGAGTTTTGTGAAGTAAGAACTCACCGTCATGTTGCTTTGCACACAATTATGGATTTTGTTTTCTATGTGAAACAGTTGAACGATGTTCACATGAGAAAACCTTTCTTGCAGGTCAAGCCACATCTGCCGCGCGTCCTTGCAGTGTATGACACTGCCTGAGATTTCTTTTGACATGGAGCCGAGTAACCATGTTTTCACCAGATTATTGCACCGGTTCCATTGCTGTAATTCTTCAACCTGCGCATCAGTTGGCTTAGTGATTGTTCCATCAACCAGCCCTAACTTGTTTTTAACCATCAAGGCCATGGTCATGGATTGCGCCCATGTGCCATAGTTGTCTTCCATGAGTGGCTGCGGTACAAGAATGGCGCCAGGCTGATCCGAGTGATGAAGATAAAGTGGATGGTTAGGGTGTTCCCACTTCTGATACAAAGTCATGCATGAGGAGGTTGACTGTTCTGGTTTATCATCCATGGCTATGGTTGCTAGGGTTTAAATATCTGTCGAGGTTTTTCTTAGATCGATTGCTCTTGATACCATCTAAAGAAACGTGATATTGCAGAATGTTTTCATTATATTACCGTAAGCTAGGGTTACAATATATATAGGAAAGATACAACCCTAATCCTAAACTAATGCCTAAAAGCAAGGGAGTCAAACCTTATCAGGTAAGTAAAGGATAACAACAGATTTACAAGATTTACTATACTAATCTGAGATATCTTCTTTAACATTTTGATTCATGAACATTTGGGTAAATAGCTTCGATAGGAATTCAATTCTGACTCCCCCTCAATTATATTCCTTTTCAAACCAATTCCCTTGATTACGATTAAACGATCCAGAATATTGTACAATTATTATCACTGCTCTTAGGGCTGGTTTGATATTGCTGTGCTTTGAAAAAAAATGATTCTGCTGTGTTGTGAGAATAAGCGGCTGTGAAATAAAGCAGCAAAGTGTTTGGTAAACTTTTTTGTAAAAGTGCTTTTTAAAAAAAAAAAAAAAACAGTATTGTAGTGTTTGATAAACTTTTATATAAAACAGATGTGAAAAAAAGCCGATTTTTCAAAGCTGGATTTTGCAGCTTCTTGTTTTTTGCTTTTTTTCACCCAAAACTGTGAAAAAAAAGTTGAAGCTGAATGTTTACCAAATACAAAAACAGCTCCCAGCTTTTTTTTATACCAGTATTTTTCAAAATCACCTCAGTACCAAACCAGGTCTTATTTGCATCTTTGACAAATGTGGAAAGTTTTTATGACTTCAGTACTATGTTCTTTTGGTTTTGGTTATTGTTTATTAAGATCAACATCACACGGCAGCCAACGCAGCATTTTCAAGCAAGGCTGCAGCCTAAGCCATCTTCTTTTTTTATTCACCCAATTTAGTACAAATTTTGGTCATAGGTTTCGTGGGGGTTTATATATATATATAACTCTTTTTTTGGTTATTCAACTGTCAAACATTATTGTAAAGAATAGTCGTTAATATCTCACTCTTATTATTCGCATTCAAACTAAGGCTCTCTAGACGTTTTTCGAATCTCTCTTTCAAGCAGTTGTAATTTCAATTTTGGCAATCGAAGTCATATAGTTTGCTTCAAGTTTTGATTCAGGGCTTCCGGAATATTATTGAGGATGCTTATGTATTTTCCGGTTGTAACCGGGTCATGTTTTATATCTTCTCCGAATTTTAGTTTCTCAATAGTAATAAAGTCTCCTTTGTACTGCCGAAATTCCAAAAAGAAACAGATTTCAATGTAGGGGGATCACTAACTAATTAATTTAACATTTCTTGGGGCATGTTGACACATCCCGACCCGAAATGTCCACTAGTGTCAGTTTGGGACATGTCAATTGAGATCTTAAACAAATTAATTACCAAAAAAAAAAAACTGTCCTCAATTCAAATCTTAAACAAACTACCTAAAAAACCTCTCTTAAGTGAGAGATCATGGACAGAACAAATGGAACTATATATGCTAAATTAGATGTTAGATTAGGGAGGATGGGGTTCGAATCCAGCTCAAGAACGACACTCCTCTTCATCACTGGTAGAGGGACACTTGCAAATGGAACTATATATACAATTTGACCTAAAAAAATAGTTAATTAATACTGAGCATGCAAACGGTTACGTGTACACATAGCTATCTTATTTTGATGGCATGCTTGCGGGCGTAGGTTTCTTTGCTCAATTGGGTATTACTAAACCCTCAAACAAATAGATGAACTCCTTCAAAACCTCAATCAAACTGTCAGTTGCGCCGGCAATATTGTCTATATCACTAAAGAATCTGCAAATCTTATACTCCAATTGGGTGTGAAATTCAAAATCTGGATTTTTAGTTCATCATTTCACATCAATTTGAGAAACGGAAGCTAAGACAAGTGAAGGGAGTAACACTCAAACGAAACCGAAGATGTCTAGAGACAAAAGTCATACGATGGAAAGAGGTGGACCCAAAATAAAAAGAACATAAGCATGATCATACTTGTCAAGAAAATCCAGCAGAGAAGGAAGAGATCGAACATTTGTCACGACAGAAAATAAATAGGTCATCAGTGTATAATACATGAGTGGGAGGGCAACAATCCCACAAACTGAGATAGAAGTAATCTGTCTAGTAGAATAAAGCAAATTTAAACCTATGATGGGAGCTTCCTCTGCAAGACAGAAAAGAAGTGGAGAGAAAGACGGTCTCCCTAACGTACACCCTGTGAGCAAGAGAAAAACTCATGTGGCGTACTAATACCATTCACCAAAATTGAAAGCCAAACGAGAAAATTCAAAACGAGAAAGCACATGAAGATGAGAATCCCAATATAAATATCAAACGAGAAAATTCAAAACGGGAAATCACATGAAGAGAAAAACCCATGTACCCACATTACCACCAAAAGACTTTTTGTCAATAAAATTGACCCTTCTGAAATAATTTCAACTTTTTGTGCATAAAATTCCATTCTAAACCAATATAAATAAAATCAGATTTATATATTTTTAAATTCTTCCTTCCCAATGAATCAAATCTTAGTATGATTTTATCGGATAAATAAGTCTAGTCAAAACCATTGAACTGGTCTAATTTGAAGGCACATTAATTTCCCATCGACCAATTGGACAGAATATGGTGAAGCCTCCAGAAAAGAACCTATACTTCAAGGCATCAATATATAAGGCGATCTTTTTGTCATATTTTTTTGTACATTGTTTTAGTACATCATATTTAGTATTGTAGTAAACTTAGTTCAACAGCTGGAGATATGGTGAAGGCAATAGCAGATGATTTGTTTGGAAAATTACCAAATGAAATCATTTGCAAAATTATTTCTTTTCTCCCTTCAGAATCTGCATTAGAAACCAGTTTAATTTCAAGTATGTGGAGAGGCCTTTGGAATACAACTTTAGTTCAGCGGGTCACTACAAATGCTGCTGCTGCTGATGCAGTTTCTGAGTTTCTATCTCACTTTGACCAACATGATCCCTTAGGGCATCCCAGGAAGCTGCAACTGCACTTTGGGAAACGCAGTGATCTCCTATTGGCTACAGTTGCAGCCAACAATAAACTCCACCTGGAGTTTTCCACAGAGAATCAGGAAATTCCAAGGCATTTTGGTTGGAACTTGAAGCTGAATCACCAAAGGGTCCAAACCCTAATTTCCCACCAGCCTTCTCCCTCTAATTTCTTTGTCAAAATTCTTTACCTAAAGTCAGTCAGCTCTTTTGGCAATGAAGCAATTTCTTCTATGATTCCTAGTTTCGAATTTCTCGAAAACTTGAAGATCATTGAATGTGAAGGGTTACAATCTTTGCATATCGAGTCCAGTCCAAGGCTACTCAGCCTGACCATCTTTGACTGCCAGGATCTGAAGTCTCTCCACCTCAAAACTACAAAACTTCGATCTTTTCGATACCGTGGTTTTCTCCCTCAGATTTGGACGGAACATCATTTTAACTTAGCAGACGCCATGCTCGATTTCAGGCAAGGCCCCATCTACAGCGGATTCAAAAGTACCGACTTTGATCCTATGTTGTTAACCATTAAAAATGCTCAAGTTCTCACACTAAGCAAATGGACTTTTCAGGTGTGTTTTAGTAGTATTTGCATTTCTTTAGTCTTAGATTCAAACGTTCAAGCTAGTACAAACACACAATAATTATAAATTATTAGTCCGAGCAGACTGCATCATATGTAATCGATAATGTGTTTGTAACATTATTATAAAAAAAAAAGTACCGAAATGTTCTTTTTATCAATAGTGATGCACGTCTATGTTTAAAGTTTGAAAATGTTTTTGCAGACATTGATCTGGCCATCCCTTTTGTCACTACAAGCAAACTTCATATTCTACAAGCTGAAAGAGCTACGGTGGATTGATAATCGGGAAGAAAGATGCAACAGCGATGCTCTGATGTCCTTTATTAAATTATGTCCAGCTTTGGAGCAACTCTCTCTAACTTGAGGTTTCTTTCACTCAAAACTCTTTCTTTTGCCCTCTTTAATATTTTTGTATGTGGTCAAATAAAAAAATATGTATTAATTATCAATGCCTTTTTGTTTGTTTCCTTTGAAGATAAAATCCAACTGAAATATATAGATTTTGTTTCCTTGTTTTATACCGTGTTTGACTATGTAATGCAGGATGATCCTAAAGGCGACTGCATGTCAAGGACAGCTCGATCCTAGAAGAAAGTCAGAGGCCAAACAAAACTGGCTAATCTGAAAGTGATTAAGTTGGCGGGATTTACTAATCAAGAGGATGAAATCACTTTGGCAGAGCATAAATTATAGAGTTGCAGCCAATTACCATAATCATTAGCAGCATCAAGAGTGAGAAATGAGTATACAACATGCTAACATGGGTCTACGTACACACCAAATTCTCAAGTTTGAATTTTTTGCTCCCTAGTAAAAGGTTATGTGATCGATCGACTCTATGTATACATGATGAAATTGCCTTGCTCAAACGATTTGAAAGCGTGTGCATATAACAGATCTGGGTTAGATCAGTTTGTCAATACAAATCCGTCGACTAAGACAATGTGTGCATCTTTTTACGTTAAGTTTGAATTCCTTTCTTTGTCTAGTAGGATAATTAATGGTATTGTCTAGCAAAACAAGAAGTGTGTTCATACAAATATTTGAAATTTGAAGCCCTCTGCATATGAAAGTTTAGCAAATGAACATGAACAACAAGATCACGAAGCAAACAAGGCAATTCCACTAAAACGATCTGACATCATAAACCAACAAGCTCTACTCCCTCTTACAACATAGAATTAAAAATAACAATCCCTACAACAAAAAGTACATGAAATTCAATTTAAACACCCCCACCCACCACAAAAAAGACATGAAATTCGATTTATGCCCCAAGAGACCTTCAGGTGAACAATTGCATCCCATCAAATCTTAATCAAGGATGGACTAATTTCTAAAAGTCATTGTTGGGAAGGGGTTCATGGGTCCTATTACCAATGAAGATGTTGTCATAGACAAGAGCCGCAATGGCAGCACCAATTAGTGGGCCGGCCCAATACACCCAGTGGTGGGTCCATGACCAACTGACCACAGCAGGCCCAAATGACACAGCTGGGTTCATAGATGCACCATCAAACGCACCACCAGCCAAGATGTTTGCACCAACAATTAAACCAATTGCAATTGGTGCTACAATCCCTACGTTCCCCTTCTTTGGATCCACTGCTGTGGCATACACTGTGTAGACCAAGCCGAAGGTCATCACAATCTCAAACACTAGAGCATTCCATACCGATACGCCAGACGATAGTGAGAATCCTGCTGTTTCCTGCGGGTAGCCGGGTAATTCGTTAACAAAGACATCAAGTTGGGTATGTGTATAATCAAAAGGAATGCGACAGTAGCTCACTAGCAATCATTAATGTACGTAAATCTCAGATTACACAACCAACTAAGAGTTATCTATGCGTGCGTGGACGACTGTTGTTAGCACATCCAGTAAGATCAACAATTAAGTATAAGCCAACAAGCTCTTTAACACTTACCCATCCCCCGGTGGCAAACTTGAGCAGCAAGCAAGCGACAACTGATCCCAACAACTGTGCAATCCAATACAAAATGCCCCTCAAGAGTGTTATGTTTCCACCAATGAATGCACCAAATGTGACAGCAGGGTTTACATGACCACCAGAAATATTTGCACCCACTGAGACCGCCACAAAAAGTGCAAATGCATGGGCTAATGATGCAGCTACGAGCCCCGAAGGTGTGGTTGACGCATTGTCAGTAAGCTTGTCTGCCAAAATCGATTAAACTCATTAGGTCACTGAATTAGACAACCACACGTGGAATCGTAAATGAACAATGTATATCAAGTTGACGACTCTCTATCACATATTACATGCAAAAAAGAAGAAGAGACGCTAGTAAATTTCGATGACGATTGAATCTTCAAAAGCATGCGTTATTAAGGAATAAACCAGCAATGTATATCAAACATGGCCGAGCCTGGAACAATTAAACGAGCAATTTCATTGAAAATACGGAACTTGTTGGATTGGAGTCTTACTGAAAGCCATGCCAGAGCCTTCCCCAGCAAAGACAAAAATAAGCATGGAAAAAAACTCAGCCAACGCAGCCCTAATTGCATCAGGATGGCTTGCCTCTCCCGGCGTTCCAACTGCAATTCTGTTGATTGGCATTTTCGTAAATTTCTAGCTTTCTGTTCTCTTTTCTTTCTAAATTGCTCAAAAGCTTCGAAATCCTCAGTGTTCTGCTTAATTACTTGCATGGGATTTCCCTATAAATACCTAAAATAAAGGCAGTGGAACCGGTATATCCGGTTAGCGGTAATGAGGTTAGTAAATATGTAGGACCAGTGCGCTACGATCATGGAACAGGCTTTTTTCTCGATGCCAGATGTCGGTGGCTTTACAGATCACGAGTGCGATGTGTCATTCGTCCTGGTACGGCGGCACGTTTGTGGTGGAGATGAAATTTGATCAACGGCCGAATCGGCAAAAAGAGGAACGAGAAGATTTCGGATCGCCGTCCATGGGACGTGGCGGGCCCCGCTTAATGGTTGTGTAGTGTATTAGTGACGCGAGAGCTGAATGGCCGGCGAGTTTTTGGAGTGGGGACGAACCGACGTTTGAATATTCAAAACGCCGGTCGTTTTCGTAGTGTAGGGGTGCGTCCATGGAGCTAGAATTGTGTCGGCTGCGACGGTCCTACAACGGCCATTTCTCTAAACTGGTTTATGTCGTATGCATAAACACGTGCTTCAATTTCCAAATAGTGTGTTTTATACACGCAAATTTTGTAGGGCCCGTCCTCTTTGATGATTATCTAACTTTGCAGAGTATCAACAACAACTTAAGCGAATAATCGCTCTTATTTGTACTCGAGTTTAAATCTTTATTTTTGTAATTTAAATTAATTTAAAATAGGACATCATTTTTAACAATATAATTGAATTCTCTTTCAGCAATCAACTAAATAAGTTGTAATTGATATGTTGTTCTGCTCAATACTCGTTTAGAAGCTTTTTAAATGACTGAAAAGACTTTTAAAAGCGTAAAAGCACTAAGTGAACTTCAACAATCCTATATGTTACGTATACCATTGAATTTACAATTGTATGCTAATCATCAAATTGGGAGAAAAATGAAGACTATTGTATAGGGACTGAAATGTTCGACAAAGTTGTAGATTTTTAAATCCTTCGAGGTCACATCGAACACGAATAAATTAATCTAAATACAAAAAAAGATAAATTAAAATAATCTAAATGCATGCACTCCAGAAGATTTTATATTATCTTTCGAGTTCATCTCGAAAACGAATAAATTAATGTAAAGAAATTGAATTCATATGTATGAACTACAACGTTCCAAAATAATTTTTTGTATGCCGACAAATGACTACCTCAATTTTTCTGGTTATATTAGGACCGACCAATTCTTGGATGCTAAGTGGGATCAATCATTATGCATTATTTGTATGATTCAAGTGATTGTCCCTATTGAAAAAGTTATCCCACTCCTTCTCTCTAACTTGAAATACTTTTAAAATAATAAAAAGTGTCTTTAAAACTTAAAAATATTTTTTTAAAAGTATTTTTAATTATTTTAAAAGCAATTTTGGTGACGATCCGTCCCAAATTATTTTATATATATATATATATATTTTTTTTTTTTTCTCCCCTAGTGTGTATAGTGACGATATTACTCTCGTTGGCTAAGTGACGTGAATGTACATATGTAGTTTTAAATTATTTCCTCGCCGTTATAATTAAATCGTACTCGACATCACGAGCGCGTAGACTCGAGTTAGGGCCGAATCGGATTCGTAACGAAAAAGTTACGATTAATTGAATACGTAAACGGATAAATCACGAACCAATTATATTAGCTCCTATTACATCTAAACCAATCAAATTTTAGACTTTTATCTTTCTTTGGGCCAATTGGAACTCTATCTCTCTCACAGCAGCCCAATCAGAAAATATTATTTTCTGATTCTGGCCAATCACACACACACACACACATACACGTACACTCTCTCTCCTTCTCGACTCTTCTCCTTTCTTCTTCCTTCTGCACCCAAGACACCCCACACGCACAAACCACACCAAAACAACACGGATTGAACCTATGAAGACTACCATCACACTCCTCACAAATTCACGAACCTAGCCATACCCTTAGGTTTCAGTTTTGGTGAGTTTTGACCGTCGACTCATGAGTTCTGACGAGGAGCCAAGTTGCTCTGAAGCGATCCTGGCGTGGTTTCGAGGTTTTAAGGCTTGGAAAGGTATCCACGCAACTTCTCTAACATTTCGGAGTGGTTTTGGAGTGAAGCAGACATCGATATAGGCGAGTTTAGAAAGTTTCAGAATTGGCCGGATTTTCCAAGAAATTTTCCGACTGCTTTTCATAGGATTTTGAACTCCTAATAGGTACGAATGTGTTCTACTCTCCAAGACCTTCAAATCCATATAAATTTCATGGATTTTGGTTGAGAAATGAAGTAAATATTAAGTTTTGAAAATTTTCCAGAAACCGGCAAACCAGACGGCCGTGGACGGCGGAGACCTGCGAGGTCCATCGGAGAAGAAGAAGAATATTCTGTCAAAGTTGACGGAATATTTTAATGGCATCAAGTAACACCGTTAGAATTTAATGGAATATTCCTAACGCCGTTAGGGTTTCCGTCCCATCTGCCAAGCACGTGCCTGCGCATAAGGGCGTGTCCAACATCCAAAAAATTTTCTAAAAATATGGGGGTGTTCGTGTTGTCGAGTAGATCACGTTGGTATATTCAAACACCCAATTTGAGCAACGTATGAGGAATTAATCCTAGGCTTTGTTTATGTGCTAATCAATTAACGTAAAAATAGTTGTATCGCATATAGGTGAGACGTACCCCGAGGACGAGCGTGGACAAGCGAAGCTAGGGGGCTATGATCTTGCTACTTATCAGTGAGTGGGCATTTATTTTCTCTCTCTCTCTCTCTATATATATATATATATATATATATATATATATATATATATATATATATATATATATATATATAGTTTCCAGAAATGTTTTTATATGAAATTATGCTTTACTTGCCATGTCGTAAATAAGTTACATTTTAAATATGGCATTGTTACACTTGTGAATTGTATTGTGTGATGCTGCGGAGACTCAGGTAAGCTTCAGGTGAGTATTATGTGATTGAATGGGTTGTATTGCATTGGTATGCACACATTTATTTAGAGTTCATCATGGTTGCACCCCGGTATTAGTGCTCCCGCCCGGGGCTAAGGCCAGCCTTCACGTGATTGTTCATCTCACGCACCGCACGCTTACCTTGGATCCAAGTCCGGTGCCAGCTTGTCGTAGAGACCACAATAGGTGGTTCCGACTCATAGATGACCCGCGAATTATCGCACAGCCTTCACGTGATCCTAGCACTTGAGCGTACATATGTATACCTAGCCTGTCGTACAAGTCACATTAGGTGACTCTGACTCGTGTGCTAGCCTTGATTGATGAGCCACAAGTCCAGTCATACAGGTCACATTAGGTGACTCCGACTGGCATACTATTTTATATTGGTTTCACACCTGACTTACATTTATTATTGCTGAGTTATCATGACATGGCATACTTCAGTTACTTCAGTTTTCGTTGCTCTTGTGCATTGGTTTTCATACCTACTTATTAGTATTTTTTTGGAACTATACAGGTTTTGCGGAGAGAGGTTATAATGTTCATAAAGATAAATACGTTTTCAAACGCTTTGTTTTTTCCCACTCACCATTTTGTTTTGCGTCCTTCCAAGTTCTAGGTAGTTGTTCATCTTTGGTGGCTCACGATGACTACACGGCGGTTCTGACGTTTCCATAAATAAAAGTAGGGATCTTCTCCCTGTTTGTATAATTAGTACTTAGTTAGTTCGACTGCACTTTTGTTTTACCTATGCTCTAATATGCGTGTATCTTATACTTGATCACTTTCACACACTTACATATTATCTCTAGTTAAATAAGTTTAGTTTTGGTTTTTATTTATTCGCATTTTCTTATTATTATCACTTCTGTTGCGCACTTGGTTACGACACACTCACGTGACGGTCAGCACATCTCGACTCTGGTCGGGGTGTGTCACTTTTAAAGGAGCTTAAAGACTTTGCATTTCCATAAAGTACTTGTTGAATTTTCGTTATTTCTTTTTTTTATTTTTTTATTTTTTTCCTAAACTTGTTAGGATTTTCTAGTGTGTACAGTGTCTCTAAAATTTTTTAAAGTTGCGACCTCTTTATACCAAGATGAACTCGTATTTCAGCTCGATCACCACATCTTCTAAAGATCTCACCAGCATTGATTTTCTAACATGTTTTGTCATTTGAGATGAAAGATAATAACACTGAAAGCTCACGTATTATAAAATACGTGATCACATGGGTTATATTTTCACATAATAAGTAAATGAATAAGTAATATAAAGTATGTGATCACATGCTATGGAAGGACACTTGTGATTCCAAGGATCTTATGGTTGCTCGCTCGATTGCTTGGTGGTAGGAATACTTGCGCGTGCAAGCTTGTCCAAGTCAATCCCACTCCATGGATCCTGGTCCTTGCAAATGGTCTTTACCACCGTCTGGTTGTCTCAAATTAAATTGGAGCCTGGAACCGGGACTTCTAGTGGGAGGTGCTGGCATCATGGCTAGGGATGAATTCGGAAATTTGTTGAGGCTCGCTGCTGGAATTGGCAGGACGTCTCTTCTCCACTGATGGCGGAAGCTTTGGGAGCTCGTGAGTGCGTGGTTTGGGCGGCGTCAAGGGGCTTTCGGAATTTTATTATGGAAGGTGACTCCCTTCAGATTGTGGCTGCTCTTAATGATTCGTCAACCAACGTATCTCCATTCGGGCATATTATTGAAGATTCAAAGAGTTTGTTTGCCGCAATCACTGAAGATCTTTCTGCTCGCTGTCAAGCCAACACTGTTGCTCATAGGATAGCTAGGTTCAGTCTAAATATTGGCAGTCATTTCGAATGGCTTGTCCATGCTCCTAGTTTCACTATTGACCTCCTTATGGAGGATGTTATGTAATCCACTTGTACCGTTCTTTTTGGATTTCTTTGGGCCTTAAAATCAATCTACTACTATCGTTTCTCTCAAAAAAAATACAAAAAGAGTAAGTGAACAAGTATGTCAAGTGACAACGTTAAATATTACATGCACGAATTGGAACTCATCAGTATGATCGCCTGCATGAAGTTTGAATTGGAAGTGTGAAATTTCCCAAGAAAAAGGACCGTTTGATCTTCAAATTTCCTTTGCACCTTGATCTTGGAACCACAATACAAGTTGTGAAATTAAGAATAAAGAAGAAACAATATATTGGTGTAGTAAGTTAAAGTATGTGTGATGAATCAGCTCCTCTCTCCCTCTTGGATCCAATAACTCTGAAAAGACTGCGCTTGAAGTCGCATCAGATTCTTCATCACTAATGCCCTCACCACCACTACCATTGCCATTTCGAATTTCCGGAAGCCATTCTGGCATATCCGGAATGTAATTCGTACTGTTTTTGAACGAAAAGCTCTGTGTAGAAGCCTCTTGCAGTTGAAGAGAGTACTCCAGATTCCACAAAACATCACCATTGTTGGCCTTTCATCTCCATATTCAGCCAAACACTTCTCAGCTGTTCTCCGAATTTTCACAAGGATTCAAGATTCACATATCCTTGAAGACGGGGGTCTATAATTTTCTCTAATCTTCCTTTCTTTTGCCAACTCATTGCCCATTCTGCTATGTTAACTTGCTCTCGAGGGAGGGCAGGGTTTATAGGTGGCCTAGCACATAAGACCTCTAGTAAAACTACTCAGAGAGAGTACACATCTAACTTCACCGTTAGCTACTGCCAGCGATAGTAATCCAGATCAAGATATCCAAAGCTCCCCTTCACTGCAGTGCTTACATGTGATAGATACAAAGCAGGACCTAAATTTGACAATCCAAAATCAGCCACTTTCGCGGTGAGGCATTCATCAAGAAGCATGTTTGTTGTTTTCACGTCATGATGAATTATGCTATCTGCTACTCCATCGTGAAGGTAATGCCAGCCCTTTTGCAGCTCCAATGCAGATTTCAAGCCTTTGTTTCCAAGTAAGCAGAAGAAGATTCGAACCATACAAGTGCTTTTGCAGAGGACCCTTGACCATGTACTCGTAAACAAGGATCATTTCGTTCAGTTCTTCACAGTAGCCTATGAGAGAAGCCAAATGTCTGTGCCTGAGCTTTGACAGCATGTCGATTTCTGTCCTGAATTCGGTAGGGCCTTGTTGGGAACGCGGGTTTCCACACTTCACTGCAAACACATTTCCATTTTCTAGCACTGCCTTGTGCATGCCAAATCCCCCTATTCCCAAGACCAAGCTCTTGTCAAAATTCTTGGTTGCTTCACGAATCTCCGCAAAAGCTAAAATGCGGCGCAAACAAGAGTTTGCTGTGGAATAATCATAACTGCCAACGGAAACTTTTGAATTGAAATTCCCCACTGGCTAGGAAAGGACAGCCAGGGCGAGCAGTGAGGCCTTAGCTTCCTCTGATGGATTCGCCGCCTGTACAAAAAGAAAGCAACTGAGATGAGTACCAAAACTACAAATCCTGCTGAAGAAGCACAAATTGACAGCAGCATCCACTTTTTCTGCCTGCCCGGGGATTTCAAATCTGCATTGTTATTCGCTGGAAGGTCCCATCAAGGCTGTCCCTGTGATTGCTGATTTTCATAATCTCCAATCCATTCAAAATTGCATTGGAAGGGAGATCCCTCAGCATAGGAGGACCAACTTGAACCAAAATCCGATTTTCGTCCACGGATACATTCGTCACGAAATCTACGAATAAGCTGCTGATAATTTCTTTGTCCTGCTTGAGATGTCAAAAGAGTCTAAAGCAGATTGTTAGTTGATATACACATTGAAGATCAAACGTCACAATGTCGCAAAAGTGCAATCTGATCAGATAACTGATGTCCTTTTCGACTTCGAATGCCCATGATAAGTTGAACTTCTGATTGCTGACCTTTGCATCTGCCATTCCTTGAGCTGTGGCATAAACCCAAATGGGTGCACAGTGCACTGTCGACCGAAACTCCATCAGGGTACTTGATGGATCCGGGATCAGCACCGATGCTTCGTGCCGCTGCAGCGTTGAGAAGAAAAGCATGATCTGGCTTCCACGTCCTCCCATGTTTATACGATACGCTGTCTCAAAAGCTACGTTTGGATGTTCCCCGAGAGGAACGGTTACTTTGGTGCTAGGAAATTCCCCACTAGGCACAGAAACAACCTCTATTCCATTGATGAATGCAGCTGAATTATTCCAAGGTGACAATCTCGGCACCAACAATTTTTCGGAACTTCCGTTATTGAGTACAAAATACAAACAAGTATAGTTAGTTTCGTCTTTGTTACATTTAAGAATAATGTTTGACTACTGAAAGAAAAGTAGTAAGTCCTGCTGAAATGAACAAGTCTTCAATCATAAATGAACACGTGGCCAATAATTAAAGAATTAGAAACGTGAACCAACTTCACTCCAAACAAATGGACACGTGTCTATTTTCAATTTGTTTTTCAGCAGTACTTGCTACTCTTCTTTCAACAGCCAAGCATTACGTATTTAAGATCAAGAGTTGCGATTAAAACATTAAAAATACATATATTAATTCATTATTCTTGATATTATATAATATGAATGATCAAAATAACTAAGATTAAGCATGTCATCAGCTGTCATATTTGCTTTCCGATATAGTGTGAGTTTTGGAATTGAGTGTAGTGCTGGCTAAATTAGATTTCAGAAAATCTCTTATTCCTTTTTCATTCACGTGCCTCTCACGTGTAATAGCTCTCTGGCCCACTCATCCCCAATCAAGAGGCCAAACTCCACGCTTCGAGTCTCCACCATCCACTCTTTACTTTTAATATCAGTACCTAAAGCCACTTCTGAGTTCTGATAAATATTCAAGCATGGCAATTTCATCATCCCTCTCATTGAGCTGCTGGGTTTCTACTGCCATACCCGACAAGGTAAAAATCTCGATGGTACGAGGGATATTTTATTGAATCGAAAATGAAAAAAAAAAATTGTTACTAACTCATACATGTATTTGATTCTGCTCTAGTTTTACTGCAATGAGTTGCCACGAGCTACCTCGGCTCATTTTTCATGCAAATCCATCACTTGCTCAGGAGAGTCGGCCTCCATTGAAGAAAGTAAGATTACCCATCTCAGTTTTTTCTTCAAACTCTCAATACTCAATTATTAATACAACAACAACAAAGCCTTATCCACCAAGTGTGGCCGGTTGTATAAATTTTAGAATAGTAATGCACTCGGTCAGTACTCGGTTATTATTACATGTATAAATTTCTGTTAATGTTTGCATGTTTTGATAGGCGCACACATTGATTTCTTTCACTACTTGTGGTTCACAAAAATGCTTCTTTGGATGATTTCAGCCTCTATATTTTGGTTCAAATTTATGAGTATGTTTGCTCTCTGCATTTTCCTAAATTTTTCTCCTACGTTGAGCTTTTTCAGATTTGACCTTTTTCTTTTCTTTCTCTGTATTGAATTAGACGTAACAAAATCATGCACAAGCCGATAACACAACGTGAACACGCACGAAAGTTTTTGGGATAAGGCTTAACCGGTTATGTTGATAACTGGTGGACCGGAATCCTAATGACCCATTAGAAACAAGTTGTGTTTGTGTTAATCCGTGAATGTTTTCGGGTTAATACCTATTATATTTTCTTCCATCAGAATTAATGATTGGTTAGGCATGATTTATATATATTTTTGTTATATTTAAGGGTTACGAACCCTGAACCTAGCCTACTCTTACTCAAGTTCACCATTGGGCTAAACCTGAACAAAATCTTATGCTTTCATGAAAATTTAGGCCATTGCAAGAGAAGGCCTCTACTTTTAGGACTTGGGGCACTAACCACAAGTCTACTTCATGCAAATTCCCTCTTTGCTCAAGGTATCATATAAACTTGTATGAACTCATATTCCTTGAGTTATAAATTGTTTTTTTCTCTCTTTCCCCAAACTAATTTTCTTCAATCTGAAGAAATACCGGAAAAGTTTCGAGCTTTCGTCGACAAAGTAGATGGGTATTCATACTACTACCCCAACGATTGGAGGGTAAGAACCCTAAATTTTCTCATACAGAAAAGAAAAGAAAATGTTTTTCAGTTGAAATGATTTCTGTATTCCTCCATATCTCAGGACTTTGAGTTTAGAGCACATGACTCTGCATTCAAGGACAGATACATGCAGCTGCATAATGTTAGAGTGAGATTTATACCCACAAATAAAACTGACATCCATGATTTGGGTCCAATGGAACAGGTAAAGCGAGAAAATCCGTCATATCACCAGTCTTGCAAAACCCTGTATCTATCTCTTTATCGCGGGTCTTACAATTTTTCGTTCTGAGCAGGTTGTTACCGATCTGGTGAGGCATAAACTTGCTGCACCAAACCAGTATGCAACTATATTTGGCGTCGAGGAGGTTTTAATCTGTCCATACATGCTCTTTATATACAAGAACTCTTGCATTATCCAACTCTTAAACACTTGATGGTTGGGTATGTATTGAATGCAGAAAAACATCGATGGGAAAAATTATTACACCATTGAGTTTGGACTTGAATCTCCAAACTTCGCTACCACTTCATTCGCAACCATAGCTATTGGAAACGGTAAGTATCCACCGTCTCAACTGTGTTGTTTGATTGTCAATCTAGATCGGATTCCCATCCCGATGTCTTATCCACAGGGAGATACTACACCCTGATTGTCGGAGCAAACGAAAGACGGTGGAAAAGATACCGCAACCAGCTTAAAGTGGTAGCAGACTCTTTCAGAATGCTTGACATCTGAAATCCAATGTCATGGAGCAAGCAATCTCCAATGACAGTGTAAGAAGTATATATTGCTAAATTTTTTATGTCCATTTGCAATCAACGAGTACCGACGAACACCTAAAGTGAGGGAGTGCAGAAGAAGAAAACGAGTGTCTGAAGCACTATCCTTTCCGTTAACGTGAATTTTTCGGCACGTATCTTCAAATTGTGTAAACAAGCAGGGAAAAATGAATAGCAACAACAAATTATCTATATATTCACAAAAGTTACAACAAAGAGTGAGTGTCAAGTAAATTAACTAAAATCTAGGGGAAACCACCCCCCCCCCCCCCCCCCCTTCCCCTTTTTCTTCAGTAGAGACCTTGATTTGATACCAATCAATATACCATTGGAGACTTAGGCCAGAATGTACAGAAAATCCTCAAACAACCAACCAAACAGCAACGAAAAATCCTATTCCTAGAAGCCTAGATTTGAACAATGACTACGAATCCGCCTCTGCATTCCGTGCCTCATTCCGTTATAAACACTCCGATTCTCATTCTCAGACCCTGTCCACTCTGGAATCCCACCAACGGATATTCTACGATGACGCCATTATTGGTTGCATATATCTCCAGCAATCCAGAACGAGAGAATGAGAACTGTACAGGTGAACCAAACGTGAATTCTCAACAATCAATGGCCTCAACCTAAACGAGGCGACGCTGACGCAAACTCTTGCCAAAGTGTGGTTGCATCAAACGGACATAGAGGCCATTCTTTGATATTAGATTATCATGGGACCCTTCTTCCACAATTCTCCCTCCGTTGAGAACTACAATGTTATCGACATGCCTCATCATTGCAGCTCTATGGGCTATCAAAATGGTTGTTTTGTTCCCCATGATTAATGTATCAAGAGCCTCCTGCACCACTCGACTAGATTCGGATTCAATGGACGAGCTTGCTTCATCCAATAGTAAGATGGGGGCATTCTTTAGCACGACGCGTGCTATTGCAATTCTCTGTTTCTGTCCCGGGGTCAAGTCAACACCTCTCATCCCCACATGCGTATCATAACCATGCGGCAAGCTGCTGATGAAATGGTGAGCATTTGCTATTCTGGCTGCCTCTTTCATCTCAGCCTCACTAGCATTGTGCCTTGCATATATAATATTTTCCCGAATGGTTGTCGAGAATATAATGGGTTCCTGCTGAACAAGACCGAGGTGGTTCCTCAACCATCTCAAATTATAAACTTTCAGATCTCGACTATCCAGTAAGACTTGACCAGCAACTGGATCATAAAATCTCTCAATCAAAGAAATTATAGTGCTCTTTCCTGACCCTGAAACTCCCACCACAGCTACAGTTTGCCCCCCATTTACTTTGAGACTGAAATTGCTCAGTACCAACAGTTCTGGGCGAGTTGGATAACAGAAGTCAACATTTTTCAACTCAAGGCTTCCATAAACATTAGGTGGTTTCATCGCTGAGTTTTCATCTGGCTCAATCTTTGGCACTCGATCTATGATTTCAAAAACTGAAATGAGAGATTTTCGGCGCTTCAGGATGTAAGGAGCCAACCCAAAAGGCTCTACAAGTGCAAATGTAGCAAAAGAGAAAACCATATACTCCTTGAGAGCAGTAGGTAGATCCATATGCTTTTTTTTCACAGAGCGTGCAGTGTACCAGAGGAGAAGGGCATTGCAGGCGAAAAGAAGGAACTGTGAAAAGCCAAATGCAAAGCCAATGGCCATTCCATGAAAGAAACTCTGCTTGAATATTTTCTTTAGTTGCAACCTGTAGAGCTCCATTACCTTATTACCAGCACAGAATGCTACAACAGTGTAAATGTTTCTAACTGCATCCTCGAGAACCAAAGATGCCTTCCTGTGCATCTCCTGAATTCCCCTTGAAAAACCAGCAAGCCATAATTTCTGCAATATTCAAATTGAATGATATAAGATTTTTCTGGGTAAAAAACCCAACAGTGGTTCTTCATTAAATAAAAAAAAACAAAGACGAGTACCATAGATCAAAGATAGTAGATAACTTGGACAAATGAAAGAATATACAGGAGCCGAAATAGCAGGACATAAGCTCGAGGACCCAATCAGACAACACCATCAAACAAGCACGAACTATATCTATATATACCTAGATTTGTACCTATACTTCAGCATACAAGGTCATTTGTTAAAAGAGAAGCCAACATATCACCACTTAGTATTAGTTTTTAGGAGATGCCCTGAAGATGATTAAAATTTAGTTTCAAATCCACCATATGTAGATGGTACAATATCCGTAATCAAACCTTATTACAGGATTTCACCTTGCATCAGTTCCCTTGCCTGAGGCAGTAACGGTAGCACTGAAAATTCATAACTGGAATTTGCAAAAGAAAAGTTTGAATTGATTTCCCTATATCAATTTGTGCACACGAACACATTGGTACTGCCAGTTTTGACTTTCACATTTGGAGAACCAAAGGGCAAACTTGTTCTACCAGAGAGCGAAACTCTATTATTATAAGAAACAGAAAACTATACTTCTAACTCTGAATGTCATCCCCAAATTAATCAGAAAATTGGATCACAACTATGGTTCTAGTAGAAACATTTCAGCATTATAGAGCAAGACAGGATGAAAACCTGTGCGGTGGCAGAAATAGTGAGAACTGGTAGGGTTGCCAAAGCCACAAGTGCTAATCGCCATTGTAGCAGCACCCCAATAAGAAGAGCAACAACAACAGCAGCACTATCCTGTATAAATATTGACAGCCGATTGCTGAAAGCAGCTCGTACAAATGTGGCATCATTGGCCAAGCGCATGGATAAGGTATCAGCACTGTTTTCCTCTTCATCAAACCATCCTGCTTCATTTCGTAGCATTGCTGTCACAACATTGCAAAATGTAAGATAACATGCCGGCACATTACAATTCAATATCAAGAAAACTAGAATAATATTAAAAGAGTCAAGCACCTGAAAACATCATTCTACGAACTCGTTCAGTCATTTTCTCACCCATTATACCAAAGTAGAAATGCTGCAAGAAATTGGCAACGACAGTCACTATACCCATACAAGCAATGATCAAGCACCATTTGTCTACTTCCTGTCTCAAGTGACGACCTTCATCAACTCTGTAGTATGCTGTTACTATCAGTGCGATTACATAAGCAAGAAGCGGATTGAAAGAACCAAAGATAGCAGCACCAATGCTTCCTAACACAGCATACAGCCATTCAGCAAAACTAAGTTGTGCAAGCCTCCAAAATGATGGTGCCTTCTTATAATTTCTACATTTTGCTTGATTCGCTTTCATGGGAAAGTCATCTGAATGACTATGGGGGCGGCTAAAGGTTTGTGAATGGGACCGCTCATTTTTCGGATCAGATGTCAGAAGGGGTGAAACAGGGGATTCAGGGTCCGAACCATTTGACGTTTGGTGATTAGCAGATTGGACATCAATCTTGGGTAACTCTGGTAGTCTCATTTCAAAACTATCCTGCCTTTTTATTGATGGTTCCTTATCTTCTGAATCCAAGGCCTGACCATTTTCCAACACTTCTGCTGGTGGGCTATTAGCTTTTGGTGACTCCTGTGAGTTAAAAGTGTTATCACCCATCCGGAACATGCCAGTAGTTCTCTGAAGGGAGGGTGATTTCATCATTTTCGGAGATGATGGTTCTTGGAAGCTATTACTTGCCGAAGAATCCTTTTCAATTTGGAAAGTGGCAGTTTCCTTGTAGCTCACTGGCATCCTGCATGAACAGAACCATAAAGTGAAACTTGTCAAGGAGAAAAATGAAATTCTATTTCAAAATAGAGACTATTCTGTAGCTGCATACACCCCTGTACGGATACTGCCATGATAACCATGGACAATCCTAAACTAAGTCAAAGAAAGAACAGCTGCTCTTGTACCATACCTCCTAGGAAGTTTTGCAGCTTCTTCATTTTTGAGAAGCTCCGCATAGAGGCCATCCAGGTTTAATAACTCATCATGGGTACCCATTTCAACTAGTTGGCCTTCCTCCATCACAGCTATGTAATCAGCATTCCTTATAAGACTAAGCCGCCGAGCTATAATTATAGTTGAACGCCCCAACATAAGGACATCTAGAGCTTCTTGAACGGCTTTTTCAGCTTCAAAATCAAGTCCACCAGTAACCTCATCAAGCAAAAGAATTGAGGGGTTCAGAAGTACTGCTCTGGCAATTGAAAGTTTTATTTTTTGCTCTTCCGTCAATGCTAAGCCTGCTCTTCCCACCTGAGATACATAGAAGGAAAAGAAGGATCTTCAAAAACCGAACAGCAGAAAAATCCATTAACAACATAATAAATAGATATTTCCATGTCTAATTTTTCCTTCCATGATTCACCTGTGTATCATATCCTCCCTCAAGTGAGGTAATAAATGTATGCGCATGCGCTATTTTAGCAGCTTCTTGAATTTGGTCCATTGTAGCATCCCGCCCATAAGCAATATTGTCTCTTATACTTAAACTCAGCAAAGCAGGCTCCTGTGTGACTAGCCCTATCTGACTTCTTAGCCACTCCAGTCTCAGGTTTTTGATATTTTCTCCATCCAAAAGAACTTCTCCTGCACCACAAAATGGAAAAACCATTAGAATCAGCAAGCAGAAATTCTTGCTACAGATTTCAGTACAACCTTAAATGAGAAAGCTAACACAAAGCATGAAAGCGAAATCTGACTCCCATACCTAAAGTTGGATCATAAAACCGCTCCATGAGGGGGATAATACTGCTCTTTCCTGAACCATTTCTGCCAACGAGTGCTACAGCTTTCTTAGCAGGTACAGTGAGGTAAAAACCACTCAATATGGGGATCTCAGGACGAGATAGATAACTGAAATATACATTTCGAAACTCAATATTTCCTTGTACAGTCACTAGGGCACTTCCCTCGTGATTAACAGTAGAGGATGATCGACTTATCATCTCAAAAAGTCTATAAGCAGCAATTCGACCTTGGTCAAATGAGTAGAAGTTTGTTGCCGCTTGATTCAGCCCACTGTACAGGTTTGAATTAATACACAAGTAAAAGGAATAAATGGCATGCATGATCTCCAAAAAAAAATTATTAGAAAAAAAAGAAAAGAAAAAGAAGATGCTTACAGGCCACTTAATATTACAGCAAAAAGGGCTGTTATAATTTCACCACCATGAGCTTCACGACTAGTAACCAGGAACCTTCCAACCCACAGTTGCAGGGCACAAGAACAAATGGCAAGGCCATAAGTGAATCCAAGTCCAAGTCCTTGCACAAGACTTATCAATATGCCATATCTTAGAGTTGCTTGCAGTGATGTAGCATACGAATACTTGGCCAATGTTTCATTTGTAAATGCATATAACGTCCTAATGTGAGATACTGCCTGCATAAGTTGAGAAGTAAGGACATTTAAACAAAAAATGGCATAAACCACTTCAATAAAATGACAACTGCCAGAAATCAAGACTCAGCGGGACCAAGAAGATAAAGAAACAGCTTCTGTCAATATTAGTCATAAATATATGATATTATGACATAGAACAGAAAGAATTCTCTTTAATCCCATGGGGTTTAAGGCAAGATTTTATCTTTAGCATAAAATGATAACAAACCTGTTCAGCAATGCTAGCTGCTTCAGCATATGCATCTTGAATATTCTCAGCAAGCCTATGAAGAAATATATTTGATATTCCTCCAGCAGCCACAATAAAAGGACCAGTGGCTAATGTTATAGCCGCAATCTGCCAACAGTTGATGAATCCAATAATGAGACCACTGAAAAATGTAGCCATGTTATGAATATAATTTCCAACCTGCATTTTCAGAGAAAAATGAAAAGATTAGACAAGACACAAGCACCAAGGGATCAAATTAGGAAGGCCACTTTTATTTGTCACAGGAAAAGAAGTTGTATGTGTGTGTTTGAAGGGTGGATGCGAATGAGGAAATAGATTAGCTTTAGTCATACTTTTTCACTAAGAGCAGACTGAATGAGCAACACATCACTCAATACTTGGCTCACAATGTCCCCGTTGTTCCCATAGGTATCAAAAAAACTCATATCCTGGTTAAGTAATACTTGAACATATTTTGACCTGATGACAGCAGTCTGGCGTTCTCCTGTCAGAATCCAGCATGAGACCTCTATTACACATAAAACAAGTTAGTACCAATGTATGCAAAGGATCGTCTACCGGAAGCACAGAAATGTGATAAAGAGTAGTTCTGCTAATGAACTTTACCAATCCAACCAGCAGCAAAAACACCAGCGGCAATATAAACGATGGACAAAGAAAGCTGCAGGCAGACAAATAAATCAGTTATGGAATAAATTCTCATACGTTCAACTTCTATTTCAGTTATAGATACTGATTAAAAAGACAGTATAATGCGAAAACAAAAATGCGTCAGAAAAAGAAAAAAAAAAGGGCCTTTGGTTCTATAGACACAAGGAGAAAAAACAGAAAAACAAAAGCCTCAACCAATTCTTAATGCAAAAGAGAGAATTTTATTTCAAATATATACTTTTCGCAAGGGGCTTGTAACTCAATTAACATTCACCTCTGCACCCGAGGTCCCAATTTCAAATCCCCCTTTCCCACATCTCTCGTATAATATATACATTTAAATAATGCAAAAACATCAGAAACAAACAAGTACATACTTTTTCTCAGCATCAATCTATTCTTAATAATGCAGTTTATTAACTCTCTAGCGCATCAACGTCTGTCAGTAGTAAAACAAGTAATGGATAAACCTATGCCCCTCAGATGTGATCTCACATCCTTTGAGATGACTTCAGCTGAACTACTAAATAACCTCGTTTCTTATCATATTAACAGGATTGAAATCTAAGCAGAACTTTCATTATCTACAATCATGATTTATACACAAACTTGTTTCAATTACTTAGGAGCTAGTTAAAGAAGAATTTAACCGATAGATTGTAGACTGTAAGTTCCATGAGGAAAAATAAGCAGAAAACGGAAATTCTCGGTGACAACATTTTGGTAAGCCGGTGATTGTAGTAAGGGAAACTTGTTAAAGCACAATCGATTAAACTCCCTACCAAGTAGCGATTCACTATGACATTGTGATCCCTAATGCTCAAACTAAAAAGGACAATAAAACAAATTACTAAAGAATTCAAATTTTCTCCATGTATGGCAACCCGAACACCATCCAGCCACTATAAAACTGAAACAATTAGTTTCATATACTAATCCTACACTTGAAGCAGGCCATGTCCAGCTTAAGCTAACCAAAAAACAAAACTTTACCTACAAAATTGAATTGAATGCTATTTGAACCCGAAAAAATAATTTTGAATACTCTATCTCACACTAAAACATCAATTTCAGCTTACTCTATCAGAAATATAACCCAATAACCCAAGTTAAATTCTTTTACTTCATCAACTAAACCAAAAACAAAAAATATGGGGTTTTGAGAAACCGAGATAACTCACATCCATAAACTTCTGGAACTGCTCCTCGTTCATTTGCGGCGGCTCGCCCTTGTGGTCACGCTTGACCCAGAGTACATGAATAATCTTACCGAAGTAGTGCAAGTACACCACCAGAGCTGTCCCGTGAGCCGCCGCGGCGAGCGACCCAACAGTCATCAGAACCCAATCGAGCCGGTCAGCGCAGGTGAACAGCCTCGAGAAGGGCACGGCAGCTGGCGGCGGCTCCATCTCCTCCTGCTCCTCCATCTCCTCCTCCAGCTCCATCGGCTGAGCCGACGCGTCGATACTCTGCTCCATATACGGCGAAGGCGACTCTGGCGGCTCCGACACCTCTGAGACCGGCGTCAAGGGCTGTATGTGGGGCGGGGACCACCCGAACAGCCCCCGATTTATCATCATCTTGGCGGAGCCGGCGAAATTACGGCTCCCTCGCTCCTCCTACCCTCTCTCCTCACTCCCCAAAACCCTAAACCTAATTTCACCTATTTTTTCTCTCGCTCTAAATTTAGCACAGATCCACTAAATTTAGAGGAAAAATCTCGACGCTTTTGGCTTCTCTGCAATTTTCGATTGCTTTCGCGATTCTGCTTCTGCTTTTCGGAAAATCAGAAAGGGAAAGAGATGGAGGAAGAAGACGAAAGAGGAAGGGGACGATTCCTCAAGGATCGTCGATGGTTTGGCGACTGGGTCAAACAAGGCGGAGAAAGACAAACAAGGAAGAAGGTATTGACTCCCAAACCCGCCAAAAAAAAAAACCCCAAAATTAAATTAAAATTCAAAAATAAAAGGGATAATGCGGCAAATGAAAGCATAAATCTTTCGATTTTGTATTTCTGTAATTTGGAGGGGGTAACGGTCAAACGCCGGCGATGATGGCATGCGCACCTGGATGGGGCTCTTTTGGGGGTAGTTTGGTAATTTCGAGGCGGAATGATGGTGTTGGTAAATGTGTGAACAGCTGTGTGTGGGTGGTGGAAGTTACGCTGGAGTCCTTCGGGTTGCGATGCGGGAGAGTGACACGTGTCTGCTTCGGTTATATGTTTGGTTTTTCGTTAATATTTAATTGGAATTGAAATATATTAAAACTTTTTTGGGTTTTTTTGGGAGTTTATGGATGTCATAACGTCTTTGTTTTGTTTAATAACGCACAATGTAAAATCATTTTTCACATGTTATAAGAACATATAACATTACAATAACAGTGAATTCGTTATAATTTATTGGGCGTGTGAGGAGTGGGGCTGAAATGAAGAGAAAAAAAAACATGATTGAGAAAAATTGGAAAGGGATGAGCTTGCTTTTTTTGTGACAGTCCATTCCATCTGTTTTTTCTCAATTGTTTTTTCATGTGCTTTCTTAGGTGGTACCATTTGTTAATTAATTGTTGCAATGATTATTGCCAAGCTGTTATTCTCCTTTTTTTCATTTGATTTTAGTTTCTATTATTTCTTTGTTTTGTGTCCTCGTGCAAAGAAAAGAAACGGTTTGGGGGGAATATCTCATTGACAACTTAAAAGGGTTACATTGTTTTAGCAACTTTCTTTCATAATTTTCCAGATTTTCTAGTCTCTCTCCCTTCCTCCTTCCTCTTCTCGATCATCCTCACACCCCATTGCCTCATCTCGCCCCTTCCTCAATTCATGGTTCTTCTCCTCCCGTCACCCTTATGCGCTTGATTGTTATTTTTTGAACTTAACAGTTATCGGCAAAGGTATTTAATTTGAGTATTAAAGTGATTTTTACTAACATTAACGGTTGTAAAAAAATTCTGTCGCCGGCCCTATTTGGCTTTGGGGTCGGCGACAATCTTCTTGAAAATCATTATTGGTCTCTTCTCTCTCCCTTTTCGTTTACTTTTTTGATGTAGAATTGTGGCCGTGAAACGTTGTAGTCGTTATGATCGTAGTCTTTTGGCCCACTCACACAATAAACACAAGGTTTGGATCTGGTTATCATCCTCAATATAAGGTTGAAGCTGGAAGCCATGGAAGATGTCCGATTGCGTCGAGATTGGGTATAGCCAGAACGAAACTATGGGTTTAGGCAGTGCGGTGATATGGGATGTTCGAAGGATGTGGAGTGGCAACATGATTTTATTCTTTTATTTTGTTTCTATCTAATAATTTCCATGAATTGTCTTCAAATTTGGTTTTGATTTCTCTCTTTAAGAGAGTTGCTAGTTTGATTGTTCTCTATACGAGAGTTGCTTGATTTTATTTTTTTTGTTTTGGCATGCCATCTCTTTTGGATCTATGTGTGAAGGGTGGAGCTTTTTTATTTGCTAGATCTCCTTCGCTAGGTGTTCTGCAATCGTGGCGGTGATTATCTGATGCGGTCAACCCATGGGCATTGTACTCCTTGTCTCAATATATGGTTTGAGATTGTAACACGAGGTTTAACTGTTTTATTGATATGTGTAATCTTTTGATCCTCGATGAGCTCGGACGAGTGCTTGAAGTCTACTCATTACTTTTAGATTAGTGATGTTTTATTGTAATATTTTTAGCTCTAGTTTGCAAGGACTCTTTGGGGGTCGAGTTATTCACGATATGTATTTGTTATTTTTTTAGGGAGTTGTTATTAGCACTCAAAAAATCTCATTTGGCACTCCAAACTTTATATAATTAGAAAGAAAAATTCACTCGTGAGGAGTGTAGAATGAGATTTTTGAAGTGCTAATAACAGTTCTCTTTTTTTAATGAATGAAATATAGTACTTTTCTTGAATAAAGAAAAAAAAATTGTCAAAGCTACCGTAATTAAGTATATTTAGGGTGGTTCAGTGCTTGGGGATGAATTTTAGCCCTGTATTCCACACGACACGTCTTAAGTATATTCTTGACGCTGATGAATCGAAAAAAGTTGAAACGTCTCTGTTAGTTTTTATTGTCCTCCGTAAACTAGTCCTCTTTTTTAAAGAAGAAAACAAAAAATGTATTTATTTGTTATGATTTCGGGTAGCTAATCAAACTACCCTTGGATTGTAATCCTCGTTGTGCAGCACTCGATTAAATTAATTTAAGTTGCTTGTGTCACCTTAATTTAGGTTAATCAAATCAAACTACCTTTTCAAGTAAGCATTTTATTACCATTCGTTTACTTTTCGTTGGTATAATTTAGAATTCAATTATGTCTGCTTAGTGTGTATGGAGCGCAATCATGATAAAAGAAAAGAAATAGTTTTTGTGCATACTGAATCATACGAAAACATTATATAAAGACTTTTTGCTGTAATTGTCACTTAATGGAGTTTGATTAAAATTAAGCAATCTAACTTCACATCACATCAACCTATCCTAATCTACAAAAATACAAGCAAACAACAACCATGACAACGACAACTTTGTACAAAATTTTTAATCCTCCTAATTTCTTTTGAGAAGGTAGGCGCAAATTAGGGTTTGCTTGAAGATATTTTTAAAATGAATAAGAATATTTTTATAGAAAATGTTTTAAAATTAATTCGTTGTAAAAATGTAAGTAAATACTAAAAAAATACACTTGAAGTGCTTCTTACAAGAAGCACAAGCACATAATTGCTGCTTTTCGCAAGAAGCATTTTAAGTGCTCTTAAAACCCAAAATTATTTTCTTTAAAACCGTTTTTAATCATTTTAAAAACACACTCAAATGAGTCCTTACAAATATGTAGTATTAATATTTTATTTAGTATAACGCTATATTTACACTCAGTAGTTACTTTAGACTAAGTCACTTAATTGATCAGATATAATAATTTGGTTACGTAATCGTCATGCCAAGTGACATCTAATATTATTAATATTAACTTTAAATCATCCTTCTCGCAAGTTTATATAATGTTATTGACTAATCAAGAAACCATATTTAAACTTGATAAGAAGTCGAATATTATTGGAATCTACTGCGATCGTGTGACAATGAAAAGGGAAACTTTTTGTTGAAGATAAAGGAAAAAAGATGGACATGATGTACATGGCCAAGAACTTCCATTAAAGAAGAGAGCAATGATACTTGTTCCAAGCTCCCACAGGAAACCACGTGGTTCACTTATCACGACCCACACTACATAACATAAGGCTCCGTTTGTTAAGTGAGATTGTGTTAGACTATTAGTAAAAATGAGATTAGTTCGGACTCGTTTGTTACGTGATATTAAGTGAGGAGAAGATAGTTTTGAGATAGGTGTGAGGGTAAATTAACAAAAATAAGATTAGGTCGAACTCGACTTATCTTACTTTTCACAAGCATATGTATTTTACAAATTATCACACACCCAACTTATTAAGTTAGAGAAATTGAAATTCGTATTTCACTTCAACTAAGATAATGACAAATCATATCACATTTTTAATTGGAACTTTAGGCAGTTCTCGAAAAAAGATAGCGAAAAAAATTATTCCTAGAGTTGAGACTAAAAAGAATGTATAAACCCAACGTTTTTTATCCTAACAAGCTTGGACATGACTATATCTCAAAAGAATTACATTTTAAAAAATTTAAAATTAAATGTTTGAATTTATTAAAAAGAGATAAAAATAACTGTGGGGATATTATGTGATTAGTTGATATTCAAAATATACAATTCAACTAGGCAAGTCAAAAAACGATGGTTGAATCAAAATAATTCCTTTAAAAGTTCTATTTCTTTCAGGGGGTAATATGAATGTTTTATTATGTTCGATCAAAACACTAGCTATGGCCATCGCTAACATGGCATTTTTCACAAGAAAAAGAAGAAGGTAATATTTAGACTTAATTGGGGGTTTTTCAAGTCAAATTCTAAGGTACAGTTGTTGTATGCAACAGCACATCCACAAGTTAGTGCAACTCCTTAAGTATTGGTTTCATCCTTTATAAGTATGATAACTCCATTCAAGAATTTCTCGTTTGGAAAGAATTTTGAACCATTTCACTGTTTTAATTTTTCAACTCATTTTCCTATCCTCCATCTCCACTTGAGTTAAACACGAGCCATATATTATATACTGATTGAAACCTCAATTGTTCATTTTTTATGTTATCTGTAGCAAAAGATAACTGTTAGTATGAGCGTTACGTGATCATGCTTGTGCAACTATCCAATAATAAGTTATGTTGCTAAAGGCAAGAGCAGCATAGTCAGACCAAGTGAAGTTAATTGCCCTACTTAACTTTTCCCTCTCAAACAAATAAGTAAAACTTGAGTAGGTCAGTCTCGCAACGTACTTGATCAGACTCCCCATAAAAAAATTGAGCTCATTATATTTGAGTATCGTTCAACTTCATATAGGTATAATCACCAATGAACACAAATTTTCATTGGTGAGTCTTAACTAGTCACATGATTAAACTGTCGAACTTAAGTTTTTCGGCCAATAAGGATTTTCTTCCTCTTTTTGACGTGGCAAGAAAATGCCTAACCAATGCAAGGTGTGTCCTATAACAAGTATAACGGATAAGTCGTCCAAAAAATGGAAGGAAATAGATAAGGTGATCGCCACAAGACTCCACACACGCACACACCGAGTCCATTTTTCTTCCTGCTTCACTCACTTTCAACAAAACCACCAACAATGGCGACCCTGCAGAACTCACCCTCCCTCCACAGGACCCCTGTCCTTAACTCCTTCACCAAGGTACACACACACACTCTCTCTCTCCCTCCCCTTTTTCTGCTGTAACTCTCTGAAATTCAATGCCTTGTTTGAATTTACTTTCTTTTTTTTTTCACCTGGGTAACTGTTGGGTTTGTGGCAATCAGCTACACGGGCAAAGCACATTCCATTGCTGTAGAAAAAGTAATTCTTTTTCGGTAAGAGCAGAGCAGGCTTCAGCAACTTCTACATGCTCTCCTTCTCAAGGTCCTTTCTTGCTTTCTACTTTTATTTGTGGAATTCAATCCGCATTGTTACGTTTTACTGCCCCTTCGTAAATTTGTAACCAGCCATCAATTTTCGGTCTTTTTGATAAAAATAAAAAAACCCAATTGAGGTCATAGTAGAAACTAGAAAAGAGAGATTTTTAGCACTTTATACATGAATCCCACGTCGAAAAATTGCCAAACTAAATTACAATAATAATAAATGGTTTCATCCCTAATGAAACCGAGACCTTTCGTGACAAAACTTCCCGCATGTTGTGTTAGTAGGTGGTAAGATGCTAGTCACTGATAATGACAATCTGTGATTAGTAATATTGCTTAGTAGTGGGACGTTGTACCGCTCCATCATGTTTCCTTTTCATTTTCCATCTAATTTGGTGTTTATCTTTGGCAGATAGATCCGGGAGACGCCAAGTGCTAGCAGCAGGAACAGTTGCTTCTTGGGTTCTTCTAACCAGCCAACATTCTGTATCGTGTAAGGAATTATAACAATGTCGATTGTTCAGTGCTTTTCCTTTTAAGTTTAGCTTTGTAGTACTACGCTTTCTAAATGTCGTTGAATTCTAGACAGTTTTTAAGTAGCAACAATGCCAATTATGTTAAGTGAGTTGCTGATTAATTTTGACTGATATCCTAAAAGAACACCTTTGATATGGCTCAGTTGCTGCAGAAAATAAAAAGGGATTTATTCCTGTCACCGACAAGAAAGATGGATACGAATTTGTCTACCCTTTTGGATGGCAGGTGAGAGTTTTCTGCGTTTCATCAGTGTCGGGACTGTGTGCTTGACCCTTTGCTGTTGTGGCCAAATTTTTGATGGTTCTTTCGTCTGGGGAGTGCACAGGAAGTAACCATCGAAGGTCAAGACAAGGTATTCAAGGATGTCATTGAGCCATTGGAGACTGCGAGTGTGACACTGTTCCCAACCGTCAAGCAAGATATCAAAGAATTCGGGCCACCGCAGCAGGTGGCTGAAACTTTGATCAAGAAGGTTCTGGCTCCTCCTACCCAGAAAACAAAGCTGATTGAGGCAGTAGAGGTTTGTTCCATGTGATTTTTTGGTGTGTCTAGCATTTAGGTACTCGGTTCAACTTCTCCGTGCTTTCAGTAGTTTACTGATAATACATATGTTAAACAACGACAAAACTGCAAATCAATGATTCAACGTCCTACCTAGGCATTCAGTATTATCGCAAGGCATTCTTTGTGATAAAGCTGCTGAAGTTCATCCATCGTTGTTGCATAAAACAGCAATGCAGATGCACTAGCTACCTTATATGGAATTGAATCTGCTGTGATATGTGCTTCATGTTGATTTGTTGCTTTTGTATCTATGGTGCAGCACGACATCGATGGGAAAACATATTACACATTTGAGTTCCTTGCTAAGGCTCCAAACTATACTCGCCATGCTCTCAGTACAGTAGCTATCGGCAATGGTAAGGAAACGAAACCTGTGTAATGCTTCGTAGTTTACTTCATAGCTCGATAGCAGGTATCAGTATTTTGTCTTTCTGGTTATGACTTGCCTTGCAATGCAGGCAACTTCTACACGTTGACGACGGGGGCTAACGAGAGGAGGTGGGAAAAGATGAAGGACAAGTTACACACCATCGTCGATTCCTTCAAGCTTTTCAAAGTCTTCGATTAACAATTTGATTGAGGAACGGCTCACGTTGGGTTGCAGTTTGCAAACTATATACTGATATGAGGCCAAAATCAAATTTTCCTTTAATTTTGTACTTTGAGAGTGTAGGAGAGTGGAAAGATCATTTTTTCTTCTGAAGAAATATATTCATTCAGATATGAAATTTCTGTTAATGTACCAACCAGCAATTCGTCTAGTGCTACCATTCTTTCCAATGTTGAAAGCGTTCCAAATTTGAGTCACTCCTGCTATTGATCAAGAAAGAAATCCGCTTATGTAGGAAAAAAATTGGGTTGATTTACATGCAACAAAATTAAAATGAGGAAGCGACTTTCAATAAGGAAAAGTGAATGGAGAATTGGAAATTCAAAGGTTAATCGATTATTTGTTGATGCAAAATCCCAAAAGTAAATGTTGTGGACTTTTCGTGTTGTCTAGATTAACGTAATTTTGGTTTGACATGTTAATTTTGAGCTCTTAATATATAGATTCAAAGAGAACTACGATATCTACAAGACTTGTTATATAACAAGCGCAGTCTAAATTTGGCCCAAGACTTGTTATTAATAAGCCCGCTCAGAATTTGGCCAAATTCTAGCGTTTAATTTAAATAAACGGGATTTTATTATTTTGTGCAATTTTGATATTTGTTTACTTCCTTTCTTATTTGGATTCCTACGATTAAGTTACATTATAAATAAGTCATTTTGGCCGTAAGTTAGTAATATTTTTTACTATTATTGAATAAACATGAGTTTTCTCTCTATTTTCCTTGTGCTCTACGACTTGCTAGTTGTTTTCTAAGGAGGTAAATATGTTCGATTTTCCTTGTTAAATCCCGCCGCGTCAAGTCTCGAGAGCTAAGGCCATTTCCAACCGAAGGGTCCAGATGGCCAGAAGGCTGAACATGGCCCAAAAATCGTCTACAACTGAGGGCTAGGCCAAAGGGCTTGTGGGCCTCACTGGACCAAAAAGGGCCAAACGGCCAATTGACTGGCCCAACCCCGCCAGCCAGTCCTGGGTCGGGTTAGAAATTTGAATGCAACGGCTAGTTGAAGTCAACGTGACGTCAGCTAGCTGTTATATTTGAATTTTTTTTGGGCCAACATTTTTAAATAATATTTAATCGTAGGTCCAAAGGTGATTTGTTCAAAGCTACGTTGGGATGTGGTTTTTATAAGCATGTTTGGTTTCTAAACCCTCATATTTGACTTGAAATATATAAGTTGTATTTTTTAAATTTTACTTGTATTTATTAAATTTAAGTTATAGTTTTTAAATTTAAATAATAAATTATGTTTGGCCTTTTAGACCTCAGTTGGAGACGTATTTTGTGACAAGGCTAAAACAAATCCTATGATCATTTGACCTTCAATTGGAGATGGTAAGAAATATGACATTTTATAGTTTATTAAAATATTAATATCTAAGAGGGCCAGGCCATAAGGCTAAAATGAGCCACCTGACCAACCTTCGAATGAAGATGGCCTAAATGACTCCCAAGTTAGAGGTTGCAAAACAAGAGAGCAAATAAAGCATACGATAAAAGGCTGTATTGTACCAATGGCACATTGTAAAAACTAAATTTTAAACGCATCGCATTGCCATAAAATGCAAATATAGCTCCCAATACAAATTAAAGAAAACCAAACTAATGCAGGAGTACTGATACAGTGCAACTACTAACAAAACTGTCATAGCCACAATGGAATCGCTTGGAACCAAATAAAAAGATGATACAGCTTGAACTTAAATGATCCCGATCTTGTTGGCAACATCCAACGCATCATAGTCCGGTGTCAACCTGACGTAAGCCTTCTTCGTTCCATCAGGCCTGCACAACACAGGTCATACGTTAGATAAAGCTTCACGAAATCCTCAATTAACTAAGGAATGTAAACTTGTTGGTTCCAGCAAGAAAATTTGTTTATGAACTTACTATAACACTGATACGCAAACAGAAACATTGATTACAAAGATACGCACACAAAAACGAGTATAAATCCATAACATCTACCATTCTACCTGATCAAGGTGTTCACTTTCTTGGTCTGAATGTCGTACATCTTCTTCACTGCATCCTTGATCTTCTTCTTGTCCGCTCGGATGTCAACAATGAAAACAAGGGTGTTGTTGTCCTCAATCTTTTTCATTGCAGACTCAGTGGTCAATGGATACTTGAGAATTTGGTAATGGTCCAATTTGTTCCTTGGTGTTGCACTGATGCGGGGATACTTGGGGTTCCTTTCCTTCTTCAATGTCCTTGGCCTGTGGAATGTGACGGATGTCCTGATCTTCTTGGCCTTCTTCTTAAAAGCAGGGCCTGATTTCACAGCCTTGGCAGTCTTCAAGGCTTGGGCCTTGGGATCACTTTTCTTCGTGCTTGCAACTGCAAGAGGCAAACGAATAACAATTGAGGTTAAATAGCATAATCATGGAAACTAACATGTCATTTAACTACGATTTAAAAAAGCAAAAATTCAATTAATCTTACGCCATTCTTGTCAGCAATAAAAATTAACACATAAACGGATAAATCATATTCCGCGAGTTCCACAGGACAACACCACACATTATGTATGATAGTACCTCAGATCAAAATGAAAATTCAAAACATGGAAAATAACACGTCATCTAACTATGACGCAGGTTTGCGAACCTCACTCTACTTAAACACGCATCGAAAACAAACATACACACTAGTGTATTAGCTACCAAAGTTAAACCAGACAAACTAGAAAAGCAGTGAAATGAGTATTAGTGGCATCCGAAAATGAGTTTAGCAATCAGTAATCACATGAATCAAATACGTTAAACCAAACAATACGTTTTCCCCAAAAACCTATTTTGTCAAAGTAATCGACTACATCAAATACAGCAATTAAAACCCATCAATTCATTTTTTCCAATAACCATTTTTCACAATGCAATCGACTACACAAACACAGCAATTAAAACCCAGTAATTCAATTTTTTTTCCAATTTCTTGGTATTATACAATATATATATATATATATATATGTATGTATGTATAGGTTGTATGAGAAAGGAGGTACCTTTAGCGGGGGCCATTGCTCCAAGCTCTGCGGGAAACAATCCTACCTAATAAACATTTCGTAGAAACAAAAAATAAGAACAAATTTAACCAATACGAACAGAAACAAGAAAAGAAAAAAAAAACTCATAACAAACGAGACAAAATCTAGAAATATAATTAACCAAAAAATTATGCGAAATCCCAGAGTCTTTAAGTACAAATCGAACTCGTTTAAGCTTCGTCAATGGAGGTATCTGGTTAGAAACCTGCTCTAGATTTCACAGATGGCGGTAAAAGGAGGGAGTTTGGAAGAAGTACCTGTAGACGAAGAGCAGCAGCTGCGGCCGAGGTGTAGGGTTTTCTAGTGGAGAAGACGAATCTCATCTGTTTATATAGTTACTTTCATTTATTACTCCAAAAGCCCTTATTCGCTATTGGGCTTTTATGTTTGGGTCTTGCTATATGGCTATTGGGCCTCCATTTGGGTCCATATCATACAAATTTGATTTTTTTAGGACGTCGCATGAGCCCAGTGTTTGTAGGGTTGTATTGTGATTATCATTTTTGAGTATTGTACAATTTAATTATGGAGTGCCGATGTATGACAACACATTTTTACAAAACTTTTGACACAAGATTTTATGGGGCTCACTCCATAATGTATATCAATGATCCGATTCATTTATCGTTTAAGTCTTCCATATCATATCTACTAAAAATCATTCAAATCTGAATGAGCTCCTTAATTATATTAAGGGTAACTTTGGATGCGGTCCTTATTTATCAACGTTCTTTGATTGAAATCTTGTTAGTTTTCAGTTTTTGATTGGAGTCCCTGAAATTAATACAATAATACATTTCTATGTAGGTTATTATAATTTTAAATTAAATTTGATATTTGTAGTTACTTATATTAATGAGATATTAAATAAAATTCATGATTTGTTGGGTTGAAAATATTCAAAAAATAAATTATACTTATATAAAAAAAGTATAATTTATATTAATGACATGATTTGTCATTAAGATAAATTATATTTAAATAAAACACATTATTTGTCATTACTTATATTAATGACATTTTACATACAAAAAATTGGTAATTTTTATATGATACTATTTACATACAAAAAGTTAGTACATTTTATACAAAAAAGGTGGTACGTTTTAGATGAAAAAATTAGTACATATTATATACAAAACAATGGGTACATTTTATATAATAAAACAATGGGTACATTTTAGATTAAAAAAATAAATACATCTTGTCACATCCCGGCCCGGGGCGGATCACTTCCCGGGCCCGCTCCACCACCGTAGCACGATATTGTCCGTTTTGGGCTTACCATTCCCTCACGGTTTTGTTTTTGGGAACTCACGAGCAACTTCCCAGTGGGTCACCCATCATGGGATTGCTCTAGCCCCCTTCTCGCTTAACTTCGGAGTTCCTACGGAACCCGAAGCCAGTGAGCTCCCAAAAGGCCTCGTGCTAGGTAGAGATGTGAATATACATTTAAGGATCACTCCCCTGGGCGATGTGGAATGTCACAATCCACCCCCCTTAGGGGCCCGACGTCCTCGTCGGCACATTTCCTTCCAGGGATTGGCTCTGATACCAATTTGTCACATCCCGGCCCGGGGCGGATCACTTCCCGGGCCCGCTCCACCACCGTAGCACGATATTGTCCGCTTTGGGCTTACCATTCCCTCACGGTTTTGTTTTTGGGAACTCACGAGCAACTTCCCAGTGGGTCACCCATCATGGGATTGCTCTAGCCCCCTTCTCGCTTAACTTCGGAGTTCCTACAGAACCCGAAGCCAGTGAGCTCCCAAAAGGCCTCGTGCTAGGTAGAGATGTGAATATACATTTAAGGATCACTCCCCTGAGCGATGTGGGATGTCACACATCTTACATTAAAAAATAGGTACATTTTACATAAAAAACATGGTACTTACAAAAAAAAAAATTGGTATATTTTACATATAACAAGGTGGAACATCTTTAAAGAAAAATAGGTACATTATCAATAAATTATTGGTACAAAAAAAAAAAGGTTGAAAAAATGTGTAAAAACAAAGGTTTGAAAAATATGGACATAAAAAGAAATTAATATATGGGTACAAACTAAAACTGAAAAGAAAATTTGTACAATTTGAAAAAAGGGTTGCAAATTAAAATGGGTACAAATTAAACATAAAAATATATGATACAAAATTTACCCATAAGTGTGTGTGTATCAAATGTAACGTTTCTAACACTAAATGAATATATTTATTAACAAAATTTAATTATTTTGATATGTAAAATATTTTAGTATTGAAATAATTAATGATGTTTATTAAAACCAAGGGACCTTGATCAAAAATTGAAAATGAATAAGGTTTTGATCAACGGAGTTGAAAAATGAGGGATGAGAACCTAATTTCTCCTTATATTAATGTCCCAAAAACTATGATCAAATTATACAAATTGAATGCAATCGTAAATATCTTAACAATTACCGAGTCATTCATTCTCATATTTAGCAGCATATTTGTACGAAGGGGTATTCAATAAGGAACCAAACAAGAAGAAAACGAAAGGCAACGAAAACAAATTGTTAAGCATAGCAATACATAATATTATAGACATTAATGCCTTCACTTCCAAACAATCCCGCTTAGGGATCCTACGATCGTCAGAGTAAGAGTTCTCATCTATCATCTCCTTCGCTTTACTTTAATTATCCAGCATCATGTAAGTTGCAACATCTTTAACGTACCGTTCCCCGCCACCAGCTGACCCTTCGGCGGTAGCTTGAGCAGCACAAGGCACCTCGATAGATATAGTATATTTGCTATGTGGACAAACGGCCCTAGGGTCATCAGCAGCATACCGGTGGTAGCTCCCACGCATGTACATCTTCTTGGCCATTGATTTAACACTTGTCACCAAATGTGGATCATCAGCCATATAAATTGCTCCGAAAGGACTAGTTGGGAGTCGTTGCGTATTTTCTTTTAAACTGTTTTTGTTATGTTTTAAGATTAATCAACTGTAAAATAAAACAATTGATAGTTTGACAAACCATACAAGTATTGTGGGTATGAAAACAGTGTAAAAACGTTGGTAGTAAAAAATATTGTTTTGGTGGGTTCAAACTTCATTGGGCACTTTCACAAAAAATAAAAATAAAAACTTTAAACGGGATCAATTTTGCATTGAAAATGCTCTAAATCACAAAAATTGGATGTTAGATCACACTCATTTGTTCAACTTTGTTGTCGATATTCTATCATTTTTTACTTTTTACGTACTCTTTTAATTTTATCTTCAAATTGAATGAATTATAAAAAATTAAATAATAAATATTAACAATAAGTGAGTGTGATGAGTAAAAATTGGTGTGGATAAGTATGAGAAGCAAACACTTTGCATTATTAAATTGTGTTTACTTTTCTTTTCAAACTTGTGTAAAATAAGAGAGTGAATAACATGTGGTAACTATTTAGTGGTGGTGTGTGTACGAAAAGCAAGACTGCATCAGCTTGGACGCTGATTCGACTACTTTTCTTTTTCCAAGGGACAATAATGGAAGACTAACTCTTACCTTATGGTCTAGCTGAAGACTTGTAGTTGTCTTCTTGTACGGGAAAAAGCTTCAAGTTCGAGAAAATTGTTACTATTAAGTTTAACTAAAGTTGGACGTTAATCGTATCAAGTAAATTATTAAACAAGTCTAGTTCAAATATGATTTCGTGTTAGACTCGTATCAAGTAAACTATTAAACAAGTCTAGTTCAAATATGATTTCGTGTTAGACTATTTGAGCTTGAATTTCGAATAAACCATGTATTCATATTAGGTTCGTAATTTAAGAATTGTTGGTCAAGTGGTCAGATCCTTGTTTTGCTCCAAAGTGATATTGAGTTCAACTATCTCCCAGTGTACCTACCTAGCAAAAATGCTAAAGTTTCTTGCTTCTCAAATGTAACGAGGGACCTAGTGACTATTCGAGTCAAAGACTCAGATACACTAGTTTAAAATAAGAAATATATTTATTAGGTTCGTCAAAACATCTCTCCTATGTTTAAACCTTAAACGTAGGTCATTACATAACATCTAAAAAGTTTGGAACCCTAAACTACGTAGGTTATTACATTACATTACTAGATATGCAAAACAAAATATCATTCAGAAACAAACACCTCCTAGAAGATTCAGACTGTCCATTCCACAATACTTGCAGTTGAAATGCAAATAAAGTTGAGGTGTTCACGCTTCCTTCGTACCAAGGAACACGGTGGTCAGGACCAAGTTTGAGTGCAACGATGCCCTCAGCAATTTGAGACCCTACGTACAAGAATCAGATCACACATTAGATCGACGGAAAAATATGGACTCACAAAATTGAGAGAGGAAAAAAAAAAACAGATGTAATTAGGTACATTTCGGACCTCTTCCATGGTAAGATGGACCACCTTCTCTTCAAGGGCACCGACATCCCTGACGTTGAACCTGTTAAGCATGGTTATGCTTGAAATGGTAGACATAGGCTGCACTTCCAGGTCATCCATAATCATATACGTGACAACACCTTTCACATACCCTCCCTCGCCGGACGTTCCTCTTTCAGCAGCGGATCCATGGACAAAAGTCGCCTTGGTATTTATGCTTGAAATGCAGTGTGGACAAATGGCTTTAGGGTTGTCCGTTACAACGGTTGGATTTCCACTGGATCCGTTGTAGTAAAATTGTTGGCGGCGACTAAGACAATCACAATAATAGAATGACTTTTCAGCAGTGGAGTCGTTTATCATCAGCATATGAAGGACATCGGCACCAACACCAATCGCTGCTGTTGCCTTAGATTTCAGGAGGGATTCCTTGTTAAAGTAAGGTTGCATGTATATGCTGCTTAGGCTCTTGACACTGCCGTAAAGTTTGCCTAACGAGCCAACCATGCCATCTTTGGAAAGGAGCCCGATGACAGTGCCAATGGGCAAAGACAGGAGTGTGAAGAGAAAGTCCACAAAGTCTTTGCCAGCTTCAGCAAAGAGAACTCGTTAACGCTTTGTGTCGACAAGGAGCTTCAAGCAAATACTTGGCTTGGGGTTTGCCATGCACACAGAGAGTTTTGGATGAGTATATTTTTCAAGCAACTAAAGTTTAGTGCATCATACTTGCAATAATGGACCTATTTATAGAAGTTCAACCCTTCATTAAAAATTACTAACAAATCTGAATTAGCTAAAACTTAGGCCACAAAATTGATTGACAAGTTTTAGTCAGTTCACTTTTGGCTATACGTCTGTAGTGTACTATATTTTATTGGATAAATACCTGTATACTTTTTTTGGGATGAGCATGAGCTCATTTCCTCTTTGCGAATGACATATTTTGATTGTAAAAATTTTATAATCAAAATTGTTCAATTTCTTAGTTTTCGTTTAAAGATGACTTTACAAAAGATCATTTCAATCAAAGACCATTTAGTCATTCAAATGCATAGAACAAATTGAAGGCGTAGATATTAAGTAATATATTCATGATGAATCGTTCATTTATTTGATGAGTGATTGAACAATTCTGATTGTTGATTTTATCGGTCAAGGTACAGTATTCACAAATAGGGAATGCAAGTATTATATATTCTATTTTAGGGATTGGCTACAATACTTATGTATATAAAATATAATCACTATGTGATAGTCAGATAGAATTCATGTGAATATATATATATATATATATATATATATTTAATACAACGATCATCTGACTATTGAGATAATAATTCTATAAAAAAAGTATAAAAACGTTCCAAAAATCGGCCTAAGCTGCCACTGGGATTAACTCCTAATTGATCAAAAAACCAAAACCTCAAAGTGGCCACTTTTTTAAATTTAAATATAAAAATATGTGTGGTATTCCTCTTCACTTTCAAATGAGAGGTCTTAAGTTCGATTCTCGTCAAAGAAAAATTTGAACCACATTATTGCTAGCCCATTGTGAGATTTAGCTCACTTCCTTATTTTTTTAATGTAGATAATATCGTTTGTTAAGAAAAATATAGATTATGCATTGAGAATCCTCTATATCACAAAAATTGGATGTTAAATCACACTCATTTATTCTACTTTGTTGTCGTCGCTGAAATTTTAATTGATGAGTATGCTTGAGCTTTTTACGAAAGGCAAAGACTTTTGCATTAATCAATTGGATCATTAAATTATGTTTATTTTTCTTTTCAAACTTTTGTAAAAATAAGAAAGTGAAGGGAAACATGTAGTGGTAAAATATTAGAGGTTGAATTTGTACGAAAAGCAAGACTGATTGTGCTTGGACGCCGATTCCACTATCTTTTTCCACAACTTTTCTTTTTCTAAAGGAAAATAATGAAGGACTCACTTTTATCTTATGGTCGAAGTAAGGTTCGTATATCAAGTGTACTAATATAATTAGTTGAAAATTTAATAAAAATATTTTTTAACTAATTATATTATGATACTTGATGTCGTATTCTCGACACATTGAGAATTTTCTGTTAAAAGACTTGTAGTTGTCTTCATTTATAAGTTTTAAGCTCTGACAAACTTATTACTATTAAGTTTAACCAAAGTTGGGTGTGAATTATATCAAGTTAACTATAAACAAGTCTAGTTCAAATATGATTTCGTGTTAGGCTATTTGAACTTGAATTTGACTCAAGCATGCATTCATTTTAGGTTTTTCGTCAAAACACAACCCAACGCACAATATCTTTAGAAACCATGGGTGGACTAAGATTAGTGAAAGAAACCTTAAATTAAGATTAGTAAAAGAAACCTTTGTTCAACTAAACCGACAAATTGGTGAAAGGAGAACTGTCTTTGAATGCATGTTATCTTCCCCCCGAGGAAGATATCGGTGAGAACCGTCTTTGATTGCAATGATTCCTTAAGCAATTTCAAACTCTTAAAAAAATGCACAACATAAAATTTTTATCAATCTAGAATACATAAATGGGATACTGTGTCAAATTAGCTAGTTCACAAACTTTGGTGTGTTATAGATCTGCTGTCTGCACGAACTCTCTAGAACACCCGTCCTATCTTAAACGACAATGTTGAACCATATATTTCACGAAGAAAATAAATAATAGACCTTACAAAAAAAGTAGGAGCATGATATCAACACACCTTATTTTATTTCTCACACACCTTTTTAATTTTCGGTCGTTAAATCGGATGAATTGAAAAAGATCAATGAACAGAAATTATCAAAGGATGTGTGAGAAGTAAAATGAGATGTGTGGATAGCACACCCCAAAAAGTATACAAGAGCTTTAAAGAGCGCCAAAAGAAGGGAGAGTGACAACAGTATTTGCAAGCTTCGGCAAACACAACTTTCTGGTGCCTTCAGTCGATAAGGAGCTTCAGACCATTTCGAGTAGTGAAACAGAAATGATGCTTGAAGCGAGAACATAGCTAGCCAAACAGTCCAAATACAAAAGTACACTGGATCAAACCCTACACTAGAAGCGAAAATGCAGACAAATGATCTGTTTTGAGTGAAATCCAATTGTTTCAAACTAACATTACTAATTATTTAGCAGAATCCCACAATATTATGTTTTATTTTGGATGTAAAATCAAAATAAGAAGAGACAAAGAGATGGCGTTAAAGGTACCGGCGGTAGCGTTCACGTTTGTGGTACACACGCTTGGGGTTGCGGCTTTGGCTTTGGTGTTGGTGTTGGTTTGGACCATTCATTTCAGAGGAGGTTTGGCATGGGAAGCTACCAACAAGACCCTCATCTTCAACGTACGTTTCTCTCTCTCTCTCTCTCTCTCTCTCTCTCTGGTTTTCTTAGGTGTAGAAATAACTTCTTATTTTGTTTAATTTTCTATACATGTGCCTTAATTTGATGCTAAAGTTATGCTTCTTCTCGATTGATATATTCGTTTTTGTAGCACGAATAACAATTTAGTCATATACTAATTGAGTTTAGTGGCATTGTAGGACACGATTAAAGTGCAATAGTAAGCTAGGGTTGCCTTTTGCTTAAGTGTAGGTGAAACTAATGATACATGGACCCCTTAAAACCCTTTTAATTTTCTGATTATTTTTAGAAACAGTTAAGTACCTTTCCCTAGCTCACCTACCATTCTTACCAAAAATATTTTATGCCTACTCTCGACACAATGTGGTTATTCTAATATGACTGTATTTTCGAAGTATCAATAGCAGTTTTCTAATAATATATTTTATTGACCACGACAATTGTTTTTTTTTTTTTTTTTTTTTAATTTTGTAAATAAAAAAAAAACTATTTTACTATGTGGTTATTAGGGTAAATCAAATCATGGGAACATGGCATCAAATTAGTTTTTTAAATATCCTAATGGTGGTAAATCATCAAGACATGCAATTAGATAGTTTCAGACACGGTGATTAACAATTCAAAACTTGCATGCATAATATCATAAGCAAATTGAAAGAAACTACATATTCTTGCTAAGGCTCGTGACCTCGTCCTAACGAAATTAGTTACTAACAATTATAAAATAAAATATTATTAAAAACATAGATAGAAAACACCTTGAAAATAAACTTGAATCGTCAAAAGCTTTCTAAAGCCAAAGTATTATGTTCTCCACCTCCCTTTCTTCAAACCCTAATGGCTAAAAAGATTTATTTATACTAATACAAAATAAAACCCTACCTAAAAAATTCTTAGAATAAAACAAGGAAACATAATAGAATAAGATAACTAGGAAATAAATGGTTTTCTATTTAAACTGAAATTCAGACTTCTAAAAAAATCAGACTTTTGACCAACCAAATCAATTCCGATTTGGTCCCAAAAGGTTGCTTTTGAAAGCTTAAGTTGTCCCCAACAAATACTCAAAATGAATCTTTCTCAAAATATGTCATATTGATCTCCAAAATTCCCAAAACGTCCAAAAACGTCAATCTAGAAAAGTTGAGCGCTGGGCCTTTATATCATTGCCACGGTCAAACGGCATGGTAGAAAAATCTAAAACTTTGATACAATCATCTTGAAAGACTAACGAACGTCATCCAATTGGAATCGCACGACAATTTATCCGTATGGTCACTTTTTGCTTAAGAGGAAGTCGAATGTCCTACATTGAAAATACATAACAAAGTATCAAAGTCACACAAAATAACCAATAAATTAATGGGAAAACTTGATATAAGTCCAATTTTTTTAGCCAATAGTAGGAATAATCCAATTTATTAAAATAAGTCCAATTCCTTAAATTTAATTATTTTATTATCAATAATGATCTATTCAATGATAAGATTTATTATAAAAATAAAAATTCTTCCTAATTATCTCTTTGATTATTTCTTTTTATTTATATATTTTGTTATTTCTTGTTCTTCCTCTTGCTTTAAACCCCATTCGTAGATTTTATTTTTAATTTTTATAATCAACCTATATCACAAGTTAATTATTTTTATGTGTATATATATATATATATGACAGATTCTTTTTTATAATTAACGTGTCACAGACTTATGTGTCTTGCTTGTAGGTATATTATATTTTTTTCCTACCTTTTAATTAAGTTTCATATCTCGCTTACAGGTATAATATACATTCATATATTTGTTTCTTGAGTTAAGGTAGAATGTTTTGTAGATAGTTTATGTTAGTATATTAGTTTTTTTTGTTATAAGATATTAATTAGATTTTTTGGAGTTGAAAAATGCATAATATTAGAAGATTTTAATTGATTTTTAATATTTAAAAAATATATAAAATGAGTATAAAAGAAATAAAAACATGTAATTAGATAACTGGACTCACTCCTAAAAATCATCTATATTTTTGGACCTAGATCTAAAAGCCCCTAAATTAATACTAAGAATAAGGTAGATATATAGTATAATATCGACTCATTCACATGACACACCCCGACCCAGAAAGTCCACTTGGACCCTGAATCGAGCTGTGCTGGCCGACACCTGGAAGGTGACGAAGCCATAAAATGTGATAGTGTACAAAAAGTGAATAAATTTGAATCTAAAAGTGTCTAAGTACCAGAGTGCGCTACGAGTGGGAGCGAACCCATTTCACACGCGATGTCAGAGCATAAGTAAGGTACAGTAGTATGGGTAAGAATCATACCCTCAAAAATATCCATTAATACTAAGATTCACCACAGATTGTTGTCAATACGAACTCAGCAGCTAAAACCTGGAGGGCACCAAACAGAAGGTGTGAGTAAGCAATAAAACCAAGCTTCCCAAAGTTATTACCTCTCTAAAAGTAATGCCCTAATGTAAAACCCGTATCGTTTTCCATAAGACAGTACAACATATATACATATATCCAAACCATACTCAGAAATGACCAAAACCACGGTTTGCCATTAACTCCACCATACATTAATAAGTAGGCCAAATGAACTAAATCAATACAAAATGATATATCAGTCAGAGTCATCTAAAATGACATGTACAACTTATCCGTATCTCATCAATCATGGCTAGCATATAAGTCGAAGTCACCTCTAGTGACCTGTACGACTTATCCATATCTTATCAATCCTGGCTAGCATATAAATCGGAGTCACCTCTAGTGACCTATACGACTTATCCATATCTCATCAATCCTGGCTAGCATATAAGTCGGAGTCACCTATAGTGACCTGTACGACTTATCCATATCTTATCAATCCTGGCTAGCATATAAGTCGGAGTCACCTATAGTGACCTGTACGACTTATCCATATCTTATCAATCCTGGCTAGCATATAAGTCGGAGTCATCTCTAGTGACCTATACGACTTATCCATATCTCATCAATCCTGGCTAGCATATAAGTCAGAGTCACCTCTAGTGACTTGTACGACTTATCCATATCTCATCAATCATGGCTAGCATATAGCTCAATAAGTATACCTGCACACGAGTCGGAACCACCTAAAGTGGTCTGTACGACAGGACTGGGTGTAAATAAATAAGCCCAAGTGCTACGATCACGTGAAGACTGGGCGAATAATCGCGGGTCACCTACGAGTCGGAACCACCTAAAGTGGTCTGTACGACAGGACTGTGCACCTACCTTGAATCCAAGGTGAGCATAAGGTGCGGGAGGTGAACATCACGTGAAGGACTGTGCCTTGGCCACGGGCGGGAGCACTAACACCGGGGTGCAGGTTTATGAGCTCTCAATGCATCTCAATATAACATGTGGAACTCATGGCAACCAGTACGACAGTATCGAAGTTGCCTAACACATAACTGTAGTCGTGCTATAACGCAATCGATTCAACTAGTACCATAAACTCACCTGAACTTACCTGGGTGTCCTGAGTTCACCTTTGCACTTGAAAGCATTCCCAATAATTATATGCAAGTAATATACATATTGATATACTATGATGCAATCTAACACTCAACCATGTCGTAGCATGTTCAATTATAAACAATACAGTGAGAAGTGTACAATCAATAACGCATTACTCCCAAACTACTTATTTTCAGGGATAATTATCCATGACGACCCAATTAACACTAATTTAGCTAACTAATTCATAAAACTAAAACTTGCCTTTACCAATTTCCTTCGCCTTACTCAATTTCCCAAGTAAGGCTTTGGTCTCAAATATTTTATGGCTGCATCTAACGTCTCGTTAGACTGCCTACGTACCCTAAATAGGGATCAAGCCATTCGTAGTTCATATCGTACTTCAAGCATTCACAATAATTATATATGAAAGTAATATACCTAATCAATTTAAAAGTGCCGATAGAACTCTCAATAATATGTACGATAAAAAGGAAAAGATCCACTTACTTGGAGTCCACGCTATGATTCTCTAGCGCACACATCGAGGCGTCCTGAATGATTGGTCCCTGTGACCAATTATCAAATCACATCTCAGAACTCTTATCCGAAGAGTACGTAATTCACATAAAACACAACCTTAACGACATTCTAAAATAGTTTGATACCCATTGACCACAAGTCAACCGTCGATCAAAGATCGACGGTAGGGTTTACAACCCTGTATAACTTGACCCGGAAGATCCGCATATCAGATTTCCAATCCGCAACTCCCAACGATCCACAATATGTTTCAAGAATAACATACTAAAATTTCATTACGATCCAACGGTCAGATCTCCGCCAATTGCCTAAAACAAGTGGCCATGGACATTTATTTTACTAACTTACAAATCCAATTCAGGAAGATCCGTAAGTCGGATTCCCGATCTGTAAATTCCTATAATCTTTAAATATTACGTATTATAATATATCCCATTTTGGTGACGATCCAACGGTCGGATCATCGATTCACATTTTTATCAAGTAACGTATCGTAACGAATTTAGGTTCCAACTATCAACCTACGTCATTCAAATGACAAAACTGAATTCAAGACATTTGGCATAGCCTAAAAATAGCATTGGCGGCCCACTGGCCACGCGCCGCCGCACGCGCCGCCGCGGGTGGCGGTCGGCCGCCCCGACTCGCCGGAAAATCCAACTATTTCCAAAAATTCTCAAACTTCACAGAAATGAAGATCTCAGTGAGTGGAGCAACTTTCATACCTGCCATGAAGTCCAAAAGTGGACGGAAGATGGTCAATTTTGCCCACGAAGCCGGCGGATGCCTAAAACTTCCCGACGTCGATTCGTCGTCTACGGTGGTCCAACGGGGTCAAGGTTGGTTGGGTTTTGCTCCTGGGATGATGGGCTACAAAGCCCAAGTGGTGGAATCGGCCATTGCTTTGGTGATTTGCCGGAAAATCGAAAAGGGTGGCCGGAGCACCATTGATTTTCGTCAACTTTCGTGGCCTCAAACCGCCTCATACCATGGTCAATCAAGGTGGTTCTTGGGTGGGTTTTGTAGAGGGGAATGAGAGCTTCAAGATGGTGGTGGTGGCATCGAAAAAATCCACCGGAGTTGGCCGGAATCGGCCTTGGAAGATGGTCTAGTGGTGGCGCGGGTATGGGTGCACGGGAAGCTCTCTTTTTTTTTTTTTTTTTTTTTTTTTTTTTCCTCCCTCCGTTTCTGATTTTGGGCTTCTCCCACAAAGTGGGGGTTTAATTTAAATACACACTAAACCTTGAATAACCAATTTCGAACGTCCGTAACTATACCGTTATAATCCGGACGCGCAAACGGCTTTCGCCTATACGTTCGTACCAAAGAGTACTACGAGGATATGCTTAAAGAATAAGTCCCACATCTCTCAAGTCGATGGTCAACGGAAGTCAAAGTCCTTGCCTCTAGGGTAATTTAGTAAATTCACGCTTTTATAATAAAATAAAAACGTAAAATTTGGAACGGGTTGTCACACACATACCCCCAAACTTAGATTTTTGCTTGTCCTCAAGCAAAACAAAACTAGAAAACAAAAACAAAGCTAACAAACTACGAACTTAAACAAGACTTAACTACGACAAAATTTTCATCTTCAAACTGCAATCCATAGAAAACGTTAAAAATTAGAACATCTTTCCAAAAGTTCCTACTAATCCCACCATAGAGGCTAAGCCATTTAGAATCAATTAGAAAAGAATTCATAAACTTCCTTTGATGTAAAATGAACCCACATGATTAGGGAGACTCGACTAAAATCCTTACTACTCAACCTCTTTATTTCACACATACTAACTTTAACATAAATATATATATTTTTTTTCGATTTTTCTCTTTCTTTCTTTTTTTTTTCATAGTTTTTTCCAGTAACAATAGTGGTTGTGCAATGTTAGTTTCCTTAAGCTTTTGATCCAACCCATGTAACGAGCTTTAGATCAATGATTCCTAAACCACTAGGGCTTTAGGGCACTAGGTGTAGAGCACCCCTAAGGACTTACTAACTCGAGTTGAAAAGGCTATGGAACCAATAACCACCCTGCTCCATGCCAAAACTCAACCGTTTTACGCAAGAATCACTGCTGATTAGACAGGACTGGCCCAGTTACTGAGCAAAGTCTCGGGTGGAACAATTATTACTTTAAACAATAACTATCTTTACTTTATTTATAACAAAAATTAAAAATTAACTAGACAAAAAGCAAGTGCTTTAATCTCACTCCCCACAAACCATGTTGATATGAATGTGCAAATTTTCAAAGTACAACGCATGAATTAGGGTTTAAGTAACGATAAATAGAAAAGACTCTATTGTGGCATTAATTTTCACCATGTCCATTTGTTCTAACATTTAAAATTAACTATGGATATTAACTTAAAATGAAAAATTTAAACGGACTCTCAAAAAAAATGAAAAATCTAAGATTTTTTACTTTCCCACCCCTAAACTTAAATCACACAATGTCCTCAAGGTGTCGAAAATAAAATAGACTTAAACTAATAACTAGCTAGAGAATAGATTAAAAACTGAAATAAAGAAAAATATAGTATAATAATGAAAGCGAAAATGCTGAACAAAACCGAGGAAAAAGAAAGATATTACCTGGGCTTGAAAATGAAGCTGTTGCACTGCTGGACAAGAAGCAAATGTGCCATGATGTGGCTCATTCCAGCAAAAGATGAAACAACCCATTTGATTACCAAGCCTAAAACCAAAACGTCCTAGCCAGCTTGTTAAAGCCTACTCGGATGCTCATTCCTCGAGCCCGGGGCCATATCTCTCTCAAAAATCAAATCCATGCCCCAAACTCAAATCCTCCAATGAATCTCATGGTCCAAAACATACTTCACCATGATCTCATCATTCCTCGGCCATAGCTCAACCTCAAAAACAAATACTCAGCCGTGCCTCCATAGCTGTATCTCTGTTCATTTCCATCTTTGTCAAAAACCGAACCCAGCCATGGCGATCTTTGATTCAAGCGCCAATATGAGGAAGAAATGTTTTGGCAGAGTCTATGATTTTTCGATCCAAAAGGAAGGTAAATAGCCGACAACCCCCAAACTTATTCCATTGTTTCTGTTAAAATATTTGAAGTCTCCTAGCCGTTAGGGTTAGGGTTCCTTATTTCTGGGGATTAGTTTCTAACCATGCAAATAATCTCTCCTATTCTTGAGGGACAAGCTTATCTTTCTATTTTTGACTTAGTCATGCACCACGATCTTAGGCCATGTAAATCGTGGGTTGTTATTTCCTATTTCATTGCATTGTAAGGTTATTTAACAGCCAAAAGTTTCATTCAATAAACAAGGACATTCTCTCAGGTTTCTAGTGTTATCAGACTATACACGTACGAAAGCTTTCTGCCATTTTCTCTGACTTCCAACATCTGGTATCAGAGCCCTACCACGGGGCCTGATCAAAACCTGCTACATAGGAACTAGTGTGGAGGAACAAAGATATGACGTCCGAAGGCAGCTTTGTGCAACTTGCGATTCCGTGGTTTGATGGACACTATGATCACTGGAGTATGCTAATGGAAAACTTTCTACGTTCCAAAGAGTATTGGAACCTGGTGGAAACAGGAGTCACTGCAGCAGCAGAGAGAGCTAACTCAAGTGAAGCACAGAAGAAGATGATTGATGATCAGAAGCTGAAAGACTTGAAGTGCAAAAACTATTTGTTTCAAGCCATCGATCGTTCAATCTTAGAGACCATATTGAAGAACGACACTGCAAAGGACATCTGGGATTCCTTGAAGCAAAAATATCAAGGAACAGCACGTGTCAAACGTGCTCAACTGCAGGCTCTTCGAAAGGAGTTTGAAGTGTTGCACATGAAGGCTGGAGAATCTGTCAATGACTATTTTGGACAAACTCTAGTCATTGCCAACAATATGAGGATTCACGGAGAGCACATGGAGGATGTGGTGATCATAGAGAAGATCTTAAGGTCTATGATTCCAAAATATGACTATGTTGTATGTTCTATTGAGAAATCAAATGATCTGGATGCTTTGTCCATCGATGAGCTTCAAAGCAGTTTGTTGGTGCATAAACAACAGATTAGTCGCCATGTTGTAGTGGAGGAACAAGCGCTGCAAATCACATCTAGGACTCAACAAAGAGGACGAGCTGGAGGTTGCAGTAACTATCGTGGAAGAGGAAGAGGAAGAGGAAGGGGCAGATCTGGGTTTGATAAATCGACCCTTGAATGTTATAACTGTCATGAGTTGGGACACTTTCAGTGCGAATGCCCAAAGAAAGCATGGGATCCAAAGGCAAACTATGCAGAAACAAAAGAGGAGATGTTGTTGATGGCACATGTCAATTTCAAAAAAGTTGGAACTGAACACATCTGGTTTCTTGACTCTGGGTGTAGCAACTATATGAGCGGCAAGAAAGACATTTTTGTTGATCTTGATAGCAGTTTCAAGGAATCAGTAAAGATGGGAAATGACTCGAGTCTTATTGTTCAAGGTAAAGACACGATTCAAGTAGAGGTAACAGGGATAGTTCATGTGATCATGGGAGTTTTCTTTGTACCCGAACTGAAGAACAATATGTTAAGTATTGGGTAGTTGCAAGAAAAAGGGCTCACTGTGCTCATTCAACAAGACAAATGTAAGATATTTCACCCTGAAAGGGGGTTCATCATTGAAACTAAAATGACTCCTAACAGAATGTTTATCGTGGTTGCTCACTACCCACCACCAAATGAGACAAAGTGCTTCTCCTCTCTAACCACAGATCAGGCCACTCTTTGGCACCGTCGATATGGGCACCTGAGTTGGAATGAACTCAAAGTACTTCAACAAAAGAAGATGGTGGAAGGGTTACCTCAGTTCAAAACCATTCAGCAAGATCCATTCCCAAAAGAAAGCATATGGAGGGCTTCCAAAGTTTTTCAGTTGGTGCATGCCGACATCTGTGGTCTGATCAACCCAACCTCGAACAGCAACAAAAGGTATTTAATCACCTTTATTGATGATTATAGTAGAAAAAACTGGGTTTATTTTTTGATAGAGAAATCAGAAGCTTTTGCTACCTTCAAAACCTATAAAGCTAGGGTGGAGAAGGAAACTGGAGCATTCATTCGAGGTTTGAGAACAGATCAAGGGGGTGAATTCACATCACAAGAGTTCACAAACTTTTGCAATGAGAATGGGATACACAAACAATTAACTGCTGCATACATTCTGCAGCAAAACGGTGTTGCTGAGAGGAAAAATCGGACCATAATGAATATGGTACGAAACATGCTGATAGAGAAGAAAATTCCTAAAACTTTTTGGCCTGAAGCTGTGAATTGGACAGTACATGTGCTAAACAAAAGTCCAACCATTGCCGTGAAAAGCAAAACACCTAAAGAGGTGTGGCAGGGTCTCAAACCATCAGCGAAGCACTTCAGAGTCTTCGGTTGTATTTCACATGTTCACATACCTGACAACAAAAGAGTGAAACTTGAAGCCAAAAGTCTCAAATGCATATTTATGGGGGTAAGTGACGAATCTAAAGCTTATAGATTGTTTGATCCTATATCTTCCAAGATAATTGTTAGCAGAGATGTGGTCTTTGAAGAAGACTAAGAATGAAGTTGGGATGAGGCCTACAAGCAAACCATATTGGCTGATTTAGAATGGGAAGTTGATGAAGAAGCAAGTACAGAAGAAGAAAACAATGAAAATGGTTCTGAGACAGCTGAAGAACTAGAAGAACATAGGTCCAACAGCAGTGGTTCTTTCGAAAAAGACACTTCAAATGTCACCTCACTCCTAGAAGGATGAACACGAAGACCTCCTGCATGGATGAGAGATTATGAGACTGGTCAAGGTCTCTCTAATGAAGAAAATGTGAATATAGCTCATCTAACCTTATTCACTAATGGTGATTCGATGATGTATGAAGAAGCAGTGAAAAGTGAGAAATAAAGGCAAGCAATGGATCAAGAAATCAAGGCAATAGAGAAAAATGAGACGTGGGAATTAACTATCTGCCATCAGGAGGAAGATCTATTGGAGTGAAATGGATTTTCAAAACCAAACTCAATGAGCATGGGGAAGTAGACAAGTACAATGCACGGCTAGTGGCGAAAGGGTACAGTCAACAGTATGAAGTGGATTATGCAGAAGTATTTGCACTGATGGCTCGCTTGGACACAATTCGCATAGTGCTTTCACTTGCTGCACAGAAAGGTTGGTTGATATACTAACTTGACGTCAAATCAGCATTCCTGCATGGCGAAATCAGTGAACAAGTGTTTGTTGATCAACCACCAGGTTACGTACAGAAGGGAGAAGAATCAAAAGTCTATCGACTCAAGAAAGCACTATATGGACTCAAACAAGCTCCCCGAGCTTGGTACAATCGCATAGAATCATATTTTGTCAAAGAAGGCTTTAACAAATGTCCTCATGAGCACACGTTGTTCACTAAAACAGCAAATGGAGGTAAAATATTGATTATTTGTTTGGATGTTGATGATCTTATATACACTGGGAACGATGGAGTTATGATTGAACAATCTAAGAAGTCCATGATGGTTGAATTTGACATGACTGATCTCGGAAAAATGAGATATTTTCTGGGGATTGAAGTGTTGCAGAAGAAAGATGAGGTTTTTATAAGCCAACGAAAATATGCTTACGAGGTCCTTGAAAGATTCAACATGGATCAGTGCAACTCGGTTCAAAATCCAGTGATTCCTGGTTTCAAACTCACAAGGGATGAAGAATGAGTAGGAGTCGATGGTACTCTTTACAAGCAACTGGTGGGAAGTCTTATGTACCTTACAGCCACATGCCCTGACCTGATGTTTGTTGTAAGCTTAATCAGTAGGTATATGGAACGCCCCACGGAGACTCACTTGAAGGCAGCAAAGAGGATTCTAAGGTATGTGAAGGGAACATCCAGTTTTGGGGTGTTTTATAGGAAGGGAGGAGATGAAAAGCTTTTTGGCTACACAGACAGTGACTATGTAGGAGATCAGGATGACAGAAAAAGTACATCAGGATATGTCTTCATGGTGAATTCAAGTGCAGTATCTTGGTCCTCAAAGAAGCAACCAGTGGTTACTCTTTCCACTATCAAAGCTGAGTTTATCGCTGCAACTTCAAGTGAGTGTCAAGTTGTTTGGCTAAAGAGGATTATGAAAAGCCTAACTTGTGAGCAGTCTGAACCTACTGTCGTGTACTGTGATAACATCTCAACCATCAAACTCTCGAAAAATCCAGTAATGCATGGAGTAGTGGAGCTCAAACAGTGTTCAACCCAGGAGCAGATTGCAGATGTTATGACTAAACCATTGAAGTTAGAAGTGTTTGCAAAGATGCGAGAAGCAATGGGTGTCTGCAAATACCCAGGGATAAACTGATTATCAATAATATTCAGTTTAAGGGAGGATGTTAAAATATTTGAAGTCTCCCGTTAGGGTTAGGGTTCCTTATTTCTAGGGATCAGTTTCTAACCATGCAAATAATCTCTCCTATTCTTGAAGGACAAGCTTATCTTTCTATTTCTGACTTAGTCATGCACCACGATCTTAGGCCATGTAAATCGTGGGTTGTTATTTCCTATTTCATTGCATTGTAAGGCTATTTAACAGCCACAAGTTTCATTCAATAAACAAGGACATTCCTTCAGGTTTTTAGTGTTATCAGACTATACACGTACAAAAGCTTTCTGCCATTTTCTTTGAGTTCCAACAGTTTTTTGATCTGAATCTGTGAAAGTTAGTCGTTGGATCTGTGTATAATGTGATGCATCAGTATACTGTCCTTTGAAAATTTTCTCTGTGTTCATGTATGACTGAATTTATTTTGCATGTCTCCTAATGATGAACGCATGAGCTCAAAAATTCGTGCATGAGGTCAATCTGCGTATTGACTTGATGAATGTGCTCCCCTCTGTGTTGCCTGGACCAAACCCAAACTTATATGTAAAACAGTATTCTTATGAAATATGAGAGTGAGCGAGCGAAAGGGGTTTCCAAGTAGTACATAGTCATCTTTGCAAACCCATCGTAAGATTTCTGAAACTCAAGACTCCAGTTCGCATTCCTTTTTTAAATTTCTAACTTTGATAAAATGTTGATGAATGTACTAAGATGGATGAATGAATTTTGCTGAATGCATGATTCAGTCGAATGAATGTTGATTGCACGCGGTGGAATTTAAGATTGGATTGCCTCCAAATGCAACTTGCAAAGATCACACATTAAAAATTTGATTAGAATAAAACCCAAAATAAAATACTGATTGAAAAAAAAAACATTTCTTGTTTTTGTGTTTTTCAATTTTCTGATTTTTTTAATTTTTTTTTATTGTTGTGATAATAAATAAAAGGAAGAAAATAAAATCGACGACGTAAAGAAGAAAAAAGTTAGAGTAATTGGGTTGCCTCTCAATTAGCGCTTTGGTTAACGTCTATAGTTAAACAAATTTGAAGAATCTGGTGATCACGTGATTTGTTCTTTTAGAGTCAATCATTCCTTGGCAGCATCATAGGCTAATAGTAGGTACGGAGTGACTTGATAATTGTCAACTGTGCATCTGAATTCATTGGTTGAAGCCTTGATGTCCACATTTCCTTGTGAATGAATTTTTGTAAGCAAATAGGGCCCTTTACAAAGCGGTTGATGTCTCCACCGAATTGACTTAAACCTTGTATTTAACACCCACAATTTTTCCATTGGTTGAATTTCTTGACGAAGAATTGGGTTGCCATTAAGCTTTCTCTTTGTTTCCTTGTGGATCATAGTCTGCTTGTATAACCTTCACCGAATACCGTCAAGTATGATCGGTTGTGTTGGTGCACTATCTAGTACAGCAACTAAAATTTTCCCATCAACAACCATTTGCCCTGTATCCAAATCGTTTAGTTGGTTGAAAAGTTGACCATGTGACAGCTTAATGCTGAATTTGTATGAAACTCCCTCAACACATTAATACTGATGTCTTCCTGCAGCCTTTATGGAAAAAGTGCTGGTGGCACACAAAATTGGGTAGCTATTTTGTCGGGATTTCAGGATCAGCTGTTTTCTTCTTTGGGCATGAATAATAGGTAGATGGCTCCTCGATTCCTACACCAACCTCTTGATCATCATAGCTTCCCCCACAGTTTACTGCTTGAATATGAAATCCTTGATTGGTTATTTCTATATACAACTCAGTTGATTTCAACAATTTAGAGAATTTTTCCTCCACCGAAAGCTTTTGTGGCACATTAAATTGCTCAAAATACTGCTCAAGATGTTTTTTCAAACTTAGAATGTAGAACTTTGAATAGGGATTGTTCCAACTGCTTTTTGAATCGTTTCTCATATTGATATGCTCCCCTGGACATAATTTGTAAAATATTTCCTCTCAGGACACTGTCATGAGTCTTCAAACAACAAAGTGCACAATTTGTAGGTTTAAATTCATAAAAAACTCCATTCTGCAGAGTTGACCCATAAGGGCAGTCATCCTGGTTGTATATTGAATTAAGGAGGAGGAATAAATTCCATTGTTGCACAAATTGTAACCTAAAAATAATTAACTAAGAATATGATAAACACAAATTATTTAAAACAATCCATAGCAGCGGCGCCAATTTCTTGATGGAGATTTTTACCACCTGCAAAAGTAGGGATACAAACATTTAAAATATTTGCAAGAGTACAAGGTAATCGTAGTATAGTTGGTGCTAGCTAGATTGTTTTCCATAAGGATTGAATGAAAAATTTATGTAAAACCAAATCTTAATCAATTATTTGAAAACAAGGTTTGAAAAAGTATGATTTTATAAGCTAAAATATTAAAAACGAATTAAATTAAAAACAATTAACTAAATTGACAAAGTACATAAAAGAAAAGAAAATAGTTTTGTAAATCTATTTAAGCACTAGGTGACACACACCGACCCAGAAAGTCCACTTGGACCCTGAATCGAGCTGTGCTGGCTGACACCTGGAAGGTGACGAAGCCATAAAATGTGATAGTGTATAAAAAGTGAATAAATTTGAATCTAAAAGTGTCTAAGTACCAGAGTGCGCTACGAGTGTGAGCGAACCCATTTCACACGCGATGTCAGAGCATAAGTAAGGTACAATAGTGTGGGTAAGAATCATACCCTCAGAAATATCCATCAATACTAAGATTCGCCACATATTCTTGTCGATACAAACTCAGCAGCTAAAACCTGGAGGGCACCAAACAAAAGGTGTGAGTAAGCAATAAAACCAAGCTTCCCAAAGTTATTACCTCTTTAAAAGTAATGCCCCTAAATGTAAAACCCGTATCGTTTTCCATAAGACAGTACAACATATATACATATATCCAAACCATACTCAGAAATGACCAAAACCACGGTTTGCCATCAACTCCACCATACATTAATAAGTAGGCCAAATGAACTAAATCAATACAAAGTGATATATCAGTCAGAGTCATCTAAAATGACATGTACAACTTATCCATATCTCATCAATCATGGCTAGCATATAAGTCGGAGTCACCTATAGTGACCTGTACGACTTATCCATATCTCATCAATCCTGGCTAGCATATAAGTTGGAGTCACCTATAGTGACCTGTACGACTTATCCATATCTCATCAATCATGGCTAGCATATAAGTCGGAGTCACCTATAGTGACCTGTACAACTTATCCATATCTCATCAATCATGGCTAGCATATAAATCGGAGTCACCTATAGTGACCTGTACGACTTATCCATATCTCATCAATCCTGGCTAGCCAATAGCTCAATAAGTATACCTGCACACGAGTCGGAACCACTTAAAGTGGTCTGTACGACAGGACTGGGTGTAAATAAATACGCTCAAGTGCTACGATCACGTGAAGACTGGGCGAATAATCGCGGGTCACCTACGAGTCGGAACCACCTAAAGTGGTCTGTACGACAGGACTGTGCACCTACCTTGAATCCAAGGTGAGCGTAAGGTGCGGGAGGTGAACATCACGTGAAGGACTGTGCCCTGGCCACGGGCGGGAGCACTAACACCGGGGTGCAGGTTTATGAGCTCTCAATGCATCTCAATATAACATGTGGAACTCATGGCAACCAGTACGACAGTATCGAAGTTGCCTAACACATAACTGTAGTCATGCTATAACTCAATCGATTCAACTAATACCATAAACTCACCTGAACTTACCTGGGTGTCCTGAGTTCACCTTGCACTTGAAAGCATTCCCAATAATTATATGCAAGTAATATACATATGGATATACCATGATGCAATCTAATACTCAACCATGTCGTAGCATTTTCAATTATAAACAATACAGTGAGAAGTGTACAATCAATAACGCCCTACTCCCAAACTACTTATTTTTAAGGATAATTATCCATGACAACCCAATTAACACTAATTTAACAAACTAATTCATAAAACTAAAACTTGCCTTTACCAATTTCCTTCGAATTACTCAATTTCCTAAGCAAGGCTTTTGTCTCAAATATTTTATGGCTGCATCTAATGTCTCGTTAGATTGCCTACGTACCCTAGATAGGGATCAAGTCATTCGTAGTTCATATAGGTACTTCAAGCATTCACAATAATTATACGAAGGTAATATACCTAATCAATTTAAAAGTGCCGATAGAACTCTCAACAATATGTACGATAAAAAGGAAAAGATCCACTCACCTGGAGTCCACGCTATGATTCTCTAGCGCACACATCGAGACATCCTGAATGATTGGTCATTGTGACCAATTATCAAATCACATCTCAGAACTCTTATCCGAAGAATACGTAACTCACATAAAACACAACCTCAACGACATTCTAAAATAGTTTGAGACCCATTGACCACAAGTCAACCGTCGATCTTTGATCGACGGTAGGGTTTACAACCCTGTAAACTTGACCTGGAAGATTCGCATATCAGATTTCCAATCCGCAACTCCCAACAATCCACAATATGTTTCTAGAATAACATATTAAAATTTCATTACGATCCAACGGTCAAATCTCCGCCAATTGCCTAAAACAAGTGGTCGTGAACATTTATTTTACTAACTTACAAATCCAATTCAGGAAGATCCGTAAGTCGGATTCCCGATCCATAAATTCCTATGATCTTTAAATATTACGTATTATAATGTATCCAATTTTGGTGACGATCCAACGGTTGGATCATTGATTCACATTTTTATCAAGTAACGTATCGTAACGAATTTAGGTTCCAACTATCAACCTACGTCATTCAAATGACAAAACTGAATTCAAGACATTTGACATAGCCTAAAAATAGCATTGGTGGCCCACTGGCCACGCGCCGCCGCATGCGCCGCCGCGGGTGGCGGTCGGCCGTCCCGACTCGCTGGAAAATCTAACTATTTCCAAAAATTCTCAAACTTCATAGAAATGAAGATCTCAGTGAGTGGAGCAACGTTCATACCTGCGACGAAGTCCAAAAGTGGACGGAAGATGGTCAATTTTGCCCACAAAGCCGGCGGGTGCCTAAAACTTCCCGACGTCGATTCGTCGTCTACGGTGGTCCAACGGGGTCAAGGTTGGTTGGGTTTTGCTCCTGGAATGATGGGCTACAAAGCCCAAATGGTGGCATCGGCCATCGCTTTGCCGATTTGCCGGAAAATCGAAAAGGGTGGCCAGAGCACCATTGATTTTCGTCAACTTCCGTGGCCTCAAACCACCCCATACCATGGTTAATCAAGGTGGTTCTTAGGTGGGTTTTGTAGAGGGGAATGAGAGCTTCAAGATGGTGGTGGTGGCATCGAAAAACTCCACCGGAGTTGGCCGGAATCGGCCTTGGAAAATGGACCCGCGGTGGGTGCGGGTGGACGGGAACCACTTCCTTTTCTTCTTCTTTTTTTTTTTTTTTTTTTTTTTTTTTTTTTTTCTTTTACTCCCTCCATTTCTGATTGGGCTTCCCCCACAAAGTGGGGATTTAATTTAAATAAACACTAAACCTTGAATAACCAATTTCGAACGTCCGTAACTATATCGTTATAATCCGGACTCGCAAACGGCTTTCGTCTATACGTTCGTACCAATGAGTACTACGAGTATATGCTAAAAGAATAAGTCCCACATCTCTCAAGTCGATGGTCAACGGAAGTCAAAGTCCTTACCTCTAGGGCAATTTCGTAAATTCACGCTTTTAAAATAAAATAAAAACGTAAAATTTGGAACGGGTTGTCACACTAGGGTTCCGCCGTCATCTTAACAATCCTACGTAGTTCTTCCAATTACTTATGAATTACAAATGCATATTTTGAAGGTTAGGTTTTCCTAAAGTACGTCCTACTTGGAACCTCCAACATAGAACATATATCTAACATGCAACCCATTCGTGACGTCCAGATCGAATGTGAACATGGAAGACTAGTTAAGTTATGTGAAAACCTTTTGAAAAATCATGCAACCCTTAAGACTTCTTGTCCATCCTAAGAAATTACACATATTAACCACAAGAAGGCTTAGTCAATTTTAGGAACAACCCTCGGCCAAAATTGCATCAAATTAGTTTTCTAAATATCCTAATGGTAGCCAATCATCCAGACAATTAGATAGTTTCAAACACGGTGATTAACAATTCAAAACTTGCATGCATAATATCATAAGCAAATTGAAAAGAAACTACATATTCTTGCTACGGTTCATGGCCTCACCCTAGCAAACGAAATTAGTTACTAACAATCATAAAATAAAATATTATTCAAAACATAGATAGAAAATACATTGAAAATAAACTTGAATTGTCGAAAGCTCTCTAAAGCCAAAGTATTGTGTTCTCCATCTCCCTTTCTTCAAACTCTAATAGATAAAAAGCTTAATTTATTTATACTAATACAAAATAAAACCCTACCTAAAAAAAGTCTTAGAATAAAACAAAGAAACATAATAGAATAAGATAACTAGAAAATAAAAGGTTTCCTATTTAAACTGAAATTCGGACTTCTAGAAAAATAAGACTTTTGACCGACCAAATCAATGCCGATTTGGTCCCAAAATGTCTCTTTTGAAAGCTTAAGTCGTTCCCAACACATAATTTGAAGGAATCTTCCTCAAAATATGCCATCTTGACCTCCAAAATACCCAAAACGTTCAAAAACGTCAATATGGGAAAGATGCGAGCTGGGCCTTTATTTCATTGTCACGGTCAAATGGCATGGTAGAAAATTTTGAAACTTTGATACAATCATCTTGAAAGATCATGAACATCCTCCAATTGGAATCACTCAAAAATTCATATGTTTGGTCACTTTTTTCTTAAGAGGAAGTCGAATGTCCTACATTGAAAATACATAACAAAGTATCAAAGTTCACACAAAATAACCAATAAATTAACACTAAGTATAGGGTAAAATATATAGTATAATATCAACTTATCAAAACCTTAAAATGAAAATTAGTAAAAGAAACCTTTGGGAAGTTTCGAAGAAAGTTCTTAGGTACTTGAAGAAGACACATCCGTATGTACTGTGTTACAGTCATGTTGATAACTTAAAATTGATTTGTTACACTGATGCTGATTTGGGAGGTTGTGTAGATGAAAGAATGTCTACTAGTGGCTACATTTTCATGTTTGTTGGAGGGGGCAATATCTTGGAGAAGTAAAAAGCAATAGGGCAGTGTTAATCATGGAATCAGAATCTATAGGATGTTTTCAAGCAATGAGACAAGGGAATTGGATGAAGAATTTGATCTATCACATGAAAATTGTAATAAGTATGGAGAGACCAGTGAAGATTTTCTATGATAACACTGCAGCAGTCTTCTTTGCAAAGAACAAGAAGAGGTCAGAGGCTTCGAAATTGATGGACATCAAATATTTGAAGGTGCAAGACAAAGTGAGGGAAGGAGTCATATAGATTGAACACATCAGTACTCATGACACGATTGCAGATCCATTAACTAAGCCCTGAATGTCATAGTCTTCAACAAACATGTCTTGAAAATGGGATTGCAGCCTTCACTGGATCATTATTAATATGGATGTAAGTTACTTAAGAATGAAAACCTTACTATTTTTTTGTTATATTACATGCTAAGAAATGAACTGAGTTGATTTGTTTCATCTATTATGCAATGTACAATTTCTGAACATGTTAATTATATGAAGTAAATCTTTGCAAAGTTAATATGAATGAGATATTCATGATATATTTGGACCAAAAATGTGGGAGTTTACATATTAATATACTATTTTGATCCCAATTTATGTTTTCTCGATGACAATATCTACAATATATTGTATGAGTATGTGACTATGGACTGATGCAAGAATTTGATATCATGATTTCTTGAGTCCTGCAAGTATGATATTTTGGTTAATTGTCGAAGTCGATTAGTTAAAGTAACTCAGTGATCACTTTTATCCAAGCAAATGCAATACTGTTGAGCATGTTTGATCTCACTCATGTGCGAGAATGTAGAGTTCCTTATGTGAGCTCATCAAACATTGTAAGAAGCATGAGCTAACTAAGATGAGTTATGATAACTATAGGACTTCACTAGGGTTATAATGTCTGGATATTAATTATTAAATAACCATATTGGACGGAAATATCATTAATTAAGTATAGTTTGAACTTAATAATCAGATAATTGATAACAAACTGCAAGGCACTACCTCCTTAATGGGAGGAGGCAGTTGCCAAAAGATATAGACAAACAGGTTGGTCCCTCCACTCGGTATAAATTGTGATTTTCCGTATAGAACACTTGCCCCTACAGGTTAGTATGCATGTTCTTGTTTTGATTCTTAAAACTAACTGCAATAAACAATGCAGTGATTGTGCATTAGGGTTTACTCAAGCTTGTGTCATTATCATCTTGTTCCTGAGCAGTGAGCGAAATCCGAGCGACTTCGCCGAAAATGACCATTCTTGTTCCGCAAGATAACAGGGTATGATCCAACACAAAATCAACCAAATCCTCTATGTATCTTGGAGTTCCTCCAATCTAAAAGTTGGTGTGCACCGCAACTAATCACATTCCTAAAGAGGACGCAATATCTACTTTTAGATATCTTCTAGGATTCTTCCAGCTTAGCACGAGGATTCTATCCTAAAAATGTCTCTCTCCAGACTGGTATAAATACACTCATCTAGAGTTTGTCTCTGATAACACAATCATCGCACTCTAATTCTCTTACCCACTACTTGAGTCTTATACTTGCTTACCAACTTGATTATCGGAGAGCCTTTGGCCGGCACACCCTTGCATCTTAGGCTGTTGCTCACAGTTGTTTGCTCTTTTACATGTTACTCGGATTTTTGCCTCCACCACTCACGACAGTGCACTAATTTGGTTCCAACACCCAAACTGGCATTTTTTAAAAATTTAAATGTAAAAATATAGGTCTAAAATTTTCATTAAGAATGCTCTAAATCACAAAAATATGATGTTAGATCACACTCGCTTGTTCTACTCTGTTGTCGTGGCTGTAATTTAAATTGATGAGTTTGCATGAGCTTTGTACGAAAAGCAAGGAGCTTTAACGAAAAATCCATGGTATTGTTCACTTTAACGAAAAATCATATTTTTACACTAAAAAGTCAATCATGATATTATTCACTTTACCCTTTATTTTGTTCTTATCATTAAAACTCAAAAATTTCAAATCATTTTCATTAGTTTTCATTTTGTATTATTTCAGTTGAATTATTAAATTGTGTTTTTCTTTTCTTTTCAAACTTTGTAAATAAGAAAGTGGACATGTAGTGGTGGGATTTGAATGAAAAGCAATGCATCAACTTGGACGTTGATCCGACTACTTTTCTTTTTCCAAAGGACAATAATGAAAGACTAACTTTATTTAAATATTTTAGTAGTAATTGTATGGTGAATGATAGTCCAGCACTTAAAAGGGCATTGTGTAGCTGCAAAACCATATGACTCTAAGAGAACATAATTTATATCAAAAGATAATTTAACATAAAAGGACTGAAATCCAAAACGAGACAGTATCACTTCTAAAATAACAATACATAGCAAAACATAGTCCAAATCCAAAACCAAAAGTACAATAGATCTAGACGGGGACCTTCACACAAATTAAAAGTCCTAGATTACATAACATCTAAAAAAGTTTGAAACCCAAAACTACATAGGTCATTAATTACATTACATTACCAGGTATGCAAAAACAAAATATCATTCAGAAACAAACACAAACAAACACCTCGTCGAAATTCAGACTGTTCATTCCATAATACTTGCAGTTGAAGTGCAAATAATACCCTCAGCAATTTGACTGCAATGAACACGCTTCATTCTTATCAAGGAACACGGTGGTCAGAACCAAGTTTGACTGCAATGATACCCTCAGCAATTTGACACCCTACGTACAAGGTTCAGATCACACATTAGGTCGACTGCAAAATATGGACTCACAAAATTGAGAGAACAGAAAAAAAAGGGGTGTGATTAGGTACTTTTCAGACCTCTTCCATGGTAAGATGGACCTCCTTCTCTTCAAGGGCACCGACATCCTTGACGTTGAACGTGTTGAGCATGGTTACGCTTGAAATGGTAGACATAGGCTTCACCGCCAGGTCATCCATAATCATATAGGTCACAACACCTTTCACATACCCTCCCTCGCCGGACTTTGTTCCTTCAGCCTCGGATCGATGGACAAAAGTCGCCTTGGTATTTATGCTTGCACCGCACGTCGGACAAGTGGCTTTAGGGTCGTCGGTTACAACAATTGGCCGGCTGCTGTAGCCCCAACAATTAGTACAACCATAGATTGACTTTTTAGCAGAGGAGTCATCTATTGTCAGCATATGAAGGACATCAGCACCAACATCAATTGTTGCTGTTGCCTTAGGTTTCAGGAGGGATTCCTTGTTAAAGTGTGGTTGCATGTATGTGCTGCTTAGGCTTTCGACACTGCCGTAAAGCTTGCCTAACGAGCCAACCATGCCATCTTTGGAGAGGAGCCGGATGACAGTGCCAAGAGGCAAAGACAGGATTGTGAGGAGAAAATCCACAAAGTCTTTGCCAGCTTCAGCAAAGAGAACTCGTTGACCCTTTGTATCGATGAGGAGCTTCAAACAAACACTTGGATTGGAGGTTGCCATGTACACAGAGAGCTTTGAGATATTTTTCAAGCAACGTAAGTTTGGTGCATCATACTTGCAATAATGGATCTATTTATAGAATTTTAACCCTTCATTAAAAGTACTTAGGCCACAAAAATGATTGATAAGTTTTAGTCGGTTTAGGGCTAGTTTGGTGTTGTGTTTTTTTGAAAAAAATTGTTTTTGTTGTGCAATGAGAATAACCATCTGTAAAATAAAGTTGTTAAATATTTGGTAAACTTTTTTTTTTGTAGAAGTGTTTTTAACAAAATAAAATAGTGTCTGAGTGTTTAATAAACTTTTATAAAACTGTTATTAATATGTTAAATGATTAAAAAGGATGTGGTGTTGAATGTGATATAATAATTATCAAAGAGAATAATGTAGGGGCAAAAATTGTAATTTTGTAAAATATGCATGGGTATACTTTCCATTTGAAATTTTCATTAAGTGGGGACTGTTCAAAATGCTTTAAAAAAAATTTTAGAAGCATGGTAGACCCTATTTTTCTACTATCATTGACAACAATTTTTTTTTTTATAAAACAAACAAATTTTTATTTTTTTATTTTACCAAACACATTTGGTGTTCCAGATTTTTTTAATAAGCTGTTTTTTTTCTGTCTTTTTTTCCGGAAGCACCGCAACTCCAAACCAGCCTTCAGTTTTGACTATATATGTACTATATTTTATGGATAATACTTGAATTCCTTCTTATGGGATGACTTCATTCTCCCTTGCAAATAATATATATTCGCAATGAACTGTTCATTATTTGATGAGTTAAGATGATTAAACGATATCGAATTTGAATGATTTTTTGTAGGAGTGATCTTCTTTTAATCTAATGACTCCAAACACATGGGTCGATTAGAACTGCTCTCCTAAGGTCCTCATTTTGACGATTTGTGAGGTCATTTTCATATGAGTTTTTAGATTAATCTTATGGTAAATTAAGTTATCAACTTAAATAATCACTGTTACACTGAAACACAATAATTATGCAAGTGATTAAATTAAAAAATTCTCGCATGAAACTTTTGGTCTTCTTCCCCTACCATCTTTCTCCTTCACATTCCCTTCATCTATCCATCTCTCTCTCGATTGTTCACTCCCCTTCTCTCCTCCTGAGAATTTTTTTTCTCTTTGTTTTTTTTTTTTTGCATACGCAAAAGGGAGAAGGACCTGTTTCAAAATTTTCACCGTAGTCGAAAATTTTCATATGAAAAAAGAGTTCATGCGCTCAAGAAATGATTCCAACTTTCAAAACCACACAATCTCAAATTTTTGGTGCTTTATAACTAACTGGATTTGAATATTATTGATAAAAGGTTGGGTGAAATTGGATGTATAAAGTTATCAAAGTTTTGTGCAATTGGATTTGCTAGGTTTAGATATTTGATAAGTAGACTAGGCTTTGCAGATAGAATGGATTAGACATAACGTGAAACCTTCTTCTCTCTTCTTATTATTATTTTTTGTTTATTCATTTTATCAATAAATTAGTATTTTGTTTCCATGTAACAAGAATTATTTAAGTAGATAGCCTAATTTACTACAAGATTAATTTGAGAGCACATATGAAAAGACCTCACAGATCCTCATTTTGAGGACCTTAGAGAACAGTTCTCATGGGCCGATAGTGCAAAATGAGCATTGTCGATCTTGTGGAATCAATTGGCAAAGGAACCTTGATAGTTGAGACAAAGAAAGGCACTAGGTACATCTAGAAGTCATGATTGTACCTGGTCTTGATGAGAACCTACTTAGTGTAAGAGAAATGGTTGAACATGGATATTGGCTACCATTTGGAGATTTCATGGTCTGCATATTTGGAGACAGGAGTTTACAGGATCATATTGACATTGTATAAATGAAAGGAAACAAGTGCTTCCCACTTACATTTGAGTGTATGAAGCATTTGATGGCAAATAGAGTTACTGTTGTATGCTTCTCTTGGAGGTGGCACAAGAGATTTGGACATCTTAACTATGACATTTGAAGTTGATTCAGGCAAGGTATTGTAGCAGGCGGATTTGTTGCAGCTCCGCTCCGGCCTGGTTCGACTTCAGATTTTTGTTACATTAGATTCAATTTTTCTACAGACCTTTCTCTCATTTTTCAACGGCAAAACCCTGATTACGAGAAAACAAACTGATACTCAGAAAACACATATATGAACAATTTGATATACAACTTGGTACCCATTAAGAGCATATTAAACTCGAATGATCAAACTTGCTATGATACCAAGTTGAAAATAAACCAACTAACAAACAAACGAATTATAAGTATGACCATTATTTTATTAAATGGAAAACAAATAAACGAGATTGTCGAGATGACTCCAAACTCATGATTACATGCTGACTAACTTATTTCTCACACTAAAGTAACATCTATATTAATAGAGAGCAAAACGTAAAAAAAATCCCTAATTCAGATGGACTAACCCCAAACCCAAACAATTAAATAAACTTAAGTATTATATTTTCCAAGACAATGTGCATCAATTATTACAACATATGTTCAAGGGTAAGGATGTATCCAAAGGAGTTAATCTAGATAGATAACGATGTGGCATATGGTGTCACTGGGGTCAAGATCCTTTCCGATCTTTCTTTGCGGATCCTGAACGACTAAGAATTTATTTGAATTTATTTTAGTTTTCTTTCTCGCCGAACGATACACTTGCCTACCCATATCTTCTTCTTTCCTCTTCCTCCAACGTGCAGAAATCCTAAGTTCTAAATTCTCTTTTTTCATTCACTGATTTCGAGATTGGGAGGCAAGGGGTAAAGGAAAAACGGGGGAACAAGATGCATATATGCTTTCACCAGTCACCTCTATTCTCAAAGAAGATATAGGTGCTACACCGCTCTCTCATTTCTTCCACTTTTTCCCATGTCGTTCTTGTTCTCTCCAATTTTTATTCTTAAATTTATAAAGAACCAAGGTTTTGTTCTTTCCTCAAGGCAATTGCCAAACTTTAATGAAAGGAGTGATATGGAATCAAAAAATTTCCCATGTCCCCTTCGTCTAATCATCATTTTCTGTGATTGTTACTTCAATTTTTTGTCTGGGAGAAAGGGGAGAAGGAGCGACAAAGCAGGTTGCAGAAGTGAGGATGAAGTGAGAAAGGAAGAAAAAGATCTTGTTTTGCATAAAGGAGTTAACAAATTAAAGAAAATATGGCCGCACGATCTACGTCAACAGTCAAGATGCATTAGCGCGACGGATCTGCACAAAAAGATTCCAAGAGGATCCTGGTCCGTTGTTTAAGCTGCAGTCTTGAGTAGTGGAAATAGAAATAGGAAGTAGGGGTGAGCACGGTGCGATGCGGTGTAGTTTTACCCTCAAACCCGAACAGAAATTGAGAAATATCAACGGTTCGGTTCTGTGCGGTTTCACTTAAATTTATTAATAAAACTGTACGATTCGATTTACAGCGGTTCCAGTTTGGTTCATGCCAGTTTACGGTTTCGAATATTAAATTATTTCAATACCAAATCAAAATGGTATTTAAAGTTTACTTGTTTTTTGCATGCTTGCATTCAAATACGACTTTTAAAATGGTTATACAAAGTTACAAACAAAGCATATCATTTTCGTTTGTAAGTGAGAGGTTTTAGGTTCGATTCTCGCTAAAAGCAAATTTGAACCACATTATTGCTAACCCATTGTGAGACTAAGCCTACGCTCCCCCTTAGTGTAGATGATATAGTTTGTTAAAATTGTAAATGTCATTGGCACCAAGCAATCAAAAGAAACACAATTCAAATGTACATACAAATATATCCACTATGCATAAGAATGTTAGTATGAATACAATAATTTAAGTCCAAAAGGGACTTATCAAGAGATAAAGAAAAAAACCCCAGAAAAAAGGGAAGAAAAAAATAGGATGTCACTTAACGCCTTAGGATCATTTTATCCAAGAAAAATATGAAATCGAAACTTGAATGTCAAACTTGGAGATTTAGAAGAGAAAATGACCTCCTGTTTTTTAAATATGTGCCTTATCTCAATAGGTGAACTATAAAAGCGAAAGACCTAATTGAGAAATGCTCCCATGCACTTGCACTAAGCAAAACCAATTTGATTTTCGCCACTCATTTAGTGACACATGTATACAACTACTAAATTTAGTTAACTATTTATATTCATGGATTGGTTTGGTTTTAAGCGGTTCTACCAACATGAGAACGGAAACAGAAACTGATATGAATGGTTTGGTCTGGTTCTTGAACTTACATTGACTTTTTAGGTCAACACAATTTTTAATGGTTTATTTTGTCACAGTTCGATTCGATTTTGCGATTCCACAATTTTTATGCCCACCCTAATGGGAAGTTCAATACTTCACTCTTTTTTATGTCACTCCTTGGTCACTTGGGGTGGATGTGGATGTTACTAGTGTCGATGGTAGTGAGGAACATGTTATGGAAGTTGCGGTTCCAAGAAACAGCAGTCTTCCCACAAAAAAAGAACATTAATTTGGTACTTCGGTTGCCACCAAATTGGGATCTAATTCCTTATTTTTAAGGGTGATAGTTTTTGACAAAAAAAGGGTGAGAGTTCCATTTACTCTTGAACTAAGGATTTTGCCATACAATAATAATTGACGTTGGATGAACAAGAACTCCCTTGTATATGAAAGTGGTCCTTTGTGTAAGTGCTCTTCTTGCAAAAATAGAGCGAGTCACTTTAAACTTGAAGTCTTACTAAGGTTTAATGTCATTTCTAATGCATAAAAAATTTGGACTTCTTACATATAAGTATAAACTTATGTAATGCACTGATACTCAAAACTCTTATAAGTTTCATGTCAAAGTGAGTCTCAAATTTGGATTTTAGCTTGATATTTGAGTTTGAGGTAAAGCTTACACCAACAAAGAAAAATGTTATTCACTTAAAAAAAAATAAGATTTGAGTTTGACTCCTATCATCTTCAATACACATATCCAAATTGTTAAAACTCAAATTTTGAGTTAAGTTTTGACTCAAGTAGGCTTTTTAACTAAAATGATCCTTGAAATTGGCATAAATCTTCACCATGGTCATGAGATTTGAAATCAATAGAAGTGGTAATTGAGTTTGTTCATCGTCAATCATTTAGGTCATTTCATAAAAAATCTACAATAATGACCGAAATGATAAAAATATCCTCATTTTTTGTCAAATCATTTTGGCTCATTCTTTATTAAGTTGAAGGTATTTTTGTCGTTTTGATCCTTTCTTAACAGAGATTTTTTACGAAATGACGAAAAAGATTGACGGTGGACAAACTCAGGGATCACTTCTATCGATTTCAAATCTCAGGGACCAAAGTGAGAAGTTATATCAATCACGCACTGATCTCGAGATACGTCCACGATCGACATGTGACGTCACAACGTACATGTACATCTATTATGCCTCGCCTCCGAGACATGAACGAGAACACAAACAAATGGTTCCGCAGTGCAATAACTTTTTCTTTATTTCACGTCTGCATCTGACATTTACGTTAGACTGCCTACGTACCCTAAGTAGGGATCAAACCATTCGTAGTTTACCATTAATAAGGTCCGACTTCTCTTGCGATGGTGAGTGGCAAGAAACATGATGTTTCTGCATCCCTGAAGGGAACTCATCGATCATGACCTACTGGATTCTAGATTATATAACGAAAACATATAAGAACCAAAATTTTCATTCAACCCCATAATCATTGACATATAACATTTCACATAACCAATGAAAGAATTCTAACATGGCCCACGACTTATTACTTCATACTATTTGTCATTTATATCATTTAGAAGCCCAATACACACGTATACCGTAATAAGGTGCCACTTGTATGTAAATCGAGGTGCACATCTCTAGGATGGCAGCTGATTAAAATAAGCCTGCTAAACTCTAACGGGCCTCTAATAATACTAATTTCAGTATTTAAAAGTAATTCAGGACATTTGACCAAAAGTCAATCCTCGGTCAACGTGGTCAATTGTAGCGTCGACAACCCTACGTAACACGACCCAGAAGATTCGTCCATCGGATTTCAGATCCATAACTTCCTAAGAATCTCAATATGTTTCTAAAACAACATAATAAAGTTAGTGACGATCCGACGATCGGATCTGCTAATCGCAAATTTAGGTGGCGGTCAACGATCGGTTCAACAAACTTAGAAATTCAATCCAGAAAAATTTGTATGTCGGATTTCTGATCTGTAAGTTTCTAAGGTCCTCAAACAATACGTACAACTTTGTAAATTGGTGAGGATCCAACGATCATATCATCGACTACTTACAAAGGTCAATAATATAAGATTCTTCAATCTGAAAATCCGTGCATCGAAATTTCAATCTGTGAATTCCCAAGATCCTCAAATATTATGCCTAACAGGATATTAATTTCGTGGCGATCCAACGGTAGGATCGTCATTTGTTATAAAAGGCCACACGACAAACCTTTATAGAACTAGGGTCACACGTCGAATCCTGGCAAACAAATGAAAAAATTGAGTGCAAGGCATCATATTTAGTCTAGGAAGGCAAGATAAGTCAGCGGGCCCCCGCACCGCCGTACGCAGCAGCCAGCTGTCAAAACTCACCAGAAATTCCAATAAGTGCCAAATTTGCTCAAATTACACCAATACGTAGCTTATGGGACGTATAGCAAGTTTCATACCTGTCATGACCACCAAATCCGCTAGAAAATGTGGGAAAATGACGAAAGAGTATCGGAAGCCCCAAAACCCTATAATCGATTTGCCCTGAACGGAGCTCCACTTGAAAACCACTTGGGTTTTGTTGCCTAAGTTTAGGTGAGTCCGTGCCTAGTAGTGGTCGACAACGTGGTGGCCGGAGTATGATAATACTCGGCCTAGAAAGTAGAAGGGGTGGGTTCCGTTCACCGAGAAACAATGACCCAATGGGGTTGAGTTTGTGTGAAAAATATTTATAGGGCGTCACTAATTCGACTGATGGTGGTGGATCATCTCATTGTCATCAAGATTCGTCGAAGTTGGCGTTGGAAAGGCTTAGGAAAACGGATCAAGACCTTGGTTGTGTGGGCAAATGGGTCTCCCTCACTGACCTATTCTCTTTTTTTTTTTTTTTTTTTTTTTTTTTTTTCATTTCCTTCCTCTACTGATGGAGAGATTTTTCAGTATGACCGTCACACGAGATGGTACACCACGTGTCCCTATATAAATTGTGAGATATGTGTGTTAAAAGGTTAATAACCTACGTAAAATTAAATTATGATAGCCTACATAATTTTTTTTTTAAAGTTACTATAAGAAAAAAATTATTCTACATTTATTTTTTAATAATCTTGGGCTAAAAATTTAACCCAGAAGAATTAGAATGGAAAAACTGTTTCTGAGTTAAAAAATTTAGGTTTTAACCCAAGAGTTGGAGATAGTCTGATTGTAAGATCCCACATCGCCCAGGAGAGTGAACCTTGTATGTATATTTCCATCCCTACCTAACACGAGGCCTTTTGGGAGCTCACTGGCTTCGGGTTCCATGGGAACTCCGAAGTTAAGCGAGTAGCACGCGAGAGCACTCTCATGATGGGTGACCCACTGGGAAGTTTTCGTGTGAGTTCCCAGAAACAAAACTGTAAGGGTGTGGTAGGGGCCTAAAGCGGACAATATTGTGCTACGGTGGAGTCGAGCCCGAGATGTGATGAGGGCCAGGGTCGAGATGTGACAATTTGGTATCAGAGCCTAACCCTGGTCGTGGTGTGCCGACGAGGACGTCGAGCCTCTAAAGGAGGTAGATTGTAAGATCCCACATCGTCCAGGGGAGTGATCCTTATATGTATATTTTTATCCCTACTTAGCACGAGGCCTTTTGGGAGCTCATTGGTTTCGGGTTCCATGGGAACTCCGAAGTTAAGCGAGTAGCGCGCGAGAGCACTCACATGATGGATGACCCACTGGAAAGTTCTCGTGTAAGTTCCCAGAAACAAAACCGTGAGGGTGTGGTAGGGGCCCAAAGCGGACAATATTGTGCTACGGTGAAGTCGATCCCGAGATGTGACACTGATAGCACCATTCTATTTCAATTGAATTATTAAATTGCATTTCTTTTTCTTTTCAAACTTGTAAAATAAGAAAGTGAAAGGAAACGTAGTGGTAAATAAATAGTGGTGTACAAGTAGCAAATTACTACAATAATGGAAAGGATTGCATCATGTTAGTGGCTAATCTAACATTTAATCTAACAAAAATCTATTGTTTGTAAAAATAAAAAATAAAATAAAAAATAGTGGTACAATTTGTATGTAAAGCAAAACGGAACGAATTACATCAGCTTGGACGCTGATTCGACCTTTAGACCATTTCCAAATAAGATGTCAAGTTTTAAGTATAAAATTTAAATTTGAAGACTTATGTAGCACATTGATTTTTTTTTTTTTTTTTTTAATTTTGTTCTCCAACCGATATGTCAAATTTAAACTATTCTACATTACATTATTTACTTTTTATAGTTACAATTAGTATTTTAAAACAAAAGATAAGTATAAAATTTATGAAAAGCATTTATTAATTACTAAAAATAGATTTGAAGTTGCTACCAAATTTGACAGTAACTTCTTTTGCTGCCTTTCCATGTTATATCACATAGGAATTGACATTTTGGTTGGAAAACATTAATAATGTTTTTTTTACCGTTATTACTAATGTGAACTTTTTGATATCTCCTTTGAAGATGTTCTTATCCATAACTTTTCTTTTTGCTAAGGACATTAATTAAAGACTCACATTATGGTCTAGCCGAAGATTTTCATTGTATTCAAAATATGGGTAATATATCACGTGTCAACGTATCTATTAAGAAAAAATTTATTTTTAATACAAATATCTTACTACTTATAGAGTGACACATAGTGTACCACTCTGTATTTCAAGCATAAAAAAAAAATCTATTAATAACGCACTCAGTATTATATTTTTTATATTTTACATTATTGCAGTTGTTTTATATAAAAATTTATCTATAACACTATCTTTTTTAGCTAAGAGCATCTCCAAAGAAGATACCAAAATGTACACATCAGCTATAACAGTAAAAAAAGACCACACTAATATTCTCCAACCGAAGTGCCAAATCCTATGTGGCGATGACATGGATTGGCAGCAAAAGAGGTTGTTGTCAAATTTGACAGCAATTTCAAATGTTTTTTTTTAATTAATTATTAAATGTATTTTATTAATTTTTAATTAGTTTAATCATTTATTATAATTAATGTTGAGTTGATCAATGCAATTATCCTACTTTTTTATTCTTTTCCATCAAGAAAAATGAATAGATTACTGATTGAACTTTAAATGTCCTTTAATAAATTTTAATTAGTTTAATAATTTATTTTATAAAATAATAAAATAATAATTTAATTTGATATATCGGTTAGAGAACAAAATTTTAAAAGATGTCAAAATGCTACATAAGTTGTCAAAATTTAAATTTTATATTCAAAATTTGACATTTCCTTTGAAGATAGTTTAAAGTCATTAATAATGAAATTTGTATGAAAAGCAAGATTGATTGCATTAGCTTGGACGCTGATTCGACAACTTTTCTTTTTCCACAACTTTTCTTTTTCCGAAGGACATAATGGAAGACTCACTTTACCTTATTGTCTAGCTGAAGACCTGTAGTTGAGAAGGTTTCAAGTTACTATTAAGTTTTAATCAAAGTTTAGTGTAAATAGTATAAAGTTAATTATAAAACAAGTCTTGTTCAAACATAATCATTTCGTGTTAGGCTATTTGAGCTTGAATTTGAATAAAGTATGCATTCGTATGTATTGGGTTTTGCGCCAAAACATAACCCAACCATGCACAATATCCTTGGTATTTAGTAACCATGTGTGGGCTAAGATTAGTGAAAGAAGCTTAAAATTAAGTAGAAGAACCCTTGTTCAACTAAACCGACAGATTGGTGAGAACTGCCTTTTAATGCATGTTATCTTCCCTCCGAGGAACACATTGGTGATATTCCTTAAGCAATTACACACCCTAAAGATAATATTATCATCAACCTTGAACACATAAAATGGCATATTGTGTCAATTAAAAATTTAATGGCTAAAATAATTAAAAAAATTTATCAGTTAAAATAATAATAATAAAAAAATTCAATGGCTAAATAGTTATAAAAAAAATCATGTATTTCATATTCTTTCATAGTATTTTACGAGTTTCATGGTGTTGGTTTAATGATTTTTCAATATTTATCGGAATCTAAATATTTTTTTGTTAAAATGTTTATAAAATAGTCTACATAATTGTTTTTAAAGTTACCATAAAAAATATCCTAAAATTATTTTTAACAATCTCAGATTATAAATTTAACCTCAAAAAGTTAGCAAAAAAATTGTTTCTTACTTAAAAATCTTAAATTTTAACCGAGAATTGGAGATAGTCTGACAGCACCATTCTGTTTCAACTGAATTATTAAATTGCGTTTCTTTTTCTTTTCAAACTCGTAATATAAGAAAGTGAAGGGAAACATGTAGTGGTAAATAAACAGTAGTGTGATTTGTACGTAAAGCAAAACGGAACGGATTGCATCAGCTTGGACGCTGATTCGACCTTTATCAACAACTTTTCTTTTTCCAAAGGACATTAATTGAAGACTCACTCTATGGTCTAGCCGAAGAGTTTCATTGTCATAATATGGGTAGTATATATAATGTGTCATTATATAAGTAGAGAAATATTTTAATTTTTTAAGTTGTTAATTTTTTAATACAAGTATTTCACTACTTATATAGTGGCACATAATGTCCCACTCCGTATCAAGTACAATAAAAAAATCTCTTGAAAACTTGTAGTTGTTATCATTTATCATAGGGAAATACCTAGAGCTCTCTATCACTCTAACCCACTCATCTTCTTCAATTTTTACATTTTCATTCGAAGGTTTTGTGAATTGGGTTTGCTTAATTTAGCTTTTTGATTGATCGGTTTTTGAAGTTAAAGTGATTGGTTTGGTGTTTCTTGGAGGAGGTCAAAATCCTTCAATTTTTATTTATTTTTTATTTTTTATCATTTCTTTGATTTATATGTGGGTTTTCATTTCTTTTGTCTTCTCCCTCCCTCTGCTCCCTCTCTCGATCCAAATTTACAAGCACTAAAATAGGGTTTCGCTTTTGCTACAATTAAATGAAAAAAAAAAATGTATTAAAGGTCAGTTGCCTTTTGGAGAAGAGATAAATTTGAGGGAAAAGAGAGAAATCAAAGTGGAAAGAAGGAAGAGAGAAGGATATGGAGAAATTGTTTCGCATACTCGTTTGCTCTCTTCGTATTAAACTCACTCATACACTGTTTGTACACGACATGTATACAACATGCATATGACGTGCACATGTTATGCTCACAAATCTGAGCTCAACCCAAAAGCCCATAGCTCACAGCTCTCTTTTCGAAATCAGCAAAATAACGCAATCAAATAAATGACCCTATGAAGAATCGAAGATTCGTTAATTTGAATTGGTACCAAATTTGATTGGGTTCAAATATTTCAGGGATTTGAAAGTTGCAATTTGAATGGGTACGAAAGAACCCAACTGAATCAAAGGAAATTGTTTCACGAACTCGTTCGTTTTTTTTTCTTCATATTTGCAGGTCTCAAACGAAAATGTAGTAAACTACGTTAATGCGAAGAGTATCAAAGATGTAAATACGCACCATATACACTATATGCAAACCAAATGCACATGATATGCACAGTACATGCACATGATATGCATAGAACGGGAGAAATTTTAATGGCAACATATTGGTATAGTGGATACAATTAAAATATAACTGTTACGTATATAAGGTTACTGTGACAATTTAAAAAGTCTTGTTACGTATATCAACAATTGCTTAACCGTGCATGTGGAAAATTGATACTCGTTGTCGTTATTTCATGGATACACATGACCCTTAACGTCCTCTAACTTTTTCTTAATTTTGTTTTTCGCCGAGGCCAACTAGGTTGTGGTCATACTCGCTAAATTCTAGGGCACAATATACGTGCAACATAACCAATGAACATTCCCACTTTTCATATTAAGATGTAACCATGCACACCATATGCACACCACATGCACACGCAAACAATTTCACAAATTTCTGGAATTGAATACTTGAACCAGAAATTGTTCCATCCCAGTTTTGCAACACGTCAAAACTTGAAATTTATTCCACAACTCATACGCCCCAACATGAAACACAAACCCTATTTTAACTTTTAAGTATTAATTCATCTTACAAACAATTCATTTATTCCATAAATCATTTATGAAGGAACTTAGAACTAAACACTCTACCTTACTAAGCCTGCCAAAGATTTAGTCGTAAAAAAAATGGAAGTTTCTAGCCAAAATAGAAAATATGGTACAAAACCTAGCTCACTCTTCTCACCTCTCTCTTACATCCATTTGTTCGAAATCAGAGGTATGAGGTCAATCAAAAACCCAACTCACTCTTCTCACCTCTCTTTGAACTTCCCTCTCTTCAAAATCGGAACTCAAAGATCTGAGCTCAACCCAAAAATCCAAAGCTCACGGAGCTCTCTCGACATCCCTTTTCCAAATGAGAACAGTGATGCAATAGGCTGTTGATTTTTAGTATCTATATGTGGGTATTTTAGTAATTTCAGTTTTGTACATGGTGTGCATGGCTTGTGTATAGCCGATTTGTCCTATTTCTGTCTCAAGATTCAAAAATTGTCTCATTTTGAAGTATTTTCCTTTTATCATATGGCCTAGATGAAGGCTTGTACTTGTCATCATTAATAGTATATTCAATATTATTATCTTTTTTTATAATTTACATTGTTGCAGTTGTTTTATATAAAGGTTTATCTATAACACTCTATTTTTTACTTTTATTTTTGCCAAAATCCCTTATATAATTATATTTTACCAAACACTTTTTCTATTAAAGTCTTTCAAAGCAAAAATAGATTTTTTTTTTCTTCGAACCAAAGTAAATATCAACCTAGCCCTTAATAATGAAATTTGTACGAAAAGCAAGACTGATTGCATCAGCTTGGACTTGATTCGATCACTTTTCTTTTTCCACAAATTTTCTTTTGCCCAAGGACACAGTGGAAAACTCACTTTACCTTACGCTCTAGCTGAAACTTGTAGTTAGAAAAAGGTGTCAAGTATGACAAAATTGTTACTATCAAGGTTCTAAAAGATGCTAGGTACTAAACGAGTTGAGGACTAAACCTAGTGCTTAGGCAGCTTGACGGGGTTTAGACAGATTTAAGTAAATTTATTATATATTATATAAATAACTGCCTATTTATATTTAAAAATACACACAATTGTATTGAGATACATACATTGCAAAATAAAATAACATAAATTATAAAGTATTTGAAACATGGGAATAAGCATATAAATTATAATGAGTGTTCATTCAAATATTCAGTAAGTTGGATTTAGATCCCATTCGGATCCAAATTGTAGGGATCCTAGGATTCTCACATTCTAACCATTCATTGTACATCATGTGGCCATAAATATTTTGAATTTTTTTATTTAAAATTAAACAGAAATAACACCTAACAAAAATTGGACGCATGATGTACGATAAATGGCTAGGATGTGAGGATCTGGATAGGATCCTCATCCCAATAAGTCTCCTACATTTTATTGAAAACTTAAAATGTAAAATGAAAGTTTTTTATTTTCTATTTAAGTAAGAGTCGCAACCTATACGGGTGCCTAAGCGGGTCTAGACACACTTTCTTAATTTTCAAAAGTTTAAGAACTAATCGGGACAGTAGTCAATTACCTAACACCGAGAATTTTTAGAACAGTGGTTACTATTAAGTTCTAATTAAAGTTGAGTGTGAATAGTATAAGGTTAATTATAAAACAAGGCTTTTTCAAATATGACCATTTCGTGGTAGGCCATCTGAGCTTGAATTCGAATAAAGCACGCATTCATATGTATTCAGTTTTGCGTCAAAACACAACGCAACCATGCGCAATATCCTTAGTAACCATGTGTGGGCTAAGATTAGTGAAAGAAACTTAAAATATAGTGAAAGAACCTTTGTTCAACTAAACCGACAAATTGGTGAGAAGTGCCTTTGAATGCATGTGATCTTCCCTCCGAGGAACACATTGGTGATATTCCTTAAGCAATTTCACACCCTAAACATAATATTATCATCAACCTTGAATACATAAAATAGCATATTGTGTCAAATTAGCTAGTTTACAAACTTGGAGTGTATATAGATCTGCTGTCTTGCACCAACTCCCAGTCTAGAACATCCGTCCTATGTTACTATATTTTGTACCGATGATGTCTATGGTATATCCACGACAATCGATTGGTTTTGTTATTAATTTAACATTTTATCAACAATGTAAGCAACGCATTATGCACCCCATTTTGACAGTTAAACCTTTAATATTAAAAAAAAAAATTTAAGGTTTAATTATAAAGTCAATTGGTAATATGAGAAGTAGTCCAATTTACTTATAAGGATTCATTCTCAATAGACTCTCTCATATATGACGAATTTTCAAGCCTAATACGTGGACAATACTTATCGAGTGACGTGTCCGTAGGTATTATATACATACCTTGTCCCTGCTAAACTCAACGACTTTCTCTTCAAGGACATTGACCTTCGTAACATTAATGGTAGGTTTACGTACCCGTAATCGGAAACTAAATACGGAATTGAATTCCGATTATGGGACATACCTTTGTTTACCTACCATGGAGGAATCAAAATTTATGTGGGTTCCATCCAAATTCTGGAATCCAATTCCTATTTTTGGAGAATTTGGACTCCCTATATGAGGGAATGATTTGGATTCCGAAAGAAGTGGGTAATCGGAATGGAACTTATTTTACCAATTGTGTCCTCAGTTGGTTTTTATTATTCCAACATGGCCCTTCATCCCCCGAGAGACATTGCCCAACTCTAAAAAAATTTCATCTCCTCATTACCGCACCCTCCCCCGCTCAGGGCCATATCTCATACCCATTGCAACCACTCCCAACCATCTCTCTCTGTTTGTCTCTAGAGAATTTTGTAATCAGAACCCAGGAAGTGAGCCATAAGCCTGTTGAGCAAAGCTAAACTTGAACCTGTAGACATAGGTTTATCACCATGTATTTAAAAGCCCCGCCTTTTTTTTCTGGGTTAATATATTTAAGTATTTTAGTGGCAATTGTATGGTGAATCATAGTCCAGAACTTCAAGGCATTGTGTAGCTGCAGAACGATTATAAAATAAGAGAACATAATTTATATCAAAAAGATAATTTAAAATAAAAGGACTGAAAACGAGACCGTTATCAAATTACATTAATCTTCCTGGGCTTTGAGTAGATATCACTTCCAAAATAACACAGCAAAATCGAGTCCAAATCAACCAAAAGTACAATATATCTAGACAGGGACCTTCAGACAAAAGTCCTAAATTACATAACATCTAAAAAAGTTTGAAACCCAAATCTACGTAGGTCATTACATTTCATCACTAGAAGTAAGTATGATAAGTAAAAATGAGTATCGATAAGTATGAAAAGCAAACACTTTGCATTATTAAATTGTGTTTACTTTTCTTTTCAAACTTTTGTAAAATAAGAACATAAAACATGTGGTGACTATTTAGTGGTAGGGTGTGTACGAAAAGCAAGACTGCATCAGCTTGGACGCTGATTCGACTACTTTTCTTTTTCCAAAGGACAATAATGGAAGACTCACTCTTACCTAGCTGAAGACTTGAAGTTGTCTTCTTGTACAGGAAAAAGCTTCAAGTTCGACAAAATTGTTACTATTAAGTTTAACTATAGTTAGACGTTAATCGTATCAAGTAAAGTAGTAAACTATTAAACAAGTGTAGTTCAAATATGATTTCGTGTTAAGACTATTTGAGCTTGAATTTCGAATAAACCATGTATTCATATTAATTAGGTTCGTAATTTAAGGGTTGTTGGTCAAGTGGTCAAATCTTTGTTTTGCTCCAAAGTGATATGAAGATCAACTATCTCCCAGTGTACCTACCTAGCAAAAATGCTAAAGTTTCTCGCTTCCCAAATGTCGTGAGGTCAAACGAGGGACCTAGTGATTATTCGAGTCAAAGACTTGTATACACTAATTTAAAATAAAAATATATATATTAGGGTCGTCAAAACATCTCTCCTATGTTTAAACTTTAAACGTAGATCATTACATAACATTTAAAAAGTTTGGAACCCTAAACTACGTAGGTCATTACATTACATTACTAGATATGCAAAACAAAATATCATTCAGAAACAAACACCTCGTAGAAAATTCAGACAGTTCATTCCACAATACTTGCAGTTGAAGTGCACACTTCATTACTTTTTTTTTTTTTTTTTTTTTTTTGGGAAAGAAACACGATATTTTAGAGAAAGAACCAACACACTACAAAAGATCCTGGTTGAGAAGGTCCTGAACAAAATCAAGAGGATCCTCTAACCATACAAATTCATTACCAATTGAGATGGCAAACTTAGCTAATCTATGGACAACTCCATGCACGATTCATTCTTATCAAGGAACACGGTGGTCAGAACCAAGTTTGACTGCAACGATACCCTCAGCAATTTGACACCCTGCGTACAAGGTTCAGATCACACATTAGGTCGACTGCAAAATATGGACTCACAAAATTGAGAGAATTAAAAAAAAATAAAAAAAAAACAGATGTGATTAGGTACTTTTCAGACCTCTTCCATGGTAAGATGGACCACTTTCTCTTCGAGGGCACCAATATCCTTGACGTTGAACCTGTTTAGCATTGTTATGCAAGAAATGCTAGACAAGGGCTTCACTTCCAGGTCATCCGTAATCATATAAGTCACAACACCTTTCACATACCCTCTCTCGCCGAACTTTGTTATTTCAGCAGCGGATCCACGGACAAAAGTCGCCTTGGTATTTATGCTTGAACGGCAGTTCGGACAAGTGGCTTTAGGGTCGTCGGTCACAATGATTGGGTCGTTGTACTCATAACATTTACGACAACCATAGATTGACTTTTCAGCAGACGAGTCATCTATCGTCAGCATATGAAGGACATCAGCACCAACATTAATTGTTGCTGTTGCCTTAGGTTTCAGAAGGGATTCCTTGTTAAAGTGTGGTTGCATGTATGTGCTGCTTAGGCTTTCGACACTGCCGTAAAGCTTGCCTAACGAGCCAACCATGCCATCTTTGGAGAGGAGCCGGATGACAGTGCCAAGAGGCAAAGACAGGATTGTAAGGAGAAAGTCCACAAAGTCTTTGCCAGCTTCAGCAAAGAGAACTCGTTGACCCTTTGTATCGATGAGGAGCTTCAAACAAAAACTTGGATTGGAGGTTGCCATGTACACAGAGAGCTTTGAGTATATTTTTCAAGCAACGTAAGTTTAGTCCATCGTACTTGCAATAATGGATCTATTTATAGAATTTTAACCCTTCATTAAAAGTACTTAGGCCACAAAAATGATTGATAAGTTTTAGTCGGTTTAGGGCTAGTTTAGTGTTGTGTTTTTTTGAAAAAAATTGTTTTTGTTGTGCAGTGAGAATAATCATTTGTAAAATAAAGTTGTTAAATATTTGGTAAACTTTTTTTTTTTGTATAAGTGTTTTTAACAAAATAAAACAATGTCTGAGTGTTTGATAAACTTTCATAAAACTGTTGTTAATATGTTAAATGATTAAAAATGATGTGGTGTTGAATGTGATATAATAATTGTCAAATAGAATAATGTAGGGGCAAAGATTGTAATTTTGTAAAATATGCATGGGTATACTTGCCATTTGAAATTTTCATTGAATGGGCACTGTTCACATTGCTTTGAAAAAAAATATTTTTTTAGAAGCATGGTAGACCCTATTTTTGTTTTTTTTACTGTCATTGACAACAATTTTTTGTACAAAAACACTTATTTTTTATTTCTTTTACCAAACACATTCGGTGTTCTAGATTTTTTTAATAAGTTTTTTTTTTCAGAAGCGCCGCAACCCCAAACCAGCCCTCAATTTTGGCTGTATATGTATTATATTTTATGGATAATACTTGAATTCCTTCTTATGGGATGACATCATTCTCCCTTGCAAATAATATATATTTGCAATGAATTGTTCATTTATTGAATGAGTTAAGATGATTAAACGATCTTGAATTTGAATGATTTTTTGTAGGAGTGATCTTCTTTTAATCTATCGACTCCAAACACATGGGCCAATTAGAACTGCTCTCCTAAGGACATTTTGAGGACCAGTGAGGTCATTTTCATATGAGTTTTTAGATTAATCTTATGGTAAATTAATCTATCAACTTAAATAATCAATGTTTCACTGAAACACAATAATTATGCAAAGGATTAAATTAAAAAATTCTTGCGTGAAACATTTGGTCTTCTTCCCCTACCATCTTTCTCCTCCACATCCCCTTCATCTGTCCATCTCTCTCACGATTGTTCACTCCCCTTTCTCCTCCTGAGATTTGATTTTTTTTTTTTATTTATATTTTTTGCCATATGCAAAAGGGAGAAAGACCTGTTTCAAAATTTTCATTGTAGTCGAAAAATTTCATATAAAAAAAGGGTTCATGCGCTCAAGAAGGGATCCCAACTTTCAAAACCACACAATCTTAATTTTTTGGCACTTTGTAACAAACTGGATTTGAATATTATTGATAAAAGGTTGGGTGAAATTGGATATGTAAAGTAAGGTTTTATGCAATTGGATTTACTAGGTTTAGATATTCGATGAGTAGACTAGACTTTGTAGATAGAATAGATTAGACATGACACGAAACCTTCTTCTCTCTTTTTATTTATTTATTTATTTTTATTCATGGGAATTGTTATTAGCACTCCAAAAATCTCATTTAACACCCCAAACTTTCCATAATTAGAAAGAAAAATACACTTGTGAGGAGTGTAAAATGAGATTTTTGGAGTGCTAATAACAATTCCCTTATTCATTTTATCAATATATTAGTATTTTGTTTCCATGTTACAAGAATGATTTAAGTAGATAGCCTAATTTACTACGATTAATTTGAGACCACATATGAAAGGACCTCATAGATCCTCATTTTGAGAACCATAGGAGAGCAGGTCTCATAGGCCGATAGTGCAAAATGAGCACTGGCGATCTTGTGGAATCAATTGGCAAAGGAACCTTGATAGTTGAGACAAAGAAAGGCACTAGGTACATCTAGAAGTCATGATTGTACCTGGTCCTGATGAGAACCTACTTAGTGTAAGAGAAAGGGTTGAGCGTGGATATTGACTACCATTTGGAGATTTCATGGTCTACATGTTTGGAGATAGGAATTTACAGGATCACACTGACATTGTACAAATGAAAGGAAACAAGTGCTTCCCACTTACATCTGAGTGTATGAAGTATGTGAGAGCAAATAGAGTTACTGTTGCTTGGTTCGACTTCAGATTTTTGTTACATTAGATTCAATTTTTCTACAAACCCTTCTCTCATTTTTCAACGGCAAAACCCTGATTACGAGAAAACAAACCGATACTCAGCAAACACATATACGAACGATTTGATATAAAACTTGGTACCCATTAAGAGTAGACTAAACTCCGAATGATGAAACTTGCTATGATACCAAGTTGAAAATAAACCGACGAACAAACAAACGAATTATAAGTATTAACATTATTTTATTAAACGGAAAACAAATAAACGAGATTGCTAAGACGACTCCAAACTCATGATTACATGTTGACTAACTTATTTCTCACACTAAACTAAAAGCTATATTAATGAAGAGAAAAACCTAAAAAACCCCTAATTCTAACAGACTAACCCCAAACCAAAACAATTAAATAAACCTAAATATTATATTTTCGAAGACAATGTGCATCAATTATTACAACATATGTTCAATGGTAAGGATATATCCAAGGGAGTTAATTTAGATAACGATGTGGCATATGGTGTCGCTGGGGTCAAGATCCTCTCCGGATCTTTCTCTGGGAAAAAGTTCATCGCATCATCCTTTTCCTTGAGATCCTAGGGATCTCGTGATCCTTATCGTTTATTGTACATCGTACGGTCATTTTTCGTTAAGTTTAATTTATATTTAATTTTAAATTTTGAAATAATTTCTGATCGCACGATGTATGATGAACGATCACGATCACGAGATCCCTAAAATTCCAAGAAAAGGTTCCGACGAAGATCCCAGGAAAAGGTTCCGGCGAGGATCCTTTTCCCTTTCTCTGTGGATCCGTCAGGATAAGAATTTATTTGAATTTATTTTAGTTTTCTTTCGCGCCGAACGGTACACTTGCCTACCCATATCTTCTTCTTTCCTCTTCCTCCAACCTGCAGAAGTTCTAAATTCTCATTTTTCATTCACTGATTTGCGAGATTGGGAGGCAAAGGGTAAAGGAAAAACGGGGGAACAAGATGCAACATACGCCTTCACCAGTCATCACTATTCTTTTAGGTCGCCTTCACCACGAGGGATGCGGTCAAACTTGTCGGGGGTGACGGAGGCCCAGGTTACTAAATTGTCAAAGAAGATATAGGTGCAACGCCGCTCTCTCATTTCTTCCACTTTTCCTTCGTCTCTGTCCAATGTCGTTCTTGTTCTCTCCAATTTTTATTTTTAAATTTATAAAGAACCAAAGTTTTGTTCTTTTCTCAAGGCAATTGCCAAACTTTTATTTCTTGAAATAAATGAAGAAAAAAAAATTAATGAAAGGAGTGATATGGGATCGAAAATTTTCCCATGTCCACTTCGTCTAGTCATCATTGTCTGTGATTGTTACTTCAATTTTTTATCTGGGAGAAGGGGGAGAAGGAGCGACAAAGCAGGTTGCAGAAGTGAGAAAGGAAGAAAGAGATCTTGTTTTGCATAAACGAGCTAAAAAATTAAAGAAATTATGGCCGCATGATCTACGTCAACAATCAAGATGCATTGGCCCGACGGATCTGTACAAAAGGATTCGAAGAGGATCCGGTTCCGTTGTTCAAGCTGCAGTCTTGAGTAGTGGAAATAGAAATAGGAAGTAGGAGTGAGCATGGTGAGGTGCAGTGCAATTTCACCCTCAAACCCAAACAGAAATTGAGAAATATCAACGGTTCGGTGCAGTTCCACTTAAATTTTATTAATAAAACCGTACGATTCGGTTCACAGCTGTTCCAATTCGGTTCATACTGGTTTACGATTTCGAATACTAAATCATTTCAATACCAAATCAAATGGTATTTAAAGTTAACTTGTTTTTGTTTTCTTGTTTTTTGCATGCTTGCATCCAAATACAACTTTTAAAATGGTTATACAAAGTTATAAACCAAACATATCATTTTTGCTTGAAAGTAAGAGGTTTTAGGTTCGATTCTCGCCAAAAGCAAATTTGAACTACATTATTGCTAGCTCATTGTAAGGCTAAGTCTACCCTCCCCATTAGTGTAGATGATATCGTTTGTTAAATAAATAAATAAATAAATAAATATATATATATATATATATATATATATATATATATATATATATATCCTTTTCAAATACTAAATCAAATTGTAAATGTCCTTGGCACCACCAAGCAATAAAAAAAAGAAAGATATACATCCACACATACAAATATATCCACTATGCATAAGAATGTTAGTAGAATACAATAATTTAAGTCTAAAAGGGGCTTATCATGATATTAAGAAAAAAAACCCCAGGAAAAAGGGAAGAAAAAAGTAAGATGTAACTTAACACCTTAGGAGCATTTTATTGAAGATAAATATGAAATCGAAACCTAAATGTCAAATTTAGAGATTTAGAAGGGAAAATAACCTCCTGTTTTTTAAATATGTGCCTTATCTCAATAGGTGAACCGTAAAAGCGAAAGACCTAATTGAGAAATGCTCCCATGCAATTGCCCTAAGCAAAACCAGTTTGATTTTCACCACTCATTTAGTGACACCTGTATACAACTACTAAATTTAGTTAATTATTTATATTCACAGATTGGTTTGGTTTTAAGTGGTTCTTCCAACATGTCAACATGAGAATCAAAACAGAAACTGATATGAACGCAATTTGATCAACACGGTCCAGTTCTTGAACCTATGTTGACTTTTTGGTCAACACGGTTTTTAACGGTTTATTTTATCGCAATTTGATTCGATTTTGCGGTTCCACAATTTTTATGCCCACCCCTAATGGGAAGTTCAAGGCTTCACTTTTTTTTTTATGTCACTCCTTGGTCACTTGGGGTGGATGTGGATGGTAGTGATGAACATGTTATGGAAGTTGCGGTTCCAAGAAACAGCAGGCTTCCCACAAAAAAGAACATTAATTTGGTACTTCGGTTGACACCAAATTGGGATCTAGTTCCCCATTTTTAAGGGTGATAGTTTTTGACAAAAAAAAGGGTGAGAGTTCCATTTACTCTTGAACTAAGGATTTTGCCATACAATAATAATTGACGTTGAATGAACAAGAACTCCTTTGTATATGAAAGTGGTCCTTTGTGTGAGTGCCCTTCTTGCAAAAATTTAAGTCTTAATAAGGTTTAATGTCTTTTCTAATGCATCAAAAAATTTGGACTTCTTAAATATAAGTATAAACTTATGTAATGCACTAATACTCAAAACTCTTATAAGTTTCATGTCAAAGTGAGTCTCAAATTTGGATTTTAGTATGATATTTGAGTTTGAGGTAAAGCTTACACCAACAAAGAAAAATGTTATTCACTTAAAAAAAAAAAAATAAGATTTGAGTTTGACTCCAATCACCTTCAATACACATATCCAAATTGTTAAAACTCAAATTTTGAGTTAAGTTTTGACTCAAATAGACTTTTTAATCAAAATGATTCTTGGAATTGGCATAACTCCTCACCATGGTCCTGATATTTGAAATCGATAGAAGTGGTCCTTGAGTTTGTCCACGGTCAATCATTTTGGTCATTTCGTAAAAAATATACAATAATGACCAAAATGATAAAAATGTCCTCATTTTTTTGTCAAATCATTTTGGCTCATTCTTTATTTAATTGAGGTTATTTTTATTGTTTTGGTCCTTATTTAGCAAAGAATTTTTACGGAATGACCAAAAAGATTGACGATGGACAAATATAGGGATCACTTCTATCGATTCAAATCTTAGGGACCAAAGTGAGAAGTTATATCAGTCACGCTGTGATCTCGAGATACGTCCAAAATCGACATGTGACGTCACAATGTACATGTACGTCTATTATGCCTCGCCTCTGAGACATGATCGAGAACACAAACAAATGGTTCCACAGTGCAATAACTTTTTCTTTATTTAATGGCTACATCTAACATTTGCATTAGACTAGCTACGTACCCTAAGTAGGGATTAAACCATTCGTAGTTTACCATTAATAACGTCCGACTTCTCTTACGATGGTGAGTGGTAAGAAACATGATGTTTCTGAATTCCTGAAGGGAACTCATCGATCATGACCTACTGAATTCTAGATTATATAACGAAAACATATGACAACCAAAATTTTCATTCAACAATCATATATATCACTATGTTTTCTTACACAACCCCGCAATCATTGACATATAACATTTCACATAACCAATGAAGCATAATATTATTCTCTAACCACATTAATCAACAAATCCGATCATATTAATAACATTCAAAACCATAGTTATAAAATCATGAACAATTCATTGGAAATCCTAAAGAACTTATAAAATCATGAACAATTCGTCGAAAATCTTGAAGGAGTCACATAGACATCCATCGACCTTTCTAAATCAAACCACAAAGGTTTTCAAATCTTTCGTTATAAACATGAAGAAAATTAGGCTATAGCAATACAGATGGACCATAAAGATTTCTAAAGGTCTAATTTCCAAACCAACTCCCAACTCAATGGAACCGAATGGAAAGAATGATCCCAGACCACTCAACGAAACCCCATTTCAAGAATACGTATAGTTTCTATACGTTGATTAACCAGGAGGAACAATAGGCATTCATCCGATAACCTAGTCCCCCAATGAGGATTAACCAGGCGGAACCACATGTGGATATAATGTGATCAAGTAGGCAGTGACCCTCTAATGGGAATGAGTCACTCCTAGGATGCATATGGTCCCTCAATGCGGATTGACCAGGCAGGACCATAGGCAAGTGTTTAATAGTGTGGTCCCTTAATGTGGATTAACCAAACGAGACCACCTATGAAAGTAACTAACCAACTAGGCAGTGACCACTAATGAGAATTAATCAGGCGGAGTCACCCTTAGGGTGCACATGGTCCCATTAACCAGGCAATATCATCCCTAGAGTGTGCATGGTCTCCTAATGCGGATTAACCAGGCGAGACCACCCATAGGCTGCACATGGTTCCCCAATGTGATTAACAAGGCAGGACCATATATATGTATCCAATAGTGTGGTTCCCCAATGCAGATTAACCAAGCAGAACCACCTATAGGAGTACTGTAACCAGGTAGGCAATGATTCTCCAATGCAAATTAACTAGGCAGAGTCACCCTACAACGCGTATGGTCCCTCAGTACAGATTAATCAGGCAGGACCATAGGCAAACACATAATAGTATGGTTCCCCAATACAGATTAACCAGATGGGACCATCCATGTACCACTAGTACATGGTGTAGTCACATCATCACGCAACATACATCAAATCAACATGAATTATAATTGCTAGCATACACATTATTGATTACACAAGACAAACGAACATCAACAACACATGCATACAAGTTCTACGAAATAATTCTAACATGGCCCATGGCTTATTACTTCATACTAATTGTCATTTATATCATTTAGAAGTCTAATACACACGTATATCGTAGTAAGGTGCCATTTGTACGTAAATCGAGGTACACATCTCCAGGATGGCCATTGATTAAAATAAGCTCGCTAAACTCTATTGGGTCTCTAATAATACTAATTTCAGTATTTAAAAGCGAATTGGGACATTTGACCAAAAGTCAATCCTAGGTTAACATGGTCAACTGTAGCATCGACAACCCTATGTAACACGACCCAGAAGATCTGTCCACCGAATTTCAGATCCATAACTTCCTAGGAATCTCAATATGTTTCTAAAACAACATAATAAAGTTAGTGACGATTCGATGGTCAGATATCCATTAATCGCAAATATAGGTGGCGGTTAATGATGAGTTTAACAAACTTAGAAATTCAATCTGGAAAGATCTGTATGTCGGATTTCCAATCTGTAAGTTTCTAATGTCCTCAAACAATACGTGCAATAACACTTTGTAAATTGGTGAAGATCCAACGGTCAGATCATTGACTACTTACAAAGATGAATAATATAAGATTATTCAATCCTGAAGATCCGTGCATCAGATTTTCGATCTGTGAATTCCCAAGATCCTCAGATATTATGTTCAACTGGATATTAATTTTGTGACGATCCAACGGTCGAATCGTCGTTTGTTATAAAAGGTAGTGCGACAGACCTTTATAGAACTAGGGTCATATGTCAAATCCTGGAAAACATATGAAAAAAATGAGTTCAAGCATCATATTTAGTCTAGGAAGGCAAGATAAGTCAGTGGGCTCGAGCGCTGCCTTACGCAGTGACCAGCTGCCAAAACGCACCAAAAATTCCAATCAACGCCAAATTTGCTCAAATTACCCAAATACTTAGCTTATGAGACGTAGAGCAAGTTTTATACCTGTCACGACGACCAAATCCGCTAGAAATTATGGGAAAACGGCGAAAAAGCACCCAAAACCCTAGAATCTCGATTCACCTTGAATGGAGCTCCACTTAAAAACCAATTGGGTTTCGTTGCCCAGGTTCAGGTGGCTCTGTGCCTAGTAGTGGTCAACAACGTGGTGGCCGGAGTATGATAGCACTCAGCCTAGAACATGGAAGGGGTGGGTTCCGTCCACCAAGAAACAATGACCCAATGGGGTTGAGTTTGTGTGGAAAATATTTGTGGGGTGTCGCTGATTCGATTGATGGTGGTGGATCATCTCATTGTCGTTGAGATTCGCCAAAGTTGGGGTCGGATTGCCGTAGCAAAACGGCCCTGGTCCCGTGGGTAAATAGGTCTCCCCTGCTAACCCTTTCTCCTTTTTTTTTACCCTTTCCTTCTTTTGCTTATGCCCATTTTCCCGACTCAGAAGCTGCCATTTGGCAGTTGTAGAATTCCCACTTTTGGAAATTCTAATTTATGTAAAAAAATGATAAAATACCAAAAAGTCCTCTAATTAAAACGCTTCTAATTTCCTCGTTTCAATTCCGTTTCATGAACGATTTTCGTCTATGCGCTCGTGGAATCGAACTTTATCTAAAAATACTAAGAGTGACCCCGAACTGTCTACGGATTTTAAATGATTAACTACGAAAATTCAAACTTTATAACCAAATAATTAAAATTCTAAAATTGACAAAATTGACAAAATTAAAATAAAATAAAATAATCACGTATTGTGACATCCCACATCGCCCAGGGGAGTGATCCTTATATGTATATTCTCATCCCTACCTAGCACGAGGCCTTTTGGGAGCTCACTGGCTTTGGGTTCCGTAGGAACTCCAAAGTTAAGCGAGAAAGGGGCTAGAGCAATCCCATGATGGGTGACCCACTGGGAAGTTGCTCGTGAGTTCCCAAAAACAAAACCGTGAGGGAATGGTAAGCCTAAAGCGGACAATATCGTGCTACGGTGGTGGAGCGAGCTCGGGAAGTGATCCGTCCCGAGCCGGGATGTGACACGTATATGAGAAATACGTAAGTTGATAATGAAATCCGGAGACGAGATTTCACAATATAATCTGAAAAACTATTTTAACTAAAATGTCACTCAAATATCTTCTCATGTAATGCAAAAACTTTGATTTTAAGCTTAAATATATAATAATTCTTTCCATTAAGATTTGAGAGAGAAAACCATAAACCTCAAACTGGCCAATATTTTAATTTAAATTAAAATATAGTTCTAAAATATAAATCTTGCATTGAGAATGCTCTAAATCACAAAATTTGGATGTTAGATCACACTCATTTATTCTACTTTGTTGCGGTCGCTTTAATTTTAAGGGATGAGTATGCATGAGAGCTTTATGAGAAAAGCAAATACTTTGCATTATTTTAAGAGTTGTGTTTCCACACCCTTTATTACTTTTATATATATATATATATATATATCTTAATTTACGGTCTTTAATCAAATAAATTAAAGAGAATTAAATTAAAAAAATTAATAAAACATGCGCAAGAGATAAATCTTGCATTGAGAATGCTCTAATTCTACTTTGTTGTGTTCGCTTTAATTTTAATCGATGAGTATGCATGAGCTTTATGCGAAAATCAAATAATTTGTATTATTTTAAGAGTTGTGTTATCCACACTTTTTATTACCTTTTACAAGTCTTAATTTTCGATTTTCAGATTGCACAAATTGAAGAGAATTAATTACAAAAAAAAAATAATAAAACATGTGTGAGAGATAAAAATAATGTGTTAAGACCTACTCTAACCCTTGGAGTAAAACTCACATTTTAAGTTCTAAATTTACCCCAACTTGCTCTAACCATTGGGCAAAATATGAGTTTTAACCAAAAACTAATTTTCAGGGCAAATTTAGGTCAGAATTCCCCCTGAGTTAGTGGGCTAGCCCATCATATATGTGTATTTTGTTTTAGTTTTATATTTATAAATTCATTGAATCCAACGATTAAGATTTAATATGATCAAATCCAACGGTAAAAAAGAAGAAGATCTAACTGTCCAAATTTACAAATCCAACACCAAAAATAATCTTTCATGTGTTCGATGTTCTTTCATAGTGTTTCATGAGTTTCATGGTGTCAGTTTAGTAATTTTTTAATATTTATCGGAATCTACATATTTTAGGTTAAAATGTTAATAAAATTAAATTAGGATAGTCTACATAATTTATTTTTTTTTAAGTTACTATAAGAAAAAAAATTATTCTAAATTTATTTTTTAATAATATTGGGCTGAAAATTTAACCCAGAAAAATTAGAGTAGAAAAATTGTTTATGAGTTAAAAATTTAAAATTTTAGCCCAAGGGTTGGAGATAATCTGATAGCACCATTCTATTTCAATTGAATTATGAAATTGCATTTCTTTTTCTTTTCAAACTTGTAAAATAAGAAAGTGAAGGGAAACTAGGTGGTAAATAAATAGTGGTGTGCAAGTGGCCACTTACTACAGTAATGGAAAGGTATTGAGCCTTTACAAGACGACGTGAGTTCAAATCATGTCGGTAGCTAATCTAACATTTAATATAACAAAAATCTATTGTTTGTAAAATAAAAAATAAAAAAAATAGTGGTGTGATTTGTGTGTAAAGCAAAACGGAACGGATTGCATCAGCTTGGATGCTGATTGGACCTTTAGACCATCTCCAAATGAGATGTCAAGTTTTAAGTATAAAATTTAAAATTGAAGGCTTATGTAGCACATTGATTATTTTTTTTTCTAAGTTTGTTCTCCAATCAAATTTAAACTATTATTTATTACATTATTTACTTTTTTATAGTTATAATTAGTATTTTAAAACAAAAGATAAGTATAAAAATTATGAAAAGCATTTATTAATTATTAAAAATAGATTTGACGTTGCTGTCAAATTTGACCGTAACTTCATTTGCTGCATTTCCATGTCATACCACATAGGAATTGACATTTCGGTTGGAAAACATTAATAATGTTTTTTTTTTACCGTTATTGCTGATGTTGACTTTTTGACATCTCATTTAAAGACGTTCTTATCTACAACTTCTTTTTCCAAATGACATTAATTGAAGGCTCACATTATGGTCTAGCAAAGATTTTCATTGTATTCAGAATATGGGTAGTATATCACATGTCAATTTAAAAAAAAAATTTATTTTATAATACAAATATCTCACTATTTATATAGTGATACATAATGTATCACTCTATATTTCAAGCACAATAAAAAAAATCTCTCGAAAATTTGTAATTGTTATCATTTATCATATGGTTTACATGAAGACTTGTACTTGTCATCATTAATAACGCACTCAGTATTATTATTATTATTATTTTTATATATTTTACATTATTACAATTGTTTTATATAAAGATTTATCTATAACACTATCTTTTTTGGAGTATGATTTTCTTTCCTCTTTCTTTCCCTCCTCTTCTATCTCCTTCTATTTGAACGGTCACGGTCAAACCATGTCAACATCTTATACTAATTTTTTATAGAAAGAGAAAGACAAAATAAAAAATATGAGATGAGAGGATGAAAGGGGATATAAATATGAGGCGAGAGAATCATAATCCATCTTTTTTAGCTAAAATCTTTTTGTAATTATATTTTATCAAACACTTTCACAATTACCTAGTCTTCCAGCAAAGCCAGAATAGTTTTTTTTTTTTTTTCAAAAGCAAAGTAAATATCAACCTAGCCCTTAATAATGAAATTTGTACGAAAAGATTGCATCAGCTTGTACGCTGATTCGAACACCTTTCTTTTTCCACAACTTTTCCTTTTCCGAAGGACATAATGGAAGACTCACTTTACCTTATGGTCTAGTTGAAGGCCTGTAGTTGAGAAGGTTTCAAGTTACTATTAAGTTTTAATCAAAGTTTAGTGTGAATAGTATAAAGTTAATTATAAAACAAGTCTTGTTCAAACATAATCATTTCGTGTTAGGCTATTTGAGCTTGAATTTGAATAAAGTATGCATTCGTATGTGTTAGGTTTTGCGTCAAAACATAACCCAACCGTGCACAATATCCTTAGTAACCATGTGTGGACTAAGATTAGTGAAAGAAACTTAAAATTAAGTAGAAGAACCTTTGTTCAACTAAACCGACAAATTGGTGAGAAGTGCCTTTGAATGCATGTTATCTTCCCTCCGAGGAACACATTTGTGATATTCCTTAAGCAATTTCACACCCTAAACATAATATTATCATCAATCTTGAACACATAAAATGGCATAAATTCAACTACTAAAATAATTAAAATAATTCAATGGTTAAAATAATAATAAAAATTCAATGGCTAAAATAATTATAAAAAAAAATTCGTGTGTTTCATATTCTTTTATAGTGTTTCACGAGTTTCATGATGTTGGTTTAGTGATTTTTCAATATTTATTGGAATCTAAATAATTTTTTGTTAAAATGTTCACAAAATAGTTTACATAATTTTTTTTTTTTTAAGTTACTATAAAAAAAAATTTCCTAAATTTATTTTTTAACAATCTCGGATTATAAATTTAACCCAAAAGAGTTAACGAAAAAACTGTTTCTGAGTTAAAAATCTTAGATTTTAACCACGAATTGGAGATAATTTGATAGCACCATTCTGTTTCAATTGAATTATTAAATTGTGTTTCTTTTCCGTTTCAAACTCGTAAAATAAGAAAGTGAAGGGAAACATGTAGTGGTAAATAAATAGTTGTGTGGTTTGTACGTAAAGCAAAACGGAACAGATTGCATCAGATTGGATGCTGATTCGACCTTTATCCACAACTTTTCATTTTCCAAAGGACATTAATTGAAGAGTCACTCTATGGTCCAGCCGAAGATTTTCATTGCATTCAAAATATGAGTAGTATATTATGTATCATTATATAAATAAATACTTTATTTTTTAAGTTGTTAATTTTTTTAACACAAATATTTTACTACTTGTATAGTGACACATAATATCTCACTTCGTATATCATGCACAATAAAAAAAAAATATCTCGAAAACTTATAGTTGTTATCATTTATCATAGGAAAATACCTAGAAATAGGATAATTTCTTAATCTTGGGAAAGAAATAGGACATTTTGAATATGCACACGGCATGCACACACCATGCACAACAATCAAATAAAAAAAGGATTTTTCCTACACATTTAAATGAGCATATTGCCCTCCCATATAAATGGTTATCCTGAAATTTTGGCCCTTATTTCTCATTTTGTAGAGAGAGAAAATGTCTCTTGCCCAATTCCAGTTCAAAGAACCCTAACCCACCCATCTTCTTTATCCAAGAGCTCTCTCTCACCCGCCCATCTTTTTCATCCAAGCCTTCTTTCTTTCTTTCTCTCTTTCTCTCTCCTCTCTCTCCTCTCTCTACATCACCAAGAGCTCTCTCTCTCTCTCTCTCTCTCTAACCCACCCATCTTCTTCAATTTTTACATTTTCATTTGTAGTTTTTGTGAACTAGGTTTGCTTAATTTTGCTTTTTGATTGATCGATTTCTGAAGTTAAAGTGATTGGTTTGGTGTTTCTTGGAGGAAACCAAAATCCTTCATTTTTGAATCAAAGGAAAATGTAGTAAACTACGTTAATGCAAAGAGTATCAAAGATGTAAATATGCACCATATACACTATATGCACACCACATGCACATAATATGTACAGTACATGCACATGATATGCACAGAACGGGAGAAACTTTAGCAGCAACATATTGGTATAGTGAATAAAATATTATTATTATCTTTTTTTATATTTTATATTGTTGTAGTTATTTTATATAAAATTTTATCTGTAACACTTTTTTTTTTTTTTTTTGCCAAAAGCCCTTATATAATTATACTTTACCAAACATTTTTTCTGTTACTTTCGTCTTTCAGAGAAAAAATATTTTTTTGTAGTTATTTTATATAAAAGTTTATCCATAACAGTGTTTTTTTTTTTTTTTTGCCAAAAGCCCTCATATAATTATATTTTACCAAACACTTTTCCTGTTACTGTCTTTCAGAGCAAAAATAATTTTTTTCGAAGCAAAGTAAATATCATCCTAGCCTTTAATAATGAAATTTGTACGAAAAGCAAGATTGATTGCATCAGCTTGGACATGTTTCGACCACTTTTCTTTTTCCGAAGGACACAGTGGAAGACTCACTTTACCTTACGGTCTAGCTGAAACTTGTAGTTAGAAAAGGTTTCAAGTAAGACAAAATTGTTACTATCAAGGTTCTAAAAGGCGTTAGGCATTAGTTGTGAGATCCCACATCAACCAACGGAGAGGGGGTGATGTGCCTTATATGTACATATTCTCCTCCCTATATCACAAGACCTTTTGGGAACTCACTGGCTTCGGATTCCATCAAAACTCCAAAGTTAAGCGAGTTCGGGCGAGAGCAATCCTAGGATGGATGACTCACTGGGAAGTTCTCCTGTGAGTTCCCAGAAACAAAACCGTGAAGGCGTGGCCAGGACCCAAAACAAACAATATCGTGCTACTTAAATTGCAAAATAAAATAACATAAATTATAAAGTATTAGAAACATGGGGAACAAGCATATAAATTATAATGAGTGTTTATCCAAATATTCAATAAGTCGGATTTAGATCTCATCCGGATGCAAATTTTAGGGATCCTAGGATTCTCACATCCTAGCCGTTCATTATACATCGTGTAACCAGAAATTATTTTGAATTTTTTTTTATTTAAAATTAAACAGAAATAGCACATAACGAAAACTGACCACATGATGTACGATAAACGATTAGAGTGTGAGGATCCGGATAGGATCCTCATCCCAATAAGTCTCCTACATTTTATTGAAAACTTAAAATGTAAAATGAAAGTTTTTTATTTTCTATTTAAGTGAGAGTCGCGACCGAAGCGGGCACCTGAGCGAGTCTAGATACATTTTCTTAATTTTCAAACGCTTAAAAAATAATCGGGGCATTGGCCAGCCACCTAACATCAAGAATTTTTATAACAGTGGTCACTATTAAGTTTTAATCAAAGTTGAGTGTGAATAGTATAAAGTTAATTATAAAACAAGTCTTGTTCAAATATGACCATTTCGTGTTAGGCTATCTGAGCTTGAATTCGAATAAAGCATGCATTCATATGTATTAAGTTTTGCGTCAAAACAAACCCAACAATGCACAATATCCTTAGTAACCATGTGTGGGCTAAGATTAGTGACTTAAAATTAAGTAAAAGAACCTTTGTTCAATTAAACCGACAAATTGGTGAGAAGTGCCTTTGAATGCATGTTATCTTCCCTCCGAGGAACACATTGGTGATATTCCTTAAGCAATTTCACACCCTAAACATAATATATATTATCATCAACCTTGAAGACATGAAATGGCATATTGTGTCAAATTAACTAGTTTACAAACTTGGAGTGTATATAGATCTGCTGTTTGCACCAACTCCCAGTCCAGAACATCCATCTTATGTTACTATATTTTGTACCGATGATGTCTATAGTATCTCTCACATATGACGAATTTTCAAGTCTAATACGTGGACAACACATATCGAGTGACATGTCCGTAAGTATTATATACATACCTCGTCCCTGCTACTTTCTCTTCAAGGACACTGACGTCCGTAACATTAAGCCTGTTGAACAAAGCTACACTTGAACCTATAGACATAGGTTTATCACCATGTATTTAACAACCCCGCATTTTTTTTCCAAGTTAATATATTTAAATATTTTAGTGGCAATTGTATGGTGAATCATGGTCCAGAACTTAAAAGGCCTTGTGTAGCTACAGAACTATATGATTATAAAATAAGAGAACATAATTTATATCAAAAAGATAATTTAAAATAAAGGACTGAAATCCAAAACGAGACCGTTATCAAATTACATTAATCTTCCTGGGCATTGAGTATATATCACTTCCAAAACAACACAGCAAAACAGAGTCCAAATCAACCCAAAGTACAATAGATCTAGACAGGGACCTTCAGACAAAAGTCCTAAATTACATAACATCTAAAAAAGTTTGAAAGCCAAATCTACGTAGGTCATTACATTTTGACACCAAGAAGTTAGCAAACACATGAACATCCTCCAATTTGAATCACTCTAAAATTTGTCTGTTTCATCATGTTTTGCTCCAGAGCAAGTCGAAAGTCCTACATTAAGAATATAAATCAAAGTATCAAAATTCTCGCAAAATAACCATTAAATTAATAATAAGAATAGGGTAAAATATATAATATAATATCGACTCATCACATTTCATCACCAGACATACAAAATAAAATATCATTCAGAAACAAACACCTCGTAGAAAATTCAGATTGTTCATTCCACAATACTTTCAGTTGAAGTGCACGCTTCATTCTTATCAAGGAATACGGTGGTCAGAACCAAGTTTGACAGCAACGATACCCTCAGCAATTTGACACCCTACGTACAAGGTTCAGATCACACATTAGGTCAACTACCAAATATGGACTCACAAAATTGAGAGAACAAAGAAAAAAAAAAAACAGATGTGATTAGGTACTTTTCAGACCTCTTCCATGGTAAGATGGACCACTTTCTCTTCAAGGGCACCGACATCCTTGACGTTGAACCTGTTTAGCATGGTTATGCTTGAAATGCTAGACATGGGCCTCACTTCCAGGTCATCCATAATCATATACGTCACAACACCTTTCACATATCCTCCCTCGCCGGCCGTTTCTCCTTCAGCAGCGGATCCATGGACAAAAGTCGCCTTGGTATTTATGCTTGAACTGCAGTATGGACAAATGGCTTTAGGGTTGTCCGTTACAACGGTGGCTTTAGGGTTGTCCATTACAAGGGTTGGATAGGTTTGGTGGCGACTACGACAACCACAATAATAGAATGACTTTTCAGCAGAGGAGTCGTCTATCGTCAGCATATGAAGGACATCGGCACCAACACTAATCGTTGATGTTGCGTTAGGTTTCAGGAGGGATTCCTTGTTAAAGTGAGGTTGCATGTATATGCTGCTTAGGCTTTCGACACTGCCGTAAAGTTTGCCTAACGAGCCAACCATGCCATCTTTGGAGAGAAGCCGGATGACAGTGCCAATCGGCAAAGACAGAATTGTGAGGAGAAAGTCCACAAAGTCTTTGCCAGCTTCAGCATAGAGAACTCGTTGACGCGTTGTGTCGATAAGGAGCTTCAAACAAATACTTGGCTTGGAGGTTTCCATGTACACCGAGGGTTTTTGAGTATATTGTTCAAGCAACGGAAGTTTAGTGCATCTTACCTGCAATAATGTGATAACACCAGAAAATCAAACCAGAAACTCAAAGAATCCAAGAAGTTTGAGAAAGAAAGGTTGTTAGAGAGAAAGAAGATAGCAGCGGAAAATGAAGAGACAACTCAATTGAACATTAGAAATGTAAACGTTTGTACAGTAGCTTTTATAACACTCCTCTAACTGATTTGCCTAAGTGGCACTCCTCTACATTATATCCTAACCAATCAATCTAACTGATTTGCCTATGTGGCACTCCTCTACATTATATCCTAACCAATCAATACTCAACACTTGTACATCCGTTATTATCCCCCCTCAATCGCAGCCAGGAACCCCAAGGCTGAGATTGATGCAGTGCTTAACAAACACAGGACTGTGAAGTCTTTTAGTAAGAACGTCTGCAACTTGATTGTCTGTAGAGATATAGTGCACCACGATATCTTTCTTCTGCACCCGTTCACGAACAAAATGATAATCAATATCAAGATGTTTAATCCTGGAATGGAAGACAGGGTTGGTGCTAAGAGATAAGGCTGAAATACTATCACAGTGTAAATCAGGAGGAGCAGGTAAAAACTGATGGAGATCTTTCATAAGGGACCGTATCCAACACACATCAGCTGCACAATTAGCTAGAGCTTTATACTCCGCTTATGTGGAGCTTCGAGACACAGAAGATTGCTTCTTGGACTGCCAAGAAACAGGATTAGAACCAAGGAAGACGACATAACCTGTAACTGACCTCCTGGTGTTAATATCAGAAGCCCAATCAGCATCGGAATAGGCAGAAATGCGAATATCAGGATCTGATCGATAGGTAAGTCCACATAGTAGAGTCCCTTGAAGATATCTGAGTATCCGTTTGACAAGGAACATGTGTGCATCAGTTGGAGTTGTCGTATATTGACACACAACATTGACAGAATGAGCAATATCAGGCCTGGTGAAGATCAAATACTGAAGTGCTCCAACAATACTGTGATAGAGACTTGGATCAGACAAAGGTTGCCCTGCAGATAGAAGTAACTGAGTATGAGGCTTTGAAGGTGTTGGTGCAGGCCTACAATTCTCTATTCCTGCTCTTTTGATAAGTTCTTGTGCATATTTAGTCTGACTAAGAAACATATCTCCATTGCCTTTATACTGAATATGCAGCCCTAAGAAGTATGTGAGCTTTCCCATGTCCTTTAAATCAAATATTTCACTTAGAGCAGTAATCACACCCTGAACTTTGATAACATTCGAACCTGTAAGTATTATATCATCTACATACAGAAGTAACACAATAATATCCTCACCATCTGTCTTAACAAAAAGACTTGTGTCAGACTGTGAAACAGTGAATCCCATCGAAGGTAATACTCCTGTGAACTTAGCATTCCAGGCTCGCGGAGCCTGTTTAAGTCCATACAAGGATTTAACAAGTTTGCAGACATGGTTGGGCATTCTGGAATCGACAAACCCCTGCGGTTGCTGCATGTATATTTCTTCCTGCAACTCACCATGCAGAAATGCATTTTTGATGTCAAGTTGGCGAAGTTCCCATTTGTGACTTGTAGCAAGTGTAAGAATTAAACGCACTGTAGTGTGTCGCACCACTGGACTAAATGTCTCAGAGTAATCCAGCCCATGTTCCTGTGTATAACCTTGAGCCACCAAACGTGCCTTGTATCGAGATATACTACCATCAGGGTTTCTTTTCAATTTGTACACCCATTTGCTCCCAATAACAATTCTGTGAGGAGGAGGAGGTACAAGAACCCAAGTCCAGTTCTGTGAGGAGGAAGAGGTACAAGAACCCAAGTCCCTTGCCCTTTAAGAGCATCAAACTCATCTTGCATAGCGTGCTGCCAATTGGAATTCGTAGCTACAATTTTAAAAGTCTTTGGTTCGTCACACTCAACACTCTCAGCCAGAAACGAAAATCCATCAGAACACAGAGATCCATGACCAACTCCCAATGACTGCAATTCAGGGAAGCTAGCACAAAAAGCAGTATAATCTCTCCTCTGAATAGCCCCAGTTTGAAGTCTTGTTGTCATAGAATGTGTGTTAGTCGTATTAGCAGGAATGGAACTAGAGGATTGATTCCAATCACTCACAGAGATAGGAGGTGATACCTGAGGATGTGCTGGACTTAGGACAGGTGACAAAGGTTGCTGGAGATCTTGTATAGGAGATGAGCTTAATGACCCAGATTCCTGTGTTCCAGATCCCTGCCTTTGTAACTGAACTGGCTCTGGAGACACACTGTCATGTTCACTTGAAGCTCTGAAGGGAACCAGAATTGGAGTAGAGGTGACCAAGAGTGGGACAGAGTGACTACTCAACATCTCAGATGGTTTACATTTTGCAGGAAATACAGACTCATCATGAATAACATGCCTAGATAAAACCAACTTCTGTGTCTGCAAATTGTAACAGATAGCCCTTTTGTAACCTGAAGCATATCCTAAGAATATACACATGGCAGATCTAGGTTGAAGTTTACTGTCATTATAATGTCTCAAGTATGGAAACACAGCTGAGCCATATATTTTTAAATCCTTTACTGATGGATGCCTAGCATACAACCCAAAATAAGGTGAATTCATTTGTAATGACTTAGAAGCCATTCTGTTTATTAAGTACACAGCATGTGCACAAGACAGATACCAAAACTCCTATGACAACCCAGCAGCATTCATCAAAGTTATTGCTGTTTCAACTACATGTCTATGCCGTCTTTCAACCAATCCATTTTGTTGTGGAGTGTATGGGAAAGAAATTCTATGAATCATTCATTTGGACTGCATAAATTCTTTAAACAAATGACTGACAAACTCACCACCTCCATCTGATTGGAAGGACTTTATTTGGGCTCCAAATTGAACCTCAATATACTTATAAAACTTGACAAATATCAAAAACACCTCTGATTTATTATATAAGGGAAAAATCCACATGTATCTTGTACAATCATCAACAAATACAACATAGAATCTATACCCTTCTATAGACTTAACTGAAGAGGGTCCCCAAACATCGGAATGGATTCTATCAAAAGGTAAGATACATCTAGATGACTCATTATCAAAAGGTTTTCGAGTAATCTTCCCATGAATACAAGCTGTGCACATGGTATGCTTATTATCCATAGAGACTGGAATCTGAGACTTAGCTAACATAACTGCCATGACTTCATTTGTAGGATGCCCTAGCCGTTGATGCCAGAGAGAAGACTTGATCAACTGTCCAATAAAAGCCTTTGGAACTATCCATGAAGACACAGGAATCTGGAACAACTCGTGAGGTCTACTCCTTCCTTTGTACAAGATCTCCCTTGTCACCTTGTCCTGCACAAAGAAATTCATGTCATCACAGATAAACCAGCATCTGTTATCTTTACACAGCTGCTTTACATACATTAGATTCACAGCAAGAGATGGAACATGCAGCACATTTTTCATAATAATAGAATGAGAAGGTGTTTTAATAATTGCAGAACCAGTATTCTTAATCGGCAAACCTTGACCATTGCCAATTTTAATGTTCTCTGAACCTTCAAAAGAAGACACTTGATGTAAGCTAGCAAGATCAGATGTCATGTGGTGTGAGGCTCCTGTATCCACAATCCAATTTGCAGCATTGGAATATGATGGTGAACTTTGAACATTCATTGCGTGCACTGCAGGTGGGACTTGATATGGAAGATCAGATGCATGTATGTTCTGTGAACCATTCATCCCTTGCATAGAAGGTGCATGCCCCTGATATGAATAATGAGCAGCAAAATTCGGAGGCTGTGGAACAGGACCCTGTGATGGAGGAATCATTGAGGAATGACCAGGAAATGTAGGTCCAAGAGAAGCAGGAGGCCCAGAGGGTTGATAGGAGTAATTTCCCCTGTGATAACATTCCAGAGCACTATGTCCCCTCTTTCCACAAATCTGACATTCAGTATTGAAATGTGGTGAAGTACTCTGCACAGTTTTATAAAAACAATTCGGAGCGGTATGCCCTCTTCTCTGACAGATTTGACACTCTGGATGTAATGTAGTTCTAGACTCAACATTTCCATTCCAACCACTATTATTCCTGTAATTCAACCCTTTACCTTTAAAGCCTGACCGATAAGTGTTATTTCCCCTTGATTGTCCTCCATTGGAAAACCTTTGTTGGGATCCAGGAAACTGCGCTGAAGGTTGATGTTGCCTTGAATGATCTTGTGGATGCTGCTCCAAGGAACCAACACACCCACCACCTGATCCGTAAGAACTTTGATGAGAACCATACGCAGGTTGCATAATTTGAGACTGTGGAAAGAATGACATTTGTTGTGGCAGTGGAGCAGCAGTAAGAACACCTCCAGTACTAGACGGTTCATTTGCAGACGAATTGGAACTGGATGCACCATTAGTATACAAAGCAGAACTTGTACCATTAGTATACAAACCAGCCATATTATGAGTCAATGAATTCATGACCACATCATTTTCCCGTTCAGCACCAATTAACAGTGCCCTAAACTCCTTCATAGTGACATTAGAGTCCCTCGCAAGTATAATCGTTCTAATAGTTGCAAACTCTCTAGGTAACCCAGCAAGAGCAGCAATCATCACATCATTATCTGATACATATTCCCCTGCAGCCATCAATTGATCCCTGATTGTCTTGATTCGTAACAGATATTTATCCATTGAATCCCCAACTTTTTGAACTGTATGTAATTCTGTTTTCAAGTGATTAATACATGTTCGAGACACAGATGCAAACCTTTCCTCAAGATTTGTCCAAGCTTCAGCAGCAGTCTTACACCCGATAACATATTCTATCGCATCATCAGTCAACGTTGCTATCAACAGACTCAATAGAGATAAATCCGTGGTCTCCCAATCTTGAAAAGCATCTGTCAATTCTTTGGTAACCCCACTTTCTGCATTAACCACAAACTTCGACGGACAAGGAGCTGAACCATCGAAATGATCAAACAGTTTTACCCCTTTAACACAGACCTGAATTGAAATGACCATTTGGTGTAATTATGCTCACTAAGACGAATAGTGAGCATGCCCAACAATCCCTCAATTTTCACAGAGGGAGCCATACCAAATATAGTTCAAGACTCAACAATTTAACAATTCTTTGAATAATTCTCAGACAAACACAACAATTTTCTTGACCTAGACCCCTGACAAACTCAACTTTCTTGAATCAATGGCATTGGCCTTTAGACTCCTTCTTAGCACAAAGTAATGGCATTGGCCTTTTCAACTACCCAGTGCTCAACAACCAATATAACAATGGCTTTGGCCTCTACAACTTCATCTTCGCAAATCAAACAAATGGACAAAACACAAACTACTAAAAGAAAAACGCCAGAATCGCCCACACAACCATTTCAAGAGAACGAAAACAACAAAGAAACACTACACAGCACCTGAAATTCCTGCTTCGCCCTGATTGCAACCCCAAATCGCCAAGAAAAATACTCCAAATCACCAGACAGATTCGCAGATCATCACGCTTCCATTACTGACTTCGACGAGCACACACCCACGCACGATCACAGGCTCTTGATACCATGATAACACCAGAAAATCAAACCAGAAACTCAAAGAATCCAAGAAGTTTGAGAAAGAAAGGTTGTTAGAGAGAAAGAAGATAGCAACGGAAAATGAAGAGACAACTCAATTGAACATTAGAAATGTAAACGTTTGTACAGTAGCTTTTATAACACTCCTCTAACTGATTTGCCTAAGTGGCACTCCTCTACATTATATCCTAACCAATCAATCTAACTGATTTGCCTATGTGGCACTCCTCTACATTATATCCTAACCAATCAATACTCAACACTTGTACATCCGTTATTATAATGGACCTATTTATAGAATTTGCTAAAACTTAGGCCACAAAAATGATTGATAAGTTTTAGTCGTTTCAGTTTTGGCTACACATTATATATTTTATTGGATAATGCCGTCTGGGAAGAGCTCATTCTCTTGCTGCGAATAACGTATCTTGACTGTGTAAATTTCATAATTAGAATTGTTTAATTTCTTGGAACTCATTTGGATGTGCTTTTAAAATGACTAAAAGCGTTTTTGGTGAAAATGTTTTTAGAACCAATATTTAGTAAAAATGTAAGTAAATCCTAGAAAAGCACTTAAAGTGCTTCCTGGAAGAAGCACATAACTGATACTTCTTACAGAAAGCACTTCAAGTGCTTTTGGAACCCAAAAGTAATTTTTGTAAAAGCGCTTTCAGTCATTTTAAAAGCACATCCAAACGAGTCATTAATGTTCATTTGAAGATCACCCTTACAAAAAATCATTTCAATCAGAAATCATTTAATCATTCAAATGTATAAAGCAAATTGATAGTGCAGATACTAAATAATATATTCATGATGAACCGTGTATCTATTAGATGGGTTTGGGTGATGAAACGATCTCAAATTTGAATATTTTTTGTAGGAGTGATCTTCAAGTAAAAGTTAATAACTCATCACTTTGATTTCCGAGATTTAAAATCTATAGAATTGGTCTCTAAGTTGCCCATCTTCAATAATTTTGATCATTCCATGAAAAATTCATGTTAGATAAAAAATAAATGATAAAAATTCCGACGATCAAATATAATTCATGTCAATATATGTATTTAATACAAAAATCATTTGATCGTTGAGATAATAATTCGTTCAAAAACATGTAAACAGTGTTTTAAAAGTCTACATAGGCAATCCCTAAGCACTGAACGGATAATTACCGCTGCAATGAACTCCTAATCGGTCAGAAAACCAAAATCCTCAAATTGGCTACTTTTTTAATTTAAGTATATGCTCTATATCACAAAAATTGGATGTCAGATCACTCTCGTTTACCCCACTTTGCTCGTCGCTGTAATTTTAATTTATGAGTATGCGTGTGCTTTGTACGAAAAGCAAAGACTCTGCATTATTGATCAGTCGAATTATTACATTGTGTTTTCTTTTCTTTTCTCACATTTGTAAAATAAGAAAGCAAACGGATACATGTATTGGTAAATAGTGGTAGGATTCGTACGAATAGCAAGACTGATTGCATCAGCTTGGACGCCAATTCCACTATTCTTTTTCCAAAGGAAAATAATGAAAGACTCACTTTATCTTATAGTCTAGTTAGAGAGTTTTTTTAGTGTATTGGAAACATGCTCGTTATACAAAGGATGCTAGTATAATTGTTTATTTACACCTAGTCTATCGTACATACCACATTAGGTGGTTTCGATTCGTGTGCAAGTTTAGAGCAGTACATGTCACATTAGGTGACTCCGGCTGGATTGATGAGCAATAGGTTCAGCCGTACATGTCACATTAGGTGACTCCGGCTGGCATATCACTTTTACATTGATTTATATCACCTAGCTTACATATTTACTGCTGAGATAGTGACATGGCATATACTTGGTTTTCACTACTCTCGATCATGATTTCTATATACGTATGTATTATTATTTTCTAGGAAATTATACGGGTTTTACGGCGAAGGGTTATAACGTTTTCAAAAGGTTTTTATTAAAAACTTTATTTTCAGGCCCACTCACCCTTGTTTTTGCACCCCTCCAGGTTTTAGTTGCTGAAAGTTCGTATCGACGAAGATTCTTGGCAAATCTTAGTATAGGTGGCTACGATTGAGGGTATAATCCTTACCCACACTACTGTACTTTACTTATGCTCAGACGTCACGTGTGAAATGGGTTCATTCCCGCTTACAGCGCACTCTTGTCTTTAGGTACTTTTAGGTTTAAATTTATTCACATTTTCCACATTACTATACTTTATGGCTTCGTCACCTTCCGGGTGTCGGCTAGCACAGCGATTCGGAGTCCTAATGGATATTCCGGGTCGGGGTGTGTTAATAGTTGGCTCTAACAAGGTTGTTATCCACAAGAATTGAATGAATAATTTATGTAAAACCAAATCTTAATGAAGTAAGGGGAATGTATAACTTGTAAGGATTGCAAAGTTATACTGAGAAAGAGCTTGGCTAATCAACATCGCTTGTTGGTGATAAATGTACATATCAAAAGAGAGAGAAAAAAAAGAACAAGACTTTGAAGTGTCCAAGGACTAGATGGTGGAATCTAAAAGGAGAAAAACAAGTCATTTTCGAAGAGAAAGTAATTACCCAATGCATTTAGGATAGAGAGGGGGAAGCTAGCCAAATGTGGGATTCCATGGCTAGTTGTATCCAAAAAGTAGCAAAAGGGGTATTAGGAGAGTCCAAGGGCTTTGCTCCATACTAAAAAAAATCTTGGTGGTGGAAGGAGGAGGTACTGACAAAGGTTAAGGCTAAGAAGGAATGTTGTAAAGCCTTATACAAAGATAGAACCTATGAAAACGGTTAAAGGTAAAGAATAGTGAAGAATGAGGCGAAGAAAGCTGTGAGAGAAGCTAAGTTAATGGCTTTTGACGATAGGTATAAGCGACTAGATACCAAAGAATGAGAGTTGGATATCTATAAACTAGCTAAAGCAAGGGAAAAGAAGACAAATGATCTAAACCAAGTGAGGTGCATCAAGGATGTGAATGGAAATGTTCTTGCTACAGAGAACGCGGTCAAAGACAAATGGAGAGGTTATTTTCATAACCTTTTCAATGAAAGACATGAAAGGAGTACTTTTTTTTTAGGAGTTGAGTAACTCAGAAGAGTGTAGAAACTACTCCTTTTACCGCCGAATTAGGAAGAAGTGGTTGTAGCTTTGAAAAAGATGAAGCATAGAAAAGCAGTGTGCTCAAATGATATACCGATCGAAGTATGGAAAGTCTTGGGATAGATAGGTATAACATGGCTCACAGACCTTTTCAATAGGATTTTGAAAATGAAGAAGATGTCAAATGAGTGGCAAAAGAGCACTTTGGTTCCTATCAACAAGAATAAGGGCGGCGTACAAAATTGCATAAACTCTAGGGGTATTAAGTTAATGAGTCATACAATGAAGCTTTGGGAGAGAGTAATTGAGCATAGACTGAGGCAATAGACACGGGTCTCGGACAACTAAATAGGGTTCATGCCAGAGCACTCAACCATGGAGGCAATGATATGAAAAAGAATTTGCACATGGTCTTTATAAATTTGGAAAAATCGTATGATAGGGTCCCAAAAGACATTATTTGGAGGATTTTAGAGAATAAATGAGTACGAGTAGCATATATCCAAGCTATAAAGGATATGTATGATGGAGCAATGACTGTCGTAAGAACTCATGAAGGACAAACCGAATAACTGTAGAGTTACATCAAGACTCATCATTAAGTCATTACCTTTTTGCATTAGTAATGGATGAGTTAACGGGACATATTCAAGATGATATTCCTTGGTGTATGCTTTTTGCAGACGATATAGTGTTGATAGATGAAACTCATGAATGAGTAAATGCGAAGCTTAACCTTTGGAGAAAAGTGTTGGAATCTAAAGGTCTTCGCCTAAGTCGGTCAAAGACAGAGTATATGGAGTGCAAGTTTAGTGCAAACAGAGGCTCAAATGAGTTAGGGGTGAGGATTGGATACCAGGAAGTACTAAAGAGCGACCGCTTTGCTACCTAGGATCTATCTTGCAAAAGAACGTAGAATTGGATGGAGACCTCAACTATAGAATATAAGCTGGATGGATGAAGTGGAATAGTGCATCCGGCGTGTTGTGTGACCGTCATATGCCACTAAAGCTCAAGGAAAAATTTTATAAGACGACAATAAGGCCGACAATGCTTTATGGCATAGAATGTTAGACGGTGAAGTATCAACACGTACATAAAATCGATATAGCCGATATGAGAATGCTTCATCTACTATTTATTCAACGAGGAAGGGAATACAAGACATGAAAAAGATCCACCGTCATAGAGAGGTCCGATTAGATGTGATCATGACATTCTGGTATGTCATCAGTCACGAGTGATGAACCCATGGGTTGCTCCAAATATTGTCCTATTTTTAGCCCATTTATTAAAATTTCCCTAAAACAATTGTCAGGATACATCCTCAGGTAAATTCACGCTTCGATCTAGCTTAAATGATCCAATTAAGCATTCATTTTATTTCATTAAAGTAAAGAAACATCACAAAAACACCATTGCTAAAGCAACAATAATCTCAAATGTTTATGCCTTCTTTTGACCAAGGAACACATTAGTAAGAACAGTGTTGGTCTCCAACGATGCAAATATTTTTAAACGACTGAAAGCGCTTTCAGAGAAAATGTTTTTGAAATCAATCCTTAGTAAAAATACAAATTAACCAAGGAAAAGCAGTTCAAATCTAAAAACATTTTCTTTAAAAATGCTTTCATTCGTTTAAAAACACTTACCAAACGAGCTCGTAATTAGTCCCAATGGAATTGCTGTTTTTATTGTCAAAGTAAATTCGAAGAAAACAGCCAAAAACATAACAAAGAGTGAATCCAAACTGCAAAAGATAAGAAGAATCGAAAAGACTTGAACTGGGAACTGAGGTTCGCAGTATTGTATCTTTAGGCTTCACCCTTCAAGAATTTAGGGAACCACTTAGCGGAGTCTTTAGGAATGCGCTTAAGATTGTCTTTGTAATCGATGTAGTAAAACCCGAATCTTGAGATATAGCCATCACCCCATTCAAAGTCATCAAACAAACTCCAGTAGAAATATCCTTTCAAATTCACACCATTCTGTCTTGCCTTATTGATCCAGTACAAATGCCGAAGAGTATTTTCGATTCTATGTTGATCCTTCAGCACTTCTCCAAGTCCGCGTTTATCGTCCTTTGGCTCGGTAATTCCATTTTCTGTAATGTAGATCTTCGGACTTCGATAGTGTTCCTTCATGAACGCCAACAATTTCTCCAGACCTTGCGGATAAATGTAGATGAAAGTACTCCCATTAGCCGGAGGTCCGATTAGGACTCCATTTCTTTGTTCTGTCAGTGAAGCTAAAGCATCGTTGTGGTAGCATGTTGGTTTCTTTGGACTTGCTGGGTCGTTTTTACCATATCTTGATGTATAATAGTTGATGCCAATAAAATCAAAAGACCCTTTTAACAATATCTTTTCCTTCTTGCTAAACTTGGGTAACCTTTCCTTGACCAAATCTCTCATACTCTTCGGATAGTGTTCGTATACTAATGGCTCCATGAACCACCCGAGGTTGAAGTCCAAACCTCGTTTCGCTGCAGCTCTATCTTCCACCGAGTCTGAAAAAGGCTCGACATAGACTCCTACAAGACTTAATCCAATTTGTCCGCCTTGTTTATCTTGGAACTTCTTTCGGTATAGCTTAACAACAGTGGCATGCGCGAGGAGAAGGTTATGGCTCACAATGTAAGGTTCAGTGGCTGAATTACCAGCTGTGCATTTAAAGCTTGTGTCTACAGAACACCTGCCTGGTGCAGAAATTCCAACATCATACCCCATGAAGGCAACAACATATGGTTCGTTGATCGTGATCCAATTTTTAACCCTGTCTCCAAATGTTTTGAAACAAATTTCACTGTAATCCTTCAAATCATTCACAAACGAACGGTTCAAAGGGCCTCCGTACTTGTCTTCCAACGCTTGTGGCCAATCAAAGTGCAATATGGTCACATAGGGTGTAATGCCATTCTTGATTAACTCATCGATGAGGAAGTTATAGTGATCGATACCCTCTTGGTTTATTCCGCCACTTAAGGTTCCCTTGGGCAGAATCCTTGTCCAGGCGATCGAAAATCTGTAGAAATCAACTCCAGTGTCCTTGAGAAGCTTCACGTCTTCCTTGTATCGCTTATATGAATCGATGGCAGTGAACATGTTCGACCGGTCCACAATTCTTTCTGGGAATTGCTTAACAAACGTGTCCCAAACACTTGGTCCTTTTCCTGCTGATTTTGCTGATCCTTCTATTTGTGCTGCAGCAGTAGACACTCCAAACACAAAATCGCTCGGGAAGTCGGCCCTCTTAACTTGGAGTTCTTTCAGGTTAAATGCAACGACGTAAACTTGTGACAAACGGGCAAACAAACTGATGATACACATCCAGTTTAAAACCCTTAAGAAAGGTGGCGAGGACGCCATGGTTAAATTTCAGCAAGGATGCCTTGAAATTTCAGCGAGAGAAACAAGAGAGAACTGAGCTTGGCTTGATTAAGGATGCCTGGAGCAACTTCAACTACTAATAGCAGTAGCATTAATGTGTCCAGCATTTGCGTTACAATAATATCTAGACAGTTGCACCTTCTTTGATCAAATTTATTTATTGAGTAGTAAAAGTAGTAAATGTTTGACAGTTTCAGTCGTTTAAATTGTTGTTAATGCTCGTATGCATTCACTGTTAAATGGTTGGAGCTGTTCTTCGCACTCTAAAGTAGCCATCAATTTATGATGAAAGAAAGAAAAAAAACCAGGAAAGAGCGTTCATCAAGATGATAATTATGACATCTTGTAGGACATAGTTTCACTCAGTGGGCTGGCGAAATCGCTTTAGGGCTGCTCGGGCTTTGGATTGCCGGTGGTAAAAAAATCGACCGGAGTTAGCTCCGGCAGCAAACATCCTAGGGTTCAGCAAGGTCTCCTTTATAACAAGGTGTTTGTATGTGTCACTAAGGTCTCCTAATTAAGCTGCTTAGAAGGTGAGGACTGAGCATCCTCGTTCGTCCGCAACTACCCAGTCTCCATTTTGTTCGAGGAATGACAAGTTGTAGCAGTTAAGTTAGCTCTACAATTTATTCGAGAACATACAAATAGAACCAAATGATTACAACTTACAGCCATTTCTTTGGGGGGGGAGAGAGAGAGAGAGAGAGCATTTCGAATGGTACGTTTAATATAAATTGCTTGTTGCAAAGAAAAGACAGTAAGGATTTGATCCTCGTATCAGTGAATATACAAGAAAAATCTTACGAGTTACCAGGAAGGGCGTTAAAGCGCTGTACAACCAGTAAAGATTAGCAACGAGGCAGTTAAGAGTTGAGAGGGCGGCCTACTGCACAGCATAGTACAAAACACACCATGTCAGGATTACAAAAACACCCATAAAAGAACACACTTGTAAACGTAGACAACAATGAACACTCCTTAAATGGAATTCCTACAGACCTAGCCATGCAAAACCCTTGTTTTATGAAAACTTCATCTTCCCTTGGATCGACAGAAAATGGCATCAAGAAAATATCACAAAGTGCTTTAAAATGGAGCCTTTATCATATGTCTGCATTTCACCGTTGTTTTACAGCAACTTTTTAAACTATTAGGATTAAAACGGACATCAGAATACATAAGGGGCAGGCATATGCACACAGTGTTTACGCCAACCATGCATAAATCTTCCTTTAGTTTTGTTTTCGTTTTGATTGATTTACTCGCAGTAGCAGAAGCTAGCATCCAATCAAAGTTCACTCCTCAAGGGAATTTTTTCAAGAAATGGGCATTAATAGACTCTTCGAGGGACAACTACTGCAGCTGCCCTACTTGCAAATAAGGTTTCTGTACATTTAGTAAGTGCTTCAGCAACTTCAAACAGAAAAGATGCATGCACAAAAACATGTCTAAATGCAGGCAGTGGAATAAAATCAAGTGAAACGGACCAAGGGTGCATGTGCCGTTTAGTAAAACCTTGTATTTAGTGCAGCAAAACAGATCATACTAAGATGGTTGGTTCACTAGTGACATGCCACCCAAAGCCTCCAAGACGAAGCTACTATCCCAATCGCAGTACCAAAAAAATAGTTGACTAGCATGTCTTTAGATATTAAGGAATCAGTTTAATAATGGTTACCAACTACTTCATTACCTTAATGTTTTAGCCACTGGCGTTTATCCTGATGATGCCTGGAAAATGTTGGACTGCAAATTAAGTCAGCTGGAGAAACAGAAGATTGATTTGGGCAACATGACCATAAAGAATCTCCCCTAATTGCACTGGCACTACAACCGGCTCAATATTTCAAGAAACTCCACTGGTTCTTCATTTTCTTTAACAATCTGTTCATACAGCATTCAGTGTTCACAGTTAGAAACCCCATAGATTTCACAACGATTGACACGCATGCATTCACAGACTTTAATCCAACAGAAAATTACACTTTGAATGAATGAACACGAACAAATCAACATAGATACCTTAAACCCCAAATGAGCCAAAAATGAACAGATTATCGAAGAATATAATTGGTCACTGCTGAGTAATGACATCAGGCTAATAATCAAAGGAAAGTCAAAGACAATAACAGCACCAAAGATCTTTTGGCTTAGAGTAGATTATGTTAAAAACATAAAAGGGAAAGAATCAAACAATGTTGGAAAATCAGATTATAACAGATAAAAGGATCACAAATCTTAAACGTAAAAAGAGACAACCTAACACAAAATGTAAGAAACTGCAACTAACCATGCAAAAAAATCAGATTTAAAAGAGGAAAATAAAAAACCCTAACAGCTATCAAGTAACTCACTAATCAAAAGTCAAAGCCCCTGAGACCCAAAAATACTATGGATGAATAAGTAGATGGCAACAGAAATCTTATAGCAAACATACGTAATTTACAAGAAGCCACATTAACTGAGCCCTAGAGACACAAGCACCAAAAATAAAGACGAAATCAGATAAAAAGTAGAGGTAAACACAGATTCATATTCCATACCTTAATGATTGTGTCCTTTGGCAGACCCATTTGAACAAGAACATGAAAACCAACTTGATCCCAGTCACTCTCTTCTACATCAGTTCTCTCTCTTCCGCTATCTAGTTGAATGGAAAACTTATCACTGTCGAAAAATCTCCCCACCCAGAGGTACAAAACCCTGTCTTCACTTTTTCCAAAATCTGTATTTGGTGAGAAAATAGTGTAAGCAGCTTTAGAATCTAGTTCCCTCACACCAAATGTTGCAATCTTCTCTAAACTGGGCCAGCGGCAAACAAAAGGTTGGATAAAATTGCATTGCGCTGGACAACTTTCCACAATCTCCTTTGAGGCAGAGGATTCTGTACCTTCCTTCAAAGGGTTCCAAGCCTCAGTGGAATGTTTGATAAAAGAAGTTTCCTTCTGGCATGAGTCAATACTATCTTCCCTACGTGGGGATTTGTCTCCCCCTCCATTTTGAACATCATCCTTCGACTCTAAGGCATTGTAAATATTATCTACGTGACCTATAGAAAAAGTACTGTCATTTATCCTAACACCGTCTTCTTTACTGGGAAGAAATTTTGACGAAGGACTCATCAGCCTCATCTCATCACTAATCACAGGTAATTTAAGAGACAAATTACCTCTGCGCTTTGCAAGCGAAGATGAAATTCTTTTAGATGGTAATGAGATTGATCGTGAATAGGGCTGTGAACTACAACTGGAAACAACATTTTCTAGTGTGTTAGACATGGGTTGATCAGATGATTTAGCTGAGAGGAGTGACACATCAGAATCATCTGACGATGTTGAAGATACTGGAAGAGAGCATGAAGGTGCAGATGGCGAATCGGTAGAGGATTCTGAAAAGTACTTTGAATTAGTGCTTGATTCAGAAGAAATGGAATCTGGTGATAGATATGAAGGTGACGAAGAAGAAGCTGATGAAGATGAAGACGGCGCTGATACAGGTGATGACGAATTTTTAGCTGAATGAACTAACATCATAGAATCTGAATAGACCCTGGAGAGGGATATCCTGGGTGCTGACACAAAGTCCTTCATACTTTCAGAGGCAAACTTACGCCTGAGAGCACTCCAGCTGCTCTCTCTAGCAGGAAGATGGGTTTCGTGTTCGTTCTCTGAGGATGCAATTGGAGGTACAAAACCACCACTAATAGCTTTCTGGAAAATTTCATAATCAATATTATGCATGTCTGTTTTTCTTTCACCTGGGCGAATCTTAACTACTGACTCCCCAACGTCCCCTTCATTGCCAGACTTATCCATCAAAGGTAAAATGTTCGAGAAAGCATCCCAAAAGTACGCTGGTTCTTCCCCTTCCTTGATTATTGTTATTGGACCTTGCACTCTCTCATACCGAACAATCTGACAAACAGCCCCTCTTGCATCCCTTTCCATGATGGCCTCACAATTCTTACCAATCCAAACATATATGGCAGAAGGTATATGAACAATAAATGCACCTCTAGAATCCAAGGCAGACTGCGAAGGATCATTCAACATTTTTGGAACAAGATGCAAAGGATCATATGGTGAATGTGGGGCAATTCTGTACATCCTCAATAGTGAACTCGGGCTAAGAGGGAAAGCATGGACCCTCTTTTGGCACTGTAACAACTGACAAGCAAAACCCATATTTGGATCAGCAATACCTCTTGCTGCTTTCACATACTGAAACGCATCATCAAAACTCTGTCCTTCTCTCCACATAAGATACGCAATCACCAACGATGTGGACCGAGACACACCTTGACAACAATGAACCAAAACTCTTCCACCTTGTTCCCTAACGTCTTCAAAGTAATCAAAAACATCATATAAAATACTTGTAATATCCTCAGTCGGACTATCCTGCAACCACAGAGTTCTGTACACAAAATCCGCCTTGAAATACTCGGGACAAACAAAACCCACACAATTCAGAACATGGGTGATCCCGCTCTGCTTAAGTATGTCCCTATCCCTTGCAACAGCATCTCCGCCAAGATAAATGTGTTCAGCCACTTTGGAACACTCTTTATCAAAGAAAGCAATCTTATCCCTCCTCACAAGCCCGCCATTCTTTTCAGGATTTCGCTGAATCGCTGACAAATCAAGCTTCAACCTCTCCCCACCGCTTCTTCCACCTGGGGTAGGAGGTTGTGGCCACTCACCAATATCATCTGAACCTGCCTTGGGCCACTCATCTAAGCTACGCCGAGCAATGGGCAACTGCAAGGGGGGCAAACCAGACCTAGCCTTGCTATTCTGCTGGGACCGAGGGGTTAAGGGTACAGGAAACCTACGATGGTTTTGGACACTGTTTCCTACAATGGCATTTGGATCTGCTAGGTCTCTTTCCTCAGTCTCAGGATTGGTCCGGGAAGCAGACCACGACGCTGAGCGCCAGAACATCTTCCGAGAGCTCGAAAGCTGGGCCGGAGGCCGTGAAGTAGCGGAGGCATCCTCCTTACTCACCATGCCCAATAGAAATTTTTAGTGAAAAAAACCCAGAAATCCGAAACACCCGTTAATTGGATTCCATTTCGCTTCAGTACACTCCAAATAAAGAGAAGAGCGTAGGGTTTTGATTTACAAGAATGTCAGGAATCAAAACCCTATCAGATCAAGCATCAGCAACAAACCCACTCTGAAGAAGAAGAACACAAAATCGTACTAATCTCATTAATTAACACCAAATCAAAATTCCCATATAAATTAGCGGTAAATCAGACCAATAAGGTCCCAAAAACAGAGAGAAATTAAACGGTAAAACTCATTAGGGTAGAATGGAAATCCCAATCGTAAGCTAAATCCTGAGTTTTTCGTCGGCAATAAGAAATTGAATAAAAAAGGTGCAATTTCTGAGTTTCTAGGGTTCTATGTGATGCAAAACTTACAGAGAGTGAGAGAGAGAAGATTTGCGACTTACAGATTGAGATGTGAGAGAGGCGGAGCAGAGCAGAGCTACGGAGGAGTGAGAAGGCTTGAGAGTGAAGAGAGAGAAGGCGGGAGGAGAGAGAGAGAGAGAGAGAGAGAGAGAGAGAGAGAGAGAGGGAGGGAGGGAGGCAAAAGCACAGGAGGGAAAAGGGGGAAGAAGAAAGATTCACAGTAGGAAAATGGCAGTGGGTTTCAATTTGATTCCTTGTTTTGTTTATTTGACTGTTTCAGAGAGACTGACATTTACATACCATTTTCTAACCCGCCCAATATCCATATTCCCATGCCCATATCTACCGTACAATATTTGTCAATACAAGTGTGGGTGGAGAAAATTGAACTCAGGAGCTCGGGTGCAAAAATAATATAAATAGTATATGAAGTAAGAAATTGAACTCGGAATTCAGTTGCAAAGTGAATAGTCTTAACCAATTGAATGAGAAAATTAAACTCTAGAGCTCAAGATGAAGGAATGATACAAACAGTTAAGGTAAGAAGATCGCACTCGAATGTCGAGTACAAGGTCGGTTCCGGCGCATGAAACGGGTACAAGGAGGGGGAAATCAAATATCAAATTTGAAAGTCAAGTGCAGGATGAATATTCTTAACAAACTGAATGACAATCATCTCTCATAACGTACTCTATATATAATATGATCTTCATTCTATAATTATTAATTATTCAATGATGATTCCATGTTTTGTTTTGTGTGTTTTCTTATTGTTTTGGTTATATTTTTACGGTGAAAATTTAGAATTCTAAATTTGGTAATTGGTTGGTCCAAAAGAATTGGTTATTGGTAGTCAAAAAGGAAAAGTCCCAGAATTAGCACTGTTTGAATTTTTGGCCAACTGGCTGACTAGTGAAGATTAGTACAATCAAATCCTTGCCTTCCAAGTAAGAATGGAAACGACTTTGTTTGGTATTTGGTAATATCATAAAACTTGGATTCAAAATATGGATTTGAAGTTTGAACGTCATTGTTACTTACCAAAGTGAAATTGCATATTCAAAATGGTTTGTTTAGAAGCTGATTATTCAAAAAGTTGTGTTAGTATCAGTCGCTCACGCGTGTATGGATGTTTGTAAGTCATTTATTCATATGGGACTTGCTTGTGTAACAATTACTATGAATAGTTGACCACTATTTTTCTTTTAATGACAAACAACATGAGGGATGAGAGTAGTCGATAGAGCCATGTTTGTTGGATCGTGTTGAACTGGATTAATCCATTAAATTGGACTAATGTCAGGGTTGGTTGTTTTTGATGAACTTTTAAATATTGGGCTTAAACTTATTTTTATAGCAGTTCAACATTTATATCTTACACACACATTCCCGAAATTTAGCGACCTCAATTTCAATCTTGTCCAATCACAACGGCCGACGTAATAATTGAGAATATCGTCATAAGTTCTTAAAGGTTTTCCTATCATCAGGAAACAAGAGATTCGAACTGGGAATAAGTTTACGAAGTTATTAAACTACAAAACTATTAAGGTTGATGATTGATAGTTTTATAAAGTCCTAATTGCTTTGAATTTGGTGGTGCCAAATTTCCAATACAACAAAAGTCTCCCAATTTGGGTAAAATGCAAATTATTTCTACTTTTTACTAATTTTCCACATTCATTTCAATGAGGAAAGGGACTTCATGAACCTAAAGTCCCCAAAAATCAAACATTTCCTAAAGCTTAGAATATGACCCTTCAGAGACCCGTCTGTGATGAAAATTTGGTATTTGACATCACATATATTCCGTGTTTAAAATACATGTATCAGTGAAAATATCGATATAGAAATTTGTAGAAATATCAATACATCGACATCAGTTGCCTTCAATGGAAATGATGGAAATTATCTAAAAAACATGGAAATTTAAAATGAAACTCAATGTCAAACACTAGTTTAGAGAAAATATAAGAATTTCTCCAATATTTAATCCATATGTCAGAAATATCGACAAATCTATCGATTTTAGCCAAAACTAAAAATAAAAAAAATTCCGATACGGGATAAAGTTTAGACTTCACCTCCCCCTCCCCTTCTACCACATCTTTCAATGATTTTTCGGATATTTCCGCGGAAATTTAGAAGCTAATAGTGAGGAGTACAATGATATCCATAACACGAAAGAAGATCGGATGGTAACACGAATCATATCAATTTGATTTCAATAAGATTAGTAATCTACATTTTACAGCAAATCAATAACATCAAATTTTGCCAAATACAACGAGTCGTTCAAATCTGGCTCATCAAACTGACAGCAATAACTACCATAAATAGGCAATGCATGTTCAAACGAGTGAAACAATGAATTCTGTAACGGTTCGTTTATTTGTAGAAGAGTGGAAGGGAATCTTACGACGCGTGAAATCACTTAATATAACAGTTGGAAGTGTTATTGATCGTAGCACGATCCAGACCAAGTTGGAGGACTTCGAGCATAGAAGTTTGTCACTGGAGCGGCTTGAACTCCACGTCTATTTAAGAGACATCTAAAGTATTGTAGCCGATGTAGTGCCGTTGCGTTATTCTTTCCACCAGATGTTGCCTCCCTCCTGCTCCACAAGCGTTCTATAGGGAAAACGAAAATGCCATTAAATCAAATTAGACAGGCATCAAAAGAAATCCGCGGTGCAACAAGTTTACGTGTGCATTGTAATGGTGAACTATTTTTCACTGCTTACCTGCAGCAGCTGCTGCTCGAGGCCAAATTGTTTGCTGAACATCTGATGTATCAGCTTTCTCGCCCCACATGCATACTTCTCCTCCAATTACAAGCTTCTGCTGAGAAATATCCGTAATTCCTTCAAGTGGTTCAGCATTGTAAGTAACATTCCAAGGGACGTCTAGATGGTCAAGATACCAAACACCCTGATTGCTGAAAATACATCTGAAACCTTTGGCAACAGCCTTCGGACAAACTCCTGAGCCCAACCTGTTGCATTTAGAAAGTTAGTAAGTGCTTGAAACGAATAGAGCTTCACTTGATGCCAACATAAAAAATGTGCACAGAGAAGAAAATCACCAGTTATGCACTATGGTCTTGGGATTGAGCTTCGTTGGGAAGGTATCAAAGGTTTCTTCCCTGCATAGAGAAAAATTACATTTGTCAAATGATGCTTTACAGTATTGAGGAACAAAAACAATGAACACTCATTGATTTTAACCCCTTTATTTAACAACCAACCATTCATAACTGGAACCTGATGAAGATCCTACCAAGAACTTATGAGTGGGAAAAAAAAATACTGCATTCAAATTTTCCATGAAAGCCAATGCAAAGGAAGAAAAAAAAACTTTGAAAAGACGGTAGCAAGTCAATGATATGATTTTTAGCATACCAGTTTACCGGGGACCAATTCTTTGAAATTGCTACTTCTTGGGCCTTGACAACAAAATACTGATATGCATCTTTAGTAGTCATGTTCCGCTCTTCAAGCCTAAAGATATGAAGTCCAATAAACATATCAAATACAAATCAAGCTTGGCTAAACAAATCATCTGAGGTTGGCGTGATGGTTGTAATTAAATCAGTACATGCTCAATAGAAACATTAGCCAGTTCAAGATTGCGTGACTGTAAGACAAAGTTGTTCAAGTATTTTGTTGTGATTTTAAGTTATCATTGCTTGAAAGGTGCAAGAATTACATGCAAACAGTAATCAATTGTATAAGATCTGAAAGATGATGAACAAAGTCAAACGAAGTAGGTACCATTGCTTCACATGTCGAGTGGTGCTCCAACAAGCTGCCAATATTGAAATAACATCAGATGGTATAAAAGGATGCAGAGAGAGAGAGAGATTATGCACATGACATATAATTACAGGGGTGAGTAAGGGGAGAAAGGGGTGCCGGAAATCATTTCCTAAAAACGAATTCCCTTACGGTGAAACCAAAGTAACAGCAAAGAAGTTTTTAAGAGAAGAAAGTATCATGTTCCCTTCGTATTAGTTCTTTGTAAACAACATGATTGCAGAATGTTAGTTTAGAACAAATGTTACTTTTAACTTACTTGTATCAACTTCATCACCGCCCAAGTGGAACAGCTCGAAGGGAAAAATCTTTCTCATATCTGTATAATAGAAATTAAATTTCATAGGTATATGCAAGATAAAGGCAAAACTTTCCCCAGTACTTGCACACAGAGAGAGAGAGAGAGAGATGTTATCACGAGGTTAACCTGTCAGAATTCCAGAAATCACATCTAAACTTAATTCCTTCGAAACATCAAGTGGCTCTTTGCAGGAAGGGGAAGGCCAAAGATCAGGATACCCGACGCCCCTGCACATGGGGATCAAGAAAAGGTAGAAGTTACATGAATAAGTAGTTTTCAATAGTTAACCGAAAAGCATAATTCTTCAAGGATAAGGCAATGTCGGCAAGTTCTGATTTTTTGCTAATTCTAGATTTAAGTTCCCAGAAAGTGAGCACCATGTGGTAAAGGCACAAAAATAAATTACCAAAGACAAAAAGATTCAGTTCAGCCAGACCAAGTAGTAAATGAGAAAGAATTTTCTCCATAAGACGAAACCATATAGTGGTATGCAGTAAGTTCGTCATCATTCTCTCAAAATCATTTTAACTTTTAGCAAAGGGAGTTATTCAAGAAACCAAGATTACGGTATGATCTCCATAGAAAAAAGTTTACCCTTTTATATAGAAATAATTGAATAAGAGATTGAAGGGGAAGTATCTTCTTCACACGTGAAAATCCTAGAGAGCCATGAGACGATAATTACTGAAGAAATCAAAGGTGAGTAAGCTAGGTCTTTTCATTTGGTACGACCACACTAATGAACCATCAACTTCTAGCTCAGAGAAAATAGCTACTTGATAGGAAATGCTGAAATCCACTTTCTTAATTTTTACTTGCAATATTTTAGCTACAATGATACGCTCATAGCCTTAGTTTAAGACAACAGTTGATATTGAGAGAGGTTTTTACCAAGACGCTGCATGACCAGGGACATCTACTTCTGCCATAACATTGACACCTGCCACAAATCATCCAAAATGATTAAGTAAAATATGAAAAAAAAAAAAAAAATTTAACCCTTATGCAATAGGATGTCCCGCATCCAGGCTATATAAACAAAAAGGAATAGTGAAGAAAGTAAGCTTGTTTTCTGGCCCGGTAAGGAAACAAAGATTATGCGCACCTCTTGTTTTGGCAAAGCTTCACGTTAACATGTCAAAATGTGGAAAGAAAACACACTATTAGTCTCTATAAGAGTAAGAAAGCATGAATTGCACATAAGAAATGCAGATAAAGGTTTTCTTTTCTTTTCTTTACAAAGCATTTACAGTTCAAAAGCTAACGAGGTTTAGATAATCTTCAGAAACCTTACTTGACGATTTCAATTGCATCCTCAACCGTGTAGCGCTCCCATTTTGTGTATGCACCATTCCACAACTTTGGATATGAAGGTACTTCTAGAGGAAAAGCCTCTCTATCTATGACATGCCAATGAAGAACATTCTACTTGATGTAATTCTCAACATCAGTATTACATGAAAAATAATTAGAGAAGCAGATCGGGATTCAAAATAAGTGAAAAATCCTTCGGATAGCATAGCTTACAAGTTTAGCATACGACATCGACTGAATTATTTGCTTAATCACTTCAATTGGTAAATAGTGCCTTGATGTATCTGGAAAAGTATCAACAAGATAGGCGCTCAGAAATACTATAGAACAGACTGCTTAATGAACTTTGCATAGAATTTTATCTTCACATGAAAAATTGCAGCTTACCAATCAAAAGCCCTCGGTATTGAAACCTTGGACTGTCCTTTATGTACCAGGGTGCCTTATATACTTGTACAGATTTACTCCCGTAATCAAAAGTACACAACTGGCTGAATGTCTAGAAAATGGAAGAAGAAAATGACGAATAAGGAAGAGACAGGAACAAGACAGAACCCCGCCTATTTGTGAAAAATCAGAGATTTTTTAAGCATCCTATAATGCATACAAACTTTAGCAGCTTATCCTACAGTTTGGTCTCAATTACCAGTCCAGCTATGCCGTTCTAGTTTCTCTATAACTAAAGCACGAAATATATCATCATTTCAAGCAAGTTTTTTTCTCAACCACCGGATTTAGAAGAGGATCATATGACATCATTCTACAATTTCTAAATGCAACAGTTCAGCACACATCATATGCATCCCATTAGGTATTTCGGGCATCCAGTATTGTAATTACACCCATCTAGAATCATACAAAAAACTCTAACGTTACAGGAATGGATGTTAAGACAAGACACTGCCAAGCTGACATAAGGAGAGACCAGTAAGAGGAAGACGTCATCACAATGGACGCATGACCTTTTACCCTAATTGCCGGACTAGAGCACCAGTACCACAGTAACATTTAACTGGCAGCTGCAAACCGAACAAAGGTTCAGTTATGCATTCGCTCATGTCATGCACCTCAGTTTGGGGGAGCAGAGATAGAGGAAACATGATTTCCATTTGTTGGGCGTCTATGCAAAGTTTAGTGTTATTGAATTGGAACGAGGATGGAAACCTCAACCATTCCTCGCTTGCCTAAATGAAAGTCATGTTGCAGTCCTAAGTCCTAACTCACTATTAAAGAAACCCTCTAAATTATGTACATGTGCTTATACATCCATGCCTAATTCGTAACGAAATTAGCAACAATCACACATACCTCCAAAGCCCGCAGAGCACCATACACAGTGTTCGCCTGCAACCAAAAAGGGATAAAAAATCAACATGCATGGAACTACTGCACAACCCTACCATTATCTTTGGCATGTAAGTCAAGATTAATTAATTATGATAAAAATGCAACCTATGCTAGTCAGAGCCACAGGATATACTACAGAACTGCAATACACAATGCTAGAATTGTTGCACTTATAGTCATAGAAAGCCGTTTCAGTGAAACGGAAGTAAAATCTGTTAGCTTGATTACATTGTTGATTCATTCAACCAAAGCTTAAACTTTTAGACAGAGTGATAGTCTAAAATGGTGCCAGAGCTCTAGTTCGTTGATTTGAAGCCTCTCGTCCCCATTTCGTGTTCTCTGTTAACCCCAAGCAGTGCAGTCAATGCAAGCTGGGACAGCATATATATACGTTCTGCTTTATATACATTGCTCCCCATTCAAGCTTAAGCTTTTCGGGACACGGTACCGCAGAAAAATTAAGTCATCAAATGCACAACAAACAATCATCTGCTTCCGCACCAAATTGCCATCAAACACCAAAAAATGAAAAAAACCAAAACATCCAACCATCAATTTACCTCGATCGTCGCCTCCCCAACAACCGATTTCCCATCTTTCTTCGCCACAAACAAAGTATAGCTCTCATCCACACCAAGTTGCAGCTGCAAAAACACACAAAACCCACAATTATTTTCTCAGAAAACCAAAAACAAACTATAAATTTCGGCAAAAACCCAACTCACATCTTCGTTGCTCGATTGAACCACAATTCTCAGCTTATTAATATCAAAACTCTGTCTCTTTCCCCTCAGTCTATTCAAAGCTAAAAACCCATGACTGTTCTCGAATATAATCTCTCTGTACCGATCAAAACCCAGCTTCAGAATGCCGGAGCCGCCGCCGCTCCCGCCAACAACCAGCGACAGCGCCGGGTCGACGGAGAGGGTCTTGTTCCCGAAGGTGAACTTGGCCGGCAGCGGCCATAATAACGTCGGAGAGTCGTCAACTTTGCCGGCTGAAGTAACAAAAACACAGAGGGAGTGGGAGAGTAAGAACAGGATAAGGAACAAGGAGGACATGGTTTTCGGGGATTTTCAGAGGTTTTGGATTTGAGGTTTTTGAGTGTTCGACAAGAACTATGATGTTTTGGTAACGGACGAGTGGAGTAGGTCAGGTGGAGCGTCTTATGGTAGACAAATAAGGAATATGGTTGGAAGTCCTTGTGTAATTGTATATAATATTATTATTGGAAGAATAAGCCGTCCTACAGTCGTAAAGCCGTCCTACAGACGACCTACCTTATCCTACCTACACACTAGCCGTCCTACAGCCGTCAAGCCGTCCTACAACCGTCCTACCTTGTCCTACCTACACACTAGTACGGCTACCTTGTCCTCTACAGCCGTCCTACATTGTCCTACCTACACACTAGGATGGCTACCTTGTCCTACCTACACATTTGTATCATGTATATATCCTTGTAATCTTGTAGAGAAACATAATGAGAAAAAAAGCATTCTCTTTCATTTTTCCACATTCACGTATCAATAACAAATATATTTTTTAGCCTACATACATTTTTCTACATCTTACGATGTTGTGAGGAGAAAACAAAGTTGGTGATGATACGATGATACAGTGTTTTATGATTGAATGTTTGTCTCCCGTGACGCTGTATTTATGACGGAATATCTGCAATTATTGCCGCGGTTAGACTTTTGGTGGCTGCAAAAATGCAAGTAGAGGCTGACTTTTAAAAATAAAGTTTCAAAGAAGATAATACTTCAGTGAACCAAGTCCGCAAATCTTAACTTTTAAAATTTGGTACAACTGTTAAAGTTATTACAATTTTTAAAGATGATTCTTATTTGTAGCTGTTGGATCAAATTTCAATAAGTCGAATTGGTGGACTTAGTGAAAAGGATCCGAAAATAATCTCTTTTCATATTTCAGAACACTAGAGAATTTTTATTAATTTTTTAAAAATTGCAACATAAATTTGTAAAATAGTTTGATCATTCTTTACGTTAACGAAAATCAATTACACAATTTAGTTTTATAGTCGTGTGGTTTTTAGGTCAACATGTAAACGAGCCTCTTATCTTTCACAACATTAAATAAGTGGGGAATTTAAGAACACTTCTTCATCGCTGAAAAAATGGCAACCGTTGCTGAACTCACAACCACAGATGGACACGTGTTAATTTATAGTTTCAAATTTCAATTATTTGTCAAAAATTAGACATAAACCTCTCAATTATAAATAAAGAGAAATATCATTAAATTGTAATATTAAATGACAAGTAGGGTTCGAATTTAAAACCCATGATGCAATTGTGAGAATATCATGTGGAATAGAAAAACTCAACCAAAGTAGCAAATGATAAGATCCCCGTATCACTTTAAACAACTAAGCAGTGGGTGCGCAAATATCCGATATTGTCCGATCTACTGTTGTCATGCGTGCCAGCATGAATAAACAACCCATCATTTGTTTTGTAGGGGAAAAAAATCCCCCATCATCCGTTTTGAATGTTTCTTTAACAAACGACATCAATCGTTCCGACTTCTTTGTTTAGCCATATAAACTTGTATCTTATCTTCATTGATGTAGACATTCCAGTAGGGGACTACAATTCACACATTTTGTTTTAGCTCTCATACGCTCTTGTTAATTTTATTTTTTGATCTTCTTCAATTTATTTTATCTGCTCAATCAAAAATTAAGAGATGTGTGTAAAGAGTAAAAATAAGTATGTGAATCACACCATCCATTAAAGTATGTAAAATTATATAATAACGTGACATACAGCCTATTTAATTTTTCTCATTTAAAATTATGTCACACCATTATAGATTGAACCAAATAGGTAAGGTTGTATCTTACTATTTTCTCGCAATATAACAGTTTTTATTTTGTCACATAAAATTTATTATAAAAAGATTAATGGGGCTCGAATTGGCTATTCATGCTGAAGTAGGCAATATTGACTACGTTGAGGGGGAGTAGGCAAATACGTATACTATTGGAGTTGGTTTTTGCATAAGTGACTCATCAAAATGAATTTACCTTCTCAATTACTTATATTATTACCAATAGGATTCTTTCATGATTTTTTTGGTGAGGATCTTAAAGATCAATTGTATCCGTTTATCGTAAATCATGCAATCAGTTTTTGTCAAATACTGTTTATGTTTATTTTTAAATAAAAATATGTAAAATGATTTCTGACCGCACAATTTACAATGAACGGACATGATCCACGGATCTTCGGAATCCTAACAAAGAGGATCCAGCGAGGATCCGCACTTATATTATTATAGGAAAACTAATGAAAAGGGCTTTAAAGCTTTAAGTTTTAATCAAAATGATAAAAATATGTTGTAAGTGAATAGTACTATGAGTGACTTTTTAGAGTAAAAATGTCATTTTCATTAAAAATAAATAGTACTGTAAGTGTTTTGTTAAAACCTCCTATTATTATTAGAGCTACTGATACTATATCGATTATCGTGTAGTCTAAACGTGAATCGTGATGTATGAAACGAAAAATAAAACTTGTTGCTTTGTTGTACACGTGATGTTTTTGGATTTCATTTCAAGTTTAAATTATTTTTTGTTGTTTGCATTTTATCTCCACTTTGCTAGAAAGAATGGTTTTCTGGAGTTAAAACCAGAAACTCCCTGAACTTTCCCTGTGTTTTTGTGAAGAACTTTAACGAAAATGTTTTACCACGTCATCAAACTAAATTAGTGATTATACCTTTAATACACTTACCAAATAAAACTCACATAAAAAAAGAAGGGAGTGACCAAGAAAAATAATTTCAACGCACCGTTATAAAGATCTTTTTGAACGTTCTTTTTTTCTAGTATTTGACTTGAATAAATTAAGAAAATTATTATTAGCGTTCTAAAAATATTATCCTACACTCCTCACAAGTATATACTTTTTTTAATTTAAAAAATTTAGAATGTAAAATAAAACTTTTAGAGTGCCAATAATGATCTTTATTAATTGCATTATTATTAGATTTCTGTGCTTGGGGTAAAACATGGCATCTTATTTTATTTCATCTCAATCGATCAACTAAAAGCTGATGTGAATTGAAGGCTTTGTGCTTGGGGTCAAAATTGCTGGCAAGAATATTCAGATGCCAAATGAATTATTTCAGTTTTTTTTTTTTCTTTTTTTTTTGGACCAGCACATTAAATGTACAAGTGAAGCTATTTCTATTTCTCTTAGCATTTACTACGATTTGAAAAGGAAAAAAAAATAAATATATATATATATATATATTACACACATCGGTTGAAAATGAGTTTTAACATATTATCAAACTGTCACGTAGATTATCAAATAGAAATATGATGTGCAATATCTAACATTTTCTTTGGAGATGCTCTTAGAATTTAAAACTGACTATCTCAGCATATTTGCATTTAGTTAAGTTGGCTGAAAATTGAATTTTTATTTCTGTAAAAATAACAGAGTACAAGACATTTGGGGAAGCAAGGGAAGCCTCATTAAAAACCTCCAGAGAAGAGGGAAAATAGAGTACTTCACCAAATTACTCCCCACTTACATTCAATTATCATTTGCCAAACCTACTTCCAAGAAAGGAGCAAGCCAAATTGGCTCCTCCTCCATCCATGTATGAAATCCTTCATTATAAAGTCCAAATTTTGTTAACTCATGAGCCACCTTATTTCCTTCGCGTCATTGTCACTGACATGAAAAGTAAGTGAACCTCTTCTTAAGGGTATCGATCTCTTCTAATACAGTGTGTTTTTGCTCATCACTCGAGTTAAAACGCAATAAAAAAAATGGTGATTTAATAGGATGCGTTTTTTGTAACAAAAGTTATAGAGTAACATATTATTCAAACTTTTCACGACAACTATTGAGCACTACACGTAACACAAAATTGACAAGCTACAAAAGGGATGGGTGTACATCCAATTCAACTAGATTGTTCTATGTAAGTGAGACTCAGCATTCATCAAAATCTTATATATAAAGCCAATGGAAAAGGTGAATAGTGATTTTGGTGTCACCAAACTTCAACAACAAAATTTGGACAAAACCGCCCCCCAAGACAAAAAAACTTCAAAGGCATCCCAAAATAATGCATCAAATAAGGCAAGGGCATTTTTGTCATTTTAACAATATTTTTTTAATAAAAAAAAATTTTGTGGTTTTTTTTTAATTAGTGCGTCACAATACCCTAGCAATAATGTGATTCAATTTATCTATTTTTAAACACGTTCAAAACATCTTAAGAGGCGTGTAATGTCGGTTATAAAAAAGATCCTAAACCTTCACAAATAGGCTAGCAATAATGTGATTCAATTTCTCTATTTTTAAACATGTTCAAAACATCTTAAGAGGCATGTAATGCCAGTTATAAAAAAAAATATTTCTCACGTGGATAATAATGTGATTAAATTAGTTGTTAATTATTTTTTTTTTAACAAAATGATATTATCTACAATAAGGGGGAGGGGGTGGGCTTAGTCTCACAATGGGCTAGCAATAATGTGATTCAATCAATTGTTTATTAATATTATTTTCTCTATTTTTAAACACATTCAAAACATCTTAAGAGGCATGTAATGCTGGTTATAAAAAAATGTTTTTCGCACGCGGATAATAATGTAATTAAATTAATTGTCAAATGATTTTTTTTTTTTAACAAACGATATTATTTACACTAAGGGGAGGGGGTGGGATTAGGCTTACAATGAGCTAACAATAATGTGATTCAATCAATTGTTTATTAAATATTATTTTCTCTATTCTTAATGTAAATTATATATAGACCGATTTTATTATATGAATTCAGCTGTTTTAATTAGTTTATAAGGGCTTTCCTTTAGCAAGATCTAAGATTATTAATTTATTTTAAATATTTGACTTTTCTTTTGTTAACTTACGTTAGATATATTTCAAACGTGTAAGTCGCGTGTAGCATGCTGTGATTTAAAAAATGTTTTATGCACTCGCATGAGCGCGTGTATGAACACTAGTATTAATAAAATGAAATGTTATTAAAATACGAATTTGGTGCACTTTTTTGACTTTGTATTAATCAGCTCTCAGTTTAGTGATGTCATTATTTTAAAATGTCTCAAGTTCCAATTGATAAAATGTGACATCCCACATCGTCCAGGGGAGTGATCCTTAAATGTATATTCTCATCTCTACCTAGCGCGAGGCCTTTTGGAAGCTCACTGGCTTCGAGTTCCTTAAGAACTCCGAAGTTAAGCGAGAAGGGGGCTAGAGCCATCCCATGATTGGTGACCCATCGGGAAGTTCTCGTGTGAGTTCCCAGAAACAAAACTGTGATGGCATAGTCGGGGTCCAAAGCGGACAATATCGTGCTACGGTGGTGGAGCGGACCCGGGAAGTGGTCCGCCCCGGGCTGGGATGTGACAAATTGGTATCAGAGCCTAACCCTGGTTATGGTGTGCCGACGAGGACGTTGGGCCCTAAGGGGGGTGGATTGTGACATCCCACATCGCCCAGGGGAGTGATCCTTAAATGTATATTCTCATCTCTACCTAGCGCGAGGCCTTTTGGGAGCTCACTGGCTTCGGGTTCCGTAGGAACTCCGAAGTTAAGCGAGAAAGGGGCTAGAGCAATCTCATGATTGGTGACCCACTAGGAAGTTGCTCGTGAGTTCCCAAAAACAAAACCGTGAGGGAATGGTAAGCCCAAAACGAATAATATCATGCTACAGTGGTGGAGCGGGCCCGGGAAGTGGTCCCCCGGGCGGGGATGTGACATAAAAGAAATAAGTATTGAAATATTTTTTTATTTGTTGTAACTTTTTTTTTTTTTTTTTTTTTTTTTTTACAAACAATACTATCTGCATTAAGAGCTGGGGAAGTGAGTTATGCTTCACAATAGACTAACAATAATGTGGTTTAAATACACCTTTAACAAGAATCAAACTTAAATCATCTCCTAAAACACACAAAAAAATAAAATAAATAAAAGACGACTTCCCAAAACAAAACCGTGAGGGAATGGTAAGCTCAAAGCCGACAATATCGTACTACAATGGTGGAGCGGGCCCGGGAAGTGGTCCCCTGGGCCGGGATGTGACATAAAAGAAATAAGTATTGAAATATTTTTTTTTTTGTTGTAACTTTTTTTTTTTTTTTTACAAACAATATTATCTACATTAAGAGCTGAGGAACTGAGTTATGCTTCATAATAGACTAATAATAATGTGGTTTAAATATACATTTAATAAGAATCAAACTTAAATCATCTCCTAAAACATACAAAAATAAATAAATAAATAAAAGACGATCGCAAAATTATTTATTATGCTTCAAAATATAAGATACGTTGGAAGATAAAAAACTTGGGAACAGGGCCCAAATTATTGAGATATGTTAGTTAGACAAGGATTGTCTGCCCTCTCATTTTCGGTGTCCTTCTTGTGCTTTTCTGTTTTGTGTGGTCACCATTAAACCACGTCAACATTTTATATTATTTTTTTTATAAAGATAATAAGATAAAAATAAATAATAAATATAAAATATTGACGCGACTTAACCGTGATCACTTAAACATAATGGCACGGAAAAGTACTTAGAAGTAGGAGGCGAGATAATCCTTATCCATGTTAGTTAGATCTGAGTCAGCAAGTGGGCCCACGAATCCCACATATCGCGATCCACCCATTCCCAATTTTCACGAAACACCCTACCCTACCAACACTGACTATGCATATTTCAATCTGCAAGTTTCTGACCAAGCGCGCCATCATTGGTTAATCGCAACCCGTTTGCTCCATCTGACGGTCCATAAGAGAAGGTCTATGTGCTCCTCCGTCGCACCGGATAACCCATATCTAGAATCTAACCCAGAATTGGTACAGACGCGGGCCCCACGGAATTCAACATTCAGAATATGCGGCCCAGACATTGTCTGTTCCCTTCTATCTTCGCCATAACGGCATCATCACCGTCCACGTGGCATCAGTATCGATCAGAACTTCCGTTTTCTTAGCTCACTTTTCCCTGGCGTTCTACCGTCCGAGCGTCCTAATATAATTTCCGTATCCCCAAAAACCCCTCGGATTCTCATCGAATTTTCAGTCCCTGCCCCTCGAATGCTCCTCTGGTCATCGTCCCACACACTCTCTTTTTACCTAGCCCTCTCTCTCCATCTCTTTCTCTCTCTAGCTCACCGTGACCGGGAGAATGGTGGAGCCGTTGACGCCCGACTACGACGAGGAGCGCTCGCTGTTGCAGGAGTCGAGCATTGTCGAGGGGTCCTGGCGGTTGAACTTCGACGGATTCCAGGTGTCGTCGGAGCACAAGGAGAAAAAGCCTCCGCGCGGAATCCATGACTGCCTTGGGGTTTTAGGTAATGTCCGCATCTTCTCCTCCATTTTTAACGCAATGGAATATTTGATTGTGATCTTTATATTTTATTTTTTTTATTTTATTTTGTATGGTCTTGAATGGGAATATTAGCTGAGTGTTCTGGTCTCCGAGAAATTTTCTTTTTTTGGTTGATTAAAAACTCGGATTAATTTCTGTGGTGGGAGTTTAGTTTTCTCTTTTCTGCATATGTATATATGATTCGAAATGGAGGGTTCAATTTGCTGTCTATATATTTTGGTAATCGAAAAGCTCGAAGGAGAGGTTAATTAGAAAGATTGGTGGGAGAGTGATGGAGTTTAGGAGTTTAGATTTTGTGGGGTTTACTTGAATTTTTGTATGCTGTCCCTGGTATTGCTAGATCATTGAGACTGACTGTCACAGTGTAAGTTCACCTATTACCTATTTGTTTATATGTTTTCGAATTTGATCATCGGACAAATAAAGTGTTTTCGGGTTCTGGGTGGGAGTTTAAGTATTTGCTAGTTCATACCTTCATCTTCTTTGTATAGGGGTTTCATATTTTCGGGTTGTCGTCTATGCAAAGTGGTGAAGGGGGCAGACGGATGTATGAAATGTTGTCGAATATTTGCAGATGTTCTTTATGTTAAAATGATATATTCATTTAACATATGAGGAGGTTGCATGGGTACCAAGTTAAAGTTTTGTGCTTGATTGCCTCAGGTCCGGAGGATAATGTGGCAGAGTACTATCAACAGCAGGTAGAAATGCTTGAGGGCTTTACTGAAATGGATGCCTTAGCGGAGCGTGGTTTTATTCCTGGAATGTCGAAGGTTTGATGTTGCATCATGTTTTCTGCCTTGTTCTCAGTATACTCCTATTAGTTTTAAACTGATATGTAATGATTTCTGTTGCAGGAAGAACAGGAAAAGTTGGCAAAAAGCGAGACGTTTGCCATCAGAATATCCAATATTGCCAACATGGTTCTCTTTGCAGCTAAAGTTTATGCATCTGTCAGAAGTGGTTCATTGGCCATCATCGCATCCACATTGGACTCATTGCTTGATCTTTTGTCCGGGTTCATCCTGTGGTTTACTGCATTCTCCATGCAAACCCGTAGCCCATATCAGTATCCTATTGGGAAGAAACGAATGCAGCCGTTGGTACGTCTCTGTACTATTCTTGACTGTAGTTATAGCCATAGTTTCAAATTGTGTTACAGTGTTTAATATACAAGTTATGCTGCCTTCAATGTTCAAAGTCATACACCACGCCCGTTCTTTGTCTTTCTGCTCTTTTTGGGGATATAAATTACTGTTATATGATATCGTAGGTCTAATCACCAAAGCATGGTTGCTAGGCTTCGTTGTGCAACTTGAATAGTCATGTGGCTTTCCAGTCTAGATCATTAATGATTTTGGGGTTCACCCATACACGGTGCGCTTTACTGTTGAGATTGGATACAATTTCTATCCTCTCTTCTCTTTTGGGAATGAAGATGGAAGTGATTTGTATAACTTGTACATGGTAGTGCTTTTTCCCACTTTTAAAAGTAGCTAAACATTTATTCTTAATTCAGGTTTATGTATTCCATCTAAGAACTAACAACAAAGTTCTCACAATCGTTCTTAATTCATGCTGCCTCTTGTCAAATGGTTCAAATCGTTCTCTATATGCTTGACCATTATCTTATTTATACCCTTATGGATTTTTCATTGGCATATCTTGGCCGCTTTGCTTTCTTCCATCAGCGCTTGCAAGGATTTTATCTGCCAGTCTGTAGTGCCCTTTGGAATGTGTATGTGATGAATTGTTGTCATGTGTTAGGACTTAGAAGTTGATCATATATTGTAAGTGTGTGTGCAACTTAAACCAGCCAACTAGCAAATCTCACGAGCTAATCCCTGTTAAGCTCGTTTGGGTGGTTTGTCAAACAAACTGGCTATCATGTGGTTCAACAAGCCCTCTTAGCTTTACGCCAAGCAGGCTTGCTAGGTGGATGGATTGTTATGCGATAGCTTGGTTTGTTTATTTGCCAGTGTTTTGAAGACATGGAGGTAGATGGATTCTTTTACATATAGCAGTCGTTATACTTCGTTTGAATTCTTGCATGGCATTTTTTTTATCATCTGTTATTGAGGTGTTGGTGAAATGCCTTAGTCATAAACAAATCTGAAGCTTGGAAAAAACATGCAGGGAATCCTTGTTTTTGCCTCTGTCATGGCAACCCTGGGACTGCAGATCATCCTGGAGTCAATGCGCACACTAGTTTCTGATGTAAGTTGTTATGTGCTGTTATTTAAGCAGATAAAGATATTTGTTCACTTGGAGGCTTGAATAAATGATGTCTTCGATCGATTGTTCAAATAAACACTCTTATGTTGACTTTGAAATTTATGTTTGACTAGGAGGATGAGTTCAGCTTGACCAAGGATCAGGAGCGATGGGTCGTGGGCATTATGCTCTCGGTGACTTTGGTAAAATTCCTTCTGATGCTTTACTGCCGCAGTTTCAAGAACGAAATTGTTAAAGCTTATGCCCAGGATCACTTCTTTGATGTTATAACTAACATTATTGGTCTCGTTGCTGTGCTCCTTGCTAATTATTTTGATGATTGGATGGACCCCGTTGGAGCCATCATTGTAAGTGGCTTCCTGCTCTCTTCATTCCTCAACCCTTCCTTCCCACAAATAACTATAGGGAACTCTTTATGTTAAGAGTGTCGAAACTTTCATATTTGGTAGAGGGATGGTAAATCTTATGAAGTACATAGGAGTCGAACAAGATATTAGATGAGAGGTTGTCAAACATTTGTTCACAAATAATCGTCGTCTCCTGGGTGTTCATTATCTTATGATTTGTGTGTTAAACTCAAATGACAGTTGATGCTATGTCCATTATTTTGCTAATGGGGTTTTGACCTTGGATTTTTGCAGCTGGCCTTGTACACCATTCGCACATGGTCGTTGACTGTGCTGGAAAATGTGAACTCGCTAGTTGGAAAATCAGCTGCTCCCGAATATCTACAAAAATTGACATACCTTTGCTGGAACCATCACAAGGCAATACGCCATATCGATACAGTCCGGGCTTACACCTTTGGCTCTCACTACTTCGTCGAGGTTGACATTGTCCTGCCGGCTGACATGCCCTTACAAGAGGCTCATGACATAGGGGAAAACCTGCAGGAGAAGCTTGAGCTCCTGCCTGAAATCGAGCGCGCCTTTGTTCATCTGGATTTCGAGTTCAGTCACAAGCCCGAGCATGCACAATCACACTTATAAAAGTCGGGATATTTATATTGGGAATTGTTATTAGCACTCCAAACTTTCTATATTAGGAAAGAAAAATACACTTATGAGGAGTAGAATGAGATTCGTAGAGTGCCAATAACACTTTCCTTTCTATTTATTATTTTGGGTAAATTACAAAAAACCTCAACTATTGGGCTCACGATATTATTATATCTCATTTTTTAAAATTGATAATGTCATACCTCATCTTTAGAATTTGATCCAATGTTATACCTTCTGTTAGCTTGACTGTGAATTTCTCAATTAAATGCTGACGTGGCTTGATTCAGAACTCATTTTCTATTAAAAATTTAATAAAATATTAAAAATAATAATTTACCCTTAAGAAAAAAAAATAAAAAAAATAAAAAAACCCCAAACACCCATCTTCCTCGACTCCTTCCCCACCTACGCCAACATCTCTCCCTAAACCCACCTTTCCCCGCCCTTCCTGCAACCTCACAGTTATTCAGCTCCTCCCCTCCTTCGTCTCTTTGTTCCTCACGATGTCATTTTCTCTCCACGAACACGACCGGCTTGGCTTTCCCGACTTCGAGCGTGAAGTTGTGGATCATTTTGGCGCCTTGGAGCTTGAATGCTGCTCGATCATAAGCTTGGCTGCCTCAATCGCCGTGTCAAAGGTCCCCAGCCAGACCTGAGAACCTCTGCAGTTCGGATCTTGGATCTTCGCTGCGTACTTGCCCCAAGGTCTTTGTCGGGCCCCTCGGTAGTGCTTTTTTTTTCTCTTCGTTCGAACGCACTTTCTGAACCGTCATCGGCTTTCACGGCAGCCTGGTCCGAGTTGGCGAACTGGATCCACTCAGTTTTGTTGGGAAGCGAGATTGTGAGTGCGGGCTTTCGGACCGGGTTGGCAGGTTTAGGTTGCAGGGAAGGAGGGGAGAGGTGGGTCTGGGGGGGTAGATGTTGGCGTGGGTGGGGAAGGGGAAGGAGAAGGGATGGGAAGATGGGTGTTTGGGTTGTTTTTTTTTTTTTTAGGGTAAATTATTATTTTTAATATTTTATTAATTTTTTAATAAAAAATGGCCCCCGAATCAAGCCACGTCAGCATTTAACTGGAAAATTCAGGCCAAGCTAACGGAAGGTATAACATTGGACCAAATTCTAAAGATGAGGTATGACATTGTCAATTTTAAAAGATGAAGTATGATAGTGTCATGAGACCAATAATTGAGGTAGTTTTTTGTCATTTACCTTATTATTTTCTTCAACTTTGTATGCTAGAATCGATTCCAAATGGAAGGCAATTTAAACTAAAAATGTGTAGTTATTTGGTAAGAACAAGTTGGGATTCTTGTAACACTGGGAAAATAGCATGTGTATGGCTGGGTCTCAAGCACCTATAAAAGAACAACCTACTAGCTGACCTTATTCCCTTTCTGTAACGGATCCTGGATTATAATGTCAAGTGATCCTAATATAAAAGTTTTCATGTTAATTTAGACAGAAAAACATTACAAACTGCAAAGGCTAAATTTGTCTACGATGATGTTTCATAATCTAAAAACGTTTTATGACAATTTCATTATGCGTATGAGCAAAACCAACACATGAACTGAGAAGGAAAGGCTTACAGTTTTCAATTGGTTTTGCAAATTCGTACATAAATCACCGTTCAATATATTTATTTTCACCTTCACCTCACTGTGAAGTTTTGAAAATTAAGGTGAGACTTTCTGTTGAGATCCTTGACTGTAGAACCCCATTTGACAACGTTTGGGGCCTCACTACTACATTTTTCACTTATTTTTCTACTTTTCAGCTTCAATAATTTACTAAATATACACTTGTTGCTCAATAAATTGTAAATCCGCTTCCAAATACATTATAAAGATTTTGGTTAATTTCAGTTTACCACTTTGAAGTTTCTTGGTTTTTAACGTTTCATACAACAAGTTTTTTTCGTCCCTGTCTGAGCATGCAAAACAAGGAGGGATTCGTTGCACAAATCGAGGCCAGCATTGCACATGAAAAAGGAGGTTAGCTCTGTGCATGCCAAAACGACGCAAGCTCCATGGATGCAAAAAAGGGCCGGCTTCCGGCACACAAAACAATACGAACACCTCATATGCAGGACAAGTTGAACCCAGGCACACAAGATGAGGCGAGGTTCGCACACGCAGAATGATGCGAACTCCTAGGTGCTCAAAAAACGAATTGGGCTTCACACACGAAAAAATATATTTTGAAGAACATAAATATGATAGTTTGTTGTAGTAGTAAGAGAAATAAAAACAAAACTAACAAAAAAGTACAAAAATAAACCAAATTTTTTGGGTGCTAGAAAGTCTTGAATCTTTCGTTAATTTTCCTTTTGTTTCTCTTACCACTACAACAAACTATCATCTTCATGCTCTTCAAAATTATATTTTTTCACGCAAAATCTATAATAATTCGTATTTAAACACTTGTAATCAACAATTTAAAACCGAAATTTAATGATATTTGAACCCTTTTTTTGTTAATTTTTCTTTTATCTATATGTAAACTACATATTAATAAAACTCTCTTTGTCAACCAAAACAGGGTGAAATATTATTTAAAAAAAAAACAAAATTTTGCTATTTTTTGTTTAAGCCTCACCTATGGGTGAATTTGACATCCCAATTTTTTTTTTTTAAAAAAAAAAATTTAAAAACATACACTAAATATATATTTTAACATCTCTAGATTTTTCACTTATTTTATTACTTTTGGGCTTAACACGTGGATTAACATTCACGGTTTTCAACTGGTTTTGAAATTTTGTATAAAAATTAATATACATTTGTTGCTTAACAAACCGTAAAACTGCTTCCAAATTCCTTAAAAAGTTTAACTTAATGTTCAAGAAAAATATCTTGCAAAAATAAAAAATATGCATTTTTGTAAAACACATGGGTGTTAGGCGAACTTAACGCATGCAAAATGAGGTGGAATCAAATCACGCAGACCGAGGGGAATTATTGCACAGAAAACAAGGCGAGCCCCGCTCATAGAAATCAGGGTGGGATTCTGGCATGCAAAACAAGGTGAGCTTTATGCACTAAAAATGAGGCGGGATACGTCGCATAAATCAAGGCCAGCTCTGCGCACGGAAAACGAGTCTAGATCTGTGCACGCCAAAACGACGCAAGCTCCGTGGATGCAAAAAGGGGCAGGCTTTTGGCACGAAAAACAATGCGGACACCTCAAATGTAGAACGAGGAGAACCCAAGCACACAAGACGAGCCGGGCTCCACACATGTAAAACGAGGCGAACTCCCGGTGCTAAAAAAATGAGTTGGTCTCCACGCACGGAAAAATATATTATGAAGAACATGAATATGATAGTTTGTTGTAATGGTAGGAGAAATAAAAGAAAAATTAACAAAAACCAACAAAAATAGGTGAAATTCTTGGGGGTGCTAGAAATTCACGCATGACTTTTTGGTTGCCACAAAGTCAGTGTGACTTTTTGGCACCCCCAAGAATTTGAATCTTTTGTTAATTTTTCTTTTATTTCTCTTACCACTACAACAAACTATCGTATTCATGTTCTTCAAAATATATTTTTTCGTGCAAAATCTATTATAATTCGTATTTACACACTTGTACTTAACGATTTAAAACTAAAATTTAAAGATATTTGAACCCTTTTTTTTGTTAATTTTTCTTTTATCTATATATAAACTACATATTAACAGAACCTTCTTTGTTAACCAAAAGAGGGTGAAAGATTATTTAAAAATAAAAACAAAATTTTGCTATTTTTTGTTTAAGCCTCACCTACAGGTGAATTTGACATCCTAAATTAAAAAATTAAAAATTAAAAATATACACTAAATATATATCTTAACATCTCTAGATTTTTCACTTATTTTATTACTTTTGGGCTTAACACGTGGATTAACACTCACGGCTTTCAGCCGGCTTTGAAAATTCGTACAAAAATTAATATACATTTGTTGCTTAATAAACTGTAAAACTGCTTCCAAATTCCTTAAAAAGTTTAACTTAATATTCAAGAAAAAAATAAAAAATATGCATTTTTGTAAAAAACATGGGTGTTAGACGGACTTGACGCACGCAAAATGAGGTTGTGACATCCCACATCGCCCAGGGGAGTGATCCTTAAATGTATATTCCCATCCTTACTTAGCACGAGGCTTTTTAGGAGCTCACTGGCTTCGGGTTCCGTAGGAACTCCGAAGTTAAGCGAGAAGAGGGCTAGAGCAATCCCATGATGGGTGACCCACTGGGAAGTTGCTCGTGAGTTCCCAAAAACAAAACCGTGAGGGAATGGTAAGCCCAAAGCGGACAATATCGTGCTACGGTAGTGGAGCCGGCCCGGGATCACTATCCCACATCGCCCAGGGGAGTGATCCTTAAATGTATATTCCCATCCTTACTTAGCACGAGGCCTTTTGGGAGCTCACTGACTTCGGGTTCCGTAGGAACTCCGAAGTTAAGCGAGAAGAGGGCTAGAGCAATCCCATGATGGGTGACCCACTGGGAAGTTGCTCGTGAGTTCCCAAAAACAAAACCGTGAGGGAATGGTAAGCCCAAAGCGGACAATATCGTGTTATGGTGGAGTCGGGCCCGGAAAGTGATCCGCCCCGAGCCGGGATGTGATAGAGGTGGACTCAACTCACGCAGACCGAGGGGAATTATTACACGGAAAACAAGGCGAGCCCCGCTCACAGAAATCAAGGTGGGCTTTTGGCACGCAAAACAAGGTGAGCTTTATGCACTAAAAATGAGGTGGGATATGTCACATAAATCGAGGCCAGCTCTGTGCACGGAAAACGAATCTGGATCCGTGCACGCCAAAACGACACAAGCTTTGTGGATGCAAAAAGGGCAGGCTTTTGGCACGAAAAACAATGTAGACACCTCAAATGCAGAACGAGGAGAACCCAAGCACACAAGACAAGCCGGGCTCCACGCATGTAGAACAAGGTGAACTCCCAGTGCTAAAAAATGAGTTAGGCTCCACGCACGGAAAAATATATTTTGAAGAACATGAATATGATAGTTTGTTGTAGTGATAGGAGAAATAAAAGAAAAATTAACAAAAATGTCACATCCCCGCCCGGGTGGGACCACTTCCCGGGCCCCGACTCCACTACCGTAGCACGATATTGTCTGCTTTGGGCTTACCATTCCCTCATGGTTTTGTTTTTGGGAATTCACGAGCAACTTCCCAGTGGGTCACCCATCATGGGATTGCTCTAGCCCCCTTTTCGCTTAACTTCGGAGTTCCTACGGAACCCGAAGCCAGTGAGCTCCCAAAAGGCCTCGTGCTAGGTAAGAGTGAGAATATATATTTAAGGATCACTCCCCTGGGCGATGTGGGATGTCACAATCCACCCCCCTTAGGGGCCCGACGTCCTCGTCGGCACACACGCGACCAGGGTTAGGCTCTGATACCAAATTGTCACATCCCGGCCCGGGTGGGACCACTTCCCCGGCCCGACTCCACTACCGTAGCACGATATTGTCCGCTTTGGGCTTACCATTCCCTCACAGTTTTGTTTTTGGGAACTCACGAGCAACTTCCCAGTGGGTCACCCATCATGGGATTGCTCTAGCCCCCTTCTCGCTTAACTTCGGAGTTCCTACGGAACCCGAAGCTAGTGAGCTCCCAAAAGGCCTCGTGCTAGGTAGAGGTGGGAATATATATTTAAGGATCACTCCCCTGAGTGATGTGGGATGTCACAAAAAACCCACAAAAATAGGTGAAATTCTTGGGGGTGCTTGAAATTCACGCATGACTTTCTGGTTGCCGCAAAGTCAGCGTGACTTTTTGGCACCCCCAAGAATTTGAATCTTTTGTTAATTTTTCTTTTATTTCTCTTAACACTATAACAAACTATTGTATTCATGTTCTTCAAAATATATTTTTTCGTGCAAAATCTATTGTAATTTGTATTTAAACACCTGTAATTAATGATTTAAAACTGAAATTTAAAGATATTTGAACCCTTTTTTTTTGTTAATTTTTCTTTTATCTATATATAAACTACATATTAATATAATCCTCTTTGTCAACCAAAAGAGGGTGAAAGATTATTAAAAAAAAAAAACAAAATTTTGCTATTTTTTGTTTAAGCCTCACCTACGGGTGAATTTGACATCCCAATTTTTTTTTTTTTAAAATAAAAATAAAAATATACACTAAATATATATTTTAACATCTCTAGATTTTTCACTTATTTTATTACTTTTGGGCTTAACATGTGGATTAACACTCACGGTTTTCAACTGGTTTTGAAAATTCGTACAAAATTTAAAACATTTGTTGCTTAATAAACCGTAAAACTGCTTCCAAATTCCTTAAAATGTTTAACTTAATGTTTAGGAAAAATATCTTGCAAAAAAAAAAATATGCATTTTTGTAAAAAACATGGGTGTTAGGCAGACTTGACGCACACAAAATGAGGTGGACTCAGCTCACATAGACCGAGGGAAATTATTGCACAGAAAACAAGGCGAGCCCCGCACACAGAAATCAGGGTGGGCTTCTGGCACGCAAAACAAGGCGAGCTTTATGCACTATAAATGAGGCGAGATACGACGCATAAATCGATGCCAGCTCTGCGCACGAAAAACGAGTCTGGATCCGTGCACGCCAAAATGACGCAAGCTCTGTGGATGCAAAAAGGGGCATGCTTTTGACACGAAAAACAATGCGGACACTTCAAATGCAGAACGAGGAGAACCCAAGCACACAAGATGAGTCGGGCTCCACGCATGTAGAACGAGGCGAACTCCCAGTGCTAAAAAAATGAGTTGGTCTCCACGCACGGAAAAATATATTTTAAAGAACATGATTATGATAGTTTGTTGTAGTGGTTTAACATGAATATATTTACAAAAAAAACGTGGATTAACACTCACGTTTTTCAGTCAATTTTGAAAATTTGTACAAAAATCACCTTTAAATCTTTTTATTTTCTCCTTCACCTCACTGTGAGGTTTTGAAAATTAAGGTGAGACTTTCCAGTGAGATTCTTGAGTGTAGAACCCCATTTGACAATGTTATGGGCCTCACAACTATATTTTTCACTTTTTTTTTTTTAATTTTTGTGTCAAATATTCTACTAAATATACATTTGTTGCTCAATAAACCATAAACTGCTTCCAAATTCCTTAAAATGTTTTAACTTAATGTTCAGGAAAAATATCTTACGAAAATAAAAAATATGCATTTTTGTCAAAAAAAACATGGGTGTTAGGCGGGCTTGACGTATACAAAACGAGGCAGACATCTCACGCAGACCGAGGGGAATCATTGCATGGAAACCAAGGTGAGCCCCACTCATAGAAATTAGGGTGGGCTACTAGCACGAAAAACGAGGTGGGATACATCGCATAAATCGAGGCCAGCCCTGCGCATTGAAAACAAGGTTGGCTTCGTGCACGCCAAAACGACGTGGGCTTTGTGGATGCAAAAAGGGGCAGGCTGCTGGCATACAAAACGATGCGAACACCTCACATGCAGGATGAGGCGAACCCAAGCACACAAGACGTGCCGGGCTCTACGCATGTAGAACGAGACAAACTTCCGGGTGCTCAAAAAATGAGTCGGGCTCCAAGCATGGAAAAATATATTTTAAAGAAAATGAATATGATAGTTTGTTGTAGTGGTAAAAGAAATAAAAGAAAAATTAACAAAAACCTACCAAAATAGGTGAAATTCTTGGGGTGCCAGAAAGTTACGCGTGATCTCTGGCACCCCAAAGAATTTGAATATTTTGTTAATTTTTCTTTTATTTTTCTTTTATTTCTCTTATCACTACAACAAACTATCATATTCATGTTCTTCAAAATATATTTTCCGTATAAATTTATTATAATTTGTATTTAAACATTTGTAATCAACGATTTAAAATTGAAATTTAAAGTTATTGGAACCCTTTTTTTTGTTAATTTTTCTTTTATCTATATGTAAACTACATATTAATAGAATCTTCTTTGTCAACTAAAAGAGATGAAAGACCATAATGTTTGCCTGCAACCAAAAGGGGATAAAAAAATCAACATCCATGGAACTACTGCACAACCATACCATTATCTTTGGCATGTAAGTCAAGATTAATTAATTATGATAACAATGCAACCTATGCTAGTCAGAGCCACAGGATATACTACAGAACTGCAATACAAAATGCTAGAATTGTTGCAATACACAAGAGCTCTAGTTCATTTGATTTGAAGCCTCTCGTCCCCATTTCGAGTTCTCTGTTAACCCCAAGCAGTGCAGTCAATGCAAGCTGGGACAGCATATATATGTCCTGCTTTATATACATTGCTCCCCATTCAAGCTTAAGCTTTTCGGGACACGGTACCGCAGAAAAAATTAACCATTTAGTCATCAAATGCACAACAAACAATCATCTGCTTTCGCACCAAATTACCATGAAAGACCAAAAAGTGAAAAAACCATAATATCCAACCATCAATTTACCTCGATCGTCGCCTCCCCAACAACCGATTTCCCATCTTTCTTCGCCACAAACAAAGTATAGCTCTCATCCACACCAAGTTGCAGCTGCAAAAACACACAAAACCCACAATTATTTTCTCAGAAAACCAATAACAAATTATAAATTTCAGCAAAAACCACACTCACATCTTCGTTGCCCGACTGAACCACAATTCTCAGCTTATTAATATCATAACTCTGTCTCTTTCCCCTCAGTCTATTCAAAGCTAAAACCCCAAGACTGTTCTTGAATATAATCTCTCTGTACCGATCAAAACCCAGCTTCAGAATGCCGGAGCCGCCGCCGCTCCCGCCAACAACCAGCAACAGCGCCCGGTCGACGGAGAGGGTCTTGTTCCCGAAGGTGAACTTGGCCGGCAGCGGCCATAATAACGTCGGAGAGTCATCAACTGTGCCGGCTGAAGTAACAAAAACACAGAGGGAGTGGGAGAGTAAGAACGGGATAAGGAACAAGGAGGACATGGTTTTCGGGGATTTTCAGAGGATTTGTATTGAGGTTTTTGAGTGTTCGACGAGAACCATGATGTTTTTGGTAACGGAAGAGTGGAGTAGGTCAGGTGGAGCGTCTTACGATGGTGTGAGGAGAAAACAAAGTTGGTGATGATATTTACGATGACAGTGTTTTATGAGTGAATGTTTGTCTCCGTGACGCTGTATTTGTGACCGATTCTCTTCCTTCCTCGTTCTATCTTCTTTCATCCCCTCTTCTCATATTTTTAATTTTATATTTTTTTCTATAAAAAATTAATATAAGATGTTAACACAACTTAACTGTGACCGTTCAAATAGAAGGAAAAAAAAAAAAAGAAAAAAAAAAAGAGAAGAGAGAATCCAACTTCATTTATGACGGAATATCTACAAACACATTGCTGCGGTTAGACTTTTGGTGGCTGCAAAAATGCAGGTAGAGGGTGACTTTTAAAAATAAAGTTTCAAAGAAGATAATATTTCGGAACACTAGAGAATTCTTATTTATTTTTTTATTTTTTTTAAATTGCAACATAAATTTGTAAAATAGTTTGATCATTCTTTTTTACATTAACGAAAATCAATTACACAATTAGTTTTATAGTCAAGTGTGGTTTTTATGTCAACATGTAAACGAGTGTCTTATCTTTCACAACGTTAAATAAGTGGGAAATTTAAGAACACTACTTCACTGCTTAAAAAATAGCAGCAGTTACTGAATTCGCAACCACAGATGGACACGTGTTAATTTATAGTTTCTAATTTCAATTATTTGTCGAGAATCGAATGAAACATCCTATTTATAAATAAATAAATAAATGTTATTAAATTATAATATTAAATGACAAGTAGTGTTCAAATTTAAAACCTATAATGCAAAGTGAGAATATCACGTGGAATAGAAAAACTGAACCAAAGTCGCAATGATAAGATTCGTATCACCTTCAACAACTAAGCAGTAGGGGCGCATATATATTGTCCAATCTACTGTTGTCATGCGTGCCACCATGAATAAACAACCCATCATTTGTTTTGTAGGGGGGAAAAAAAAAAAACCCATCATCCTTTTGAATTTTTCTTTTAACAAACGATATATTTTATTCTTACTCATTTTTATAGTCATATAAACTTGTATAGTATTTTCATTGATGTAGAAAATTGCAGTAGGGGATTATAATTCACACACCTTATTTTAGCTCTCATACATTCTTGTTAATTTTGTTTTTGATCTTTTTCAATTTATTTTATATGTTTAATCAGAAATTGAGAGGTGTGTGTGAAGAGTAAAAATGAGTATGTAAATCACACCACCCATTAAAGTATGTAAAATTATATAGTGACGTGACATACTGCATACTCAATTTTCTCATTTAAAATTATGTCACACCATTATAGGTTGGGATCATGATCCTCTTATGAGCTACATGTGAGCATCTTCCTAAGCAAGCCTATCGGGCTGTTCAAATTTTATTCAATGATTACAATTATTATAATTTTTAGAATAGTTCCCTGTTTGTAGCCGTTAGATAAAATTTAAATGGCCCGATAGGCTTGCTCAGAAGAATCCTCATCCTTAGCTCAGGAGACGATCCTGATCCTATAGGTTGAACGAAATAGGTAAAGTTGTATCTTATTATTGTCTCGCAATATAACAGTTTTTATTTTGTCACTTTTTTCACATAAAATTTATTATAAAAAGATTAATGGGGCTCCGTTTGGCTATTCATGCTGAAGTAGGCAATATTGACTGCGTTGAGGGGGAGTAGGCAAATATTGTATACTATTGGAGTTAGATTTCGCATAAGTGACTCATCAAAATGAACTTACCTTCTCAATTACTTATATTATTACCAATAGGATCCTTTTCGGATTTTTTGATGAGGATCCTGAATATCCATGAATTATGTTCGTTTATCGTACATTGTGCGGTTAGTTTTTGTCAAGTACTGTTTATGTTTATTTTTAAATAAAAATATTTAAAATAATTTCTCACTGCACAATTTACTATGAACATACACATTCACGAATCTAAGATTCTCGCAAAGAGAATCCGGACTTATATTATTATTAGAGCTACTCATACTATATCCATTATCGTGTAGTCTACACGTGAATCGTGATGTATAAAACAAAAAATAAAACTTGTTGCTTTGTTGTACACGTGATGTGTTTGGATTTCATTTCAAGTTTAAATTATTTTTTGTTATTTGCATTTTATCTCCACTTTGCTAGAAAAAATAGTTTTCTGGAGTTAAAAACCAGAAACTCCCTTAACTTTCCCTGTGCTTTTGTGAAGAACTTTAACGAAAATGTTTTACCACGTCATCAAACTAAACTAGTGATTATACTTTTAATACACTTACCAAATAAAACTCACATAAAAATAGAAGGGATTGACCAAGAAAAATAATTTCAACGCACCGTTATAAGGGCCTTTTGAACGTTCTTTTTTTTTAGTATTTGAATTGACTAAATTAAGAAAATGGTTTTTTAGATATAGACCCTTGAAACTCCTATTTTCTAAATAAAAACCCATCTAAATTTAAACATTCAAATAAAACCCAAATTTCAAATAGCCTACCATGTAGACAAATATATGACCAACTATTACAATACAATTACAACTTATGCCATAGAATCCTAATTTGGTCAATAAATGTTATTACTCATCCTAATTATGATGAGCAATTAAATCCATATGGATATTTTACCTTTCTTGTATCATAAATATTAGCAACATATATAAATTAATTTACCAAATTTAAAAGAGAAAGACAATCTTGTACGGAAAAAATAATATTGTTTGAATTATGTAATTACCTACATACAAATTAATTTACCTACTTATAAAATATTATACTAATAAACCTGCATTTTGAATCATGTAATTACCTACATACAAATATTATACTAATTTACAAACATTTAAATTAATTTACCTACTTATAAAATATTATACTAATTTACCTACATTTAAATTAATTTACCTACTTATTAATATTATACTAATTTACCTACATTTAAATTAATTTACCTATTCCCAAAAAAAAAAAAAAAAAATTAGTGATATTAGATAATGTTCGAATGTTGTGGGTTTGTGCTTGTAGGCAATTAAATTGTGACATCCCACATCGCCCAGAGGAGTGATCCTTAAATGTATATTCTCATCCCTATCTAGCACGAGGCCTTTTGGGAGCTCACTGGCTTTGGGTTTCATAGGAACTCCGAAGTTAAGCGAGAAGGGGGCTAGAGCAATCCCATGATGGGTGACCCACTGGGAAGTTGCTCGTGAGTTCCCAAAAATAAAACCGTGAGGGAATGGTAAGCCCAAAGAGGACAATATCGTGCTACGGTGGTGGAGCGGGCCCGGGAAGTGATCTGCCCCAGGCCGGGATGTGACAAATTGGTATCAGAGCCTAACCCTGGTTGCGTGTGTGTCGAAGAGGACGTTGGGCCCCTAAGGGAGGGTGGATTGTGACATCCCACATCGCCCAGGGGAGTGATCCTTAAATGTATATTCCCATCCCTATCTAGCACGAGGCCTTTTGGGAGCTTACTGGCTTCGGGTTCCGTAGGAGCTCCAAAGTTAAGCGAGAACGGGGCTAGAGCAATCCCATGATGGGTGACCCATTGGGAAGTTGCTCGTGAGTTTTCAAAAACAAAACCGTGAGGGAATGGTAAGCCCAAAGCGGACAATATCGTGCTACGGTGGTGGAGGGGGGCCGGGAAGTGATCCGCCTCGGGCGAGGATGTGACATAAATAAACTTTTAATCTAATGCACATAAATCATGTAGGTAAATTAGACCATTTTGAAAGTAAACTAGACCCTTTAAATTTTGGTTTGATGTAATAGCTAATTAGACTATTTTGTAGGTAAGAATTGTGCGGAACATATAGCTTTTGTTTTGTGTATTAGGGATTGGAATATTAGCCGAAGCTGTTTTAGGTTTATTATTGTGTTGGTAGGTAAATTAACTTATATATGTAATGCACAAAATTATGAAATTAGTATTATTATTTTTCAATTGGCACGTTATAACAATTTGAAAGTTAATACATTGAATATACAATGAATGGCATGAATTATTTTGTAAAATATATAAAATTAATTAAATGGATATAACAAGTAACTGATCCAAAAACCCCATCCAAGTATTAATAGGGGTAGTTTAGGCATTTGAAAAATACACAATTTGAAAAGTCAAACTTAATTAAAGAATTTGTTTAATTGGAGGCTAGTCAATGGACTTTATTCAAGAAAACAAAAGAAGATGAGTTTTAGTAGAGGAAAATATAGTTTCAAGGGGTAATATCAAATTTTCAGTTAAGAAAATTATTATTAGCGCTCTAAAAATATTATACTACACTCCTCACAAGTGTATACCTTTTTTAATTTAGAAAATTTGAAATGTAAAATAAAACTTTTAGAGTGCCAATAATGATTCTCTAAATTAAAAGATGGTTGTGAATGCAACTAAAGGTGGGTTCAAAAAATCGAAAACCGAAAAAAAGGAGACCGAACACCGAACTGAACCGAACAAACCGAACTTTATTGGTTCAATTTCGATTTTGGAGGTTTGGAAATCGAACATAACCAAATTGAATCCCTTTTACACCTTATGAATGTATGCCCATAATGTTTCTTTTGTGAAACTTTGTTGTCAAGTTTGAAACTAAGCCTAAGGCTTTTTGAATAAGCATACTTGGTTCAATTAGGGAGGATATTCCATTGGTTATAGAATAAAGTTTTGGAAGACTTTGGAACTTGTAAGAGTTTCTCTATTTGTTTGCTTTTGGAATAGATACGGTGATCATTATTTTTTTTTTTTTTTTTTTTGCAATTAATGTTATTCATAGAATAAGATTGGTTTATATGATCTTGAATATGTACAATTTTCTTCCCACTTTTCCCATTTTATTATTATTAGTCTACCAATGATAGCATCTTTTCTAAATTCCATATTAAAAAAAAAAATTTATAAAAAATAAAAAAACTGAAACCGAGCTGAAAAAAAACCAAACTGAATAAAAACCAAACCAAAAGAAAATCTAATCGAACGAAACCGAACCGAAATTTTGGTTTTGACAAAAAACCAAACCGAACCAAATGAAACCAAACTCATCCCTAAATGCAACCATAGCCTAATTGGGCTATACTTTTTACGAGCTGGATTGGAATTTGGGTTACACCTAAAATATGAGATTGAAAAGCCCATGTTCAAACCCATATTCTCTCCCTCTCTCTCTCTCACTCAGAGTCAGATACACCATATGTTGGGATACTGTCTTAGTCAAATATTGACAACCCATCATTTGCTTGTTAGGACAGAAAAAAACCCATCATTTATTCGAAAGATACAAATTAAAATCAAACAACTTGTCATTGTTATATAATTATATTAGGGAAGAGATCCTCTCCAGATCTTTTCCATGAAAACCCACTAATCAATTAATTCGGGTTTTTGAAATTTGATCCAGGATGTCTCTTAAAAAGTTATAATAATTTTAACCGTTGGATTAAATTTCAAGAGTCCGGAAATTAATTGATGTGCTTTAGTTGGATTAAATTTTTTTTCTTCGTACAAACGATATTATTTATATTAAAGAAAGAAAGTGACATAATCTTAAAATGAATTAATAATATTATGATTCAAATTCTTCTTTGATAGAAATCATTTATTGACATTCAAATCTTCAGTTTATTAGAGCATCGCTAACCGATGCTTAAAATTGCCCAGTTGACGTGTGATAGTAAATCATGGTATCTTATTTTATTTCATCTCAGTCGATCAACTAAAAGTTGATGTGAATTGATGGCTTGGTGGTTGGGGTCAAAATTGCCGGCTAGAATATTCAGATGCCAAATGAATTATTTCAGTTTTTTTTTTTTTACTTTTTGGACCAGCACATTAGATGTATAAGTGAAGCTATTTCTATTTCTCTATGTAAGTGAGGTTTAACATTCATCAAAATATTAATAAAATGAAATGTTATTAAAATACGAATTTGGTGCACTATTTTGACTTTGTCTTAATCAGTTCTCAGTTTAGTGATGTCATTATTTTAAAACGTGTCAAGTTCTAATTGATAAAAGAAAATATTGAAATATTTGTTTATTTGTTATAACTTTTATTTTTCACAAACGATATTATCTACGTTAAGAGCTGAGAAAGTGAATTATGTTTTACAAAAAACTAACAATAATATGATTTAAATTCGTTTTTAACAAAAATCAAACTTAAATCCTCTGAAAAAAACTCACAACAAAAAAACTGGCGATTGCAAAATTATTTATTATGCTTACGTCGGAGCATATTAAAAAACTTGAGGACAAAGTCCCAAATTATGGAGACATGCCTAACAATAATTAGATCTGCGTCAGCAAGTGGGCCCACGAATCCCACATATGGCGATCCACTCATTCCAAATTGTCACGGAACAGCCTGACTCTGCATATTGCAATCTGCAAATTTCTGACCCGATTGCTCCATCTGACGGTCCATAAGAGAAGGTCTACGTACCCACGTTTGACGCGGGCCCCACCGAATCAGACATTGTCTGTTTCCTTCTACCTTCGCCATAACGCCATCGTCACGGACACGTGGCATGAGGTATCGATCAGAACTTCCATTTTGGTAGCTCGCTTAATTTCCCAACTGCCCGAGCGTCCCAATATAATTTCCGTATCCCCAAAAGCCCCTCGGATTCTCATCGAATTTTCAGTCCCTGCCCCTCGAATGCTCCTCTGCTCATCGTCTCACACACTCTCTTTTTACCTAGCCCTCTCTCTCCATCTCTTTCTCTCTCTAGCTCACCGTGACCGGGAGAATGGTGGAGCCGTTGATGCCCGACTACGACGAGGAGCGCTCGCTGTTTCAGGAGTCGAGCATTGTCGAGGGGTCCTGGCGGTTGAACTTCGACGGATTCCAGGTGTCCTCGGAGCACAAGGAGAAAAAGCCACCGCGCGGAATCCATGACTGCCTTGGGGTTTTTGGTAATTTCCGCATCTTCTCCTCCATTGTTAACGTAATGGAATATTTGATTGTGATCTTTATATTTTATTTTGCATGGTCTCCGAGAATTTTTCTTTTTTTGGTTGATTAAAAATTCTGATTAATTTCTGTGGTGGGAGTTTAGTTTTCTCTTTTCTGCATATGTATATATGATTCGAAATGGAGGGTTCATTTTGCTGTATATATTTTTGTAATCGAAAAGCTCGAAGGAGAGGTTAATTAGAAAGATTGGTGGGAGAGTGATGGAGTTTCGGAGTTCAGAGTTTGTGGGGTTTACTTGAATTTTTGTATGGTGTCCCTGGTATTGCTAGATCATTGAGACTGACTGTCACAGTGTAAGTTCACCTATTACCCATTTGTTTATATGTTTTCGACTTTGATCATCGGACAAATAAAGCGTTTTCGGGTTCTGGGTGGGAGTTTAAGTATTTGCTAGTTCATACTTTCATCTTCGGGTTTCATATTTCCGGGTTGTCGTCTATGCAAAGTGGTGAAAGGGGCAGACGGATGTATGAAATGTTGTCGAATATTTGTAAATGTTCTTTATGTTAAAATGATATATTTATTTAACATATGAGGAGGTTGCATGGGTACCAAGTTAAAGTTTTGTGCTTGATTGCCTCAGGTCCGGAGGATAATGTGGCGGAGTACTACCAACAGCAGGTAGAAATGCTTGAGGGCTTTACTGAAATGGATGCCTTAGCGGAGCGTGGTTTTATTCCTGGAATGTCGAAGGTTTGATGTTGCATCATGTTTTCTGCCTTGTTCTTAGCATAGTCGTATTAGTTTTAAACTGATATGTAATGATTTCTGTCGCAGGAAGAACAGGAAAAGTTGGCAAAAAGCGAGACACTTGCCATCAGAATATCCAATATTGCCAACATGGTTCTCTTTGCAGCTAAAGTTTATGCATCTGTCAGAAGTGGTTCATTGGCCATCATCGCATCCACATTGGACTCATTGCTTGATCTTTTGTCCGGCTTCATCCTGTGGTTTACTGCATTCTCCATGCAAACCCCTAGCCCATATCAGTATCCTATTGGGAAGAAACGAATGCAGCCGTTGGTATGTCTCTGTACTATTCTTGACCGTAGTTGTAGTCATAGTTTCAAATTGCGTTACAGTGTTAAATATACAAGTTATGCTGCCTTCAATGTTCAAAGTCATACACCACGCCCTTTCTTTGTCTTTCTGCTCTTTGTGGGGATATACATTACTGTTATATGATTTTGTAGGTCTAATTACCAAGGCATGGTTGCTAGGCTTAGTCGTGCAACTTGAATAGTCATGTGGCTCTCCAGTCTAAATCATTAATGAGTTCGGGGTTCACCCATACAGGGTGCGCTTGACTGTTGAGATTGGATACAATTTCTATCCTCTCTTCTCTTCTGGGAATGAAGATGGAAGTTATGTGTATAACTTGTACATGGTAGTGCTTTTTCCCACTTTTACAAATAGCTAAACATTTATACTTAATTCAGGTTTATGTATTCCATCTAAGAACTATTAGCAAAGTTCTAACCATCGTTCTTGATTCATGCTGCCTCTTGTCAAATGGTTCAAATTGTTCTCTATATGCTACACCCATACGGATTTTTCATTGGCATATCTTGGCCACTTTGCTTTCTTCCATCAGCGCTTGCAAGGATTTTATCTGCCAGTCTGTAGTGCCTTTTGGAATGTGTATGTGATGAATTGTTGTCATGTGTTAGGACTTAGAAGTTGATCATATATTGTAAGTGTGTGTGTGTAACTTAAACCAGCCAACTAGCAAGTCTCATGAGCTAATCCCTGTTAAAGCTCATTTGGGTGGTTTGTCAAACTAACTGGTTATCATGTGGTTCAACAAGCCCTCTTAGCTTTACGCTAAGCAGGCTCGCTAGGTGGATGCATTGTTATGCGATAGCTTGGTTTGTTTATTTGCCAGTGTTTTGAAGACATGGAGGTAGATGGATTCTTCTACATATAGCAGTCGTTATACTTCGTTTGAATTCTTGTATGGCATTTTTTTTTTCTCATCTGTTATTGAGGTGTTGGTGAAATGCCTTTGGCATAAACAAATCTGAACCTTGGAAAAAACATGCAGGGAATCCTTGTTTTTGCCTCTGTCATGGCAACCCTGGGACTGCAGATCATCCTGGAGTCAATGCGCACACTAGTTTCTGATGTAAGTTGTTATGTGCTGTTATTTAAGCAGATAAAGATATTTGTTCACATGGAGGCTTGAATAAATGATGTCTTCGGTCGATTGTTCGAATACACACTCTCATGTTGACTTTGAAATTTATGTTTGACTAGGAGGATGGGTTCAGATTGACGAAGGATCAGGAGCGATGGGTCGTGGGCATTATGCTTTCGGTGACTTTGGTAAAATTCCTTCTGATGCTTTACTGCCGCAGTTTCAAGAACGAAATTGTTAAAGCTTATGCCCAGGATCACTTCTTTGATGTTATAACTAACATCATTGGTCTCGTTGCTGTGCTCCTTGCTAATTATTTTGATGATTGGATGGACCCCGTTGGAGCCATCATTGTAAGTGGCTTCCTGCTCTCTTCATTCCTCAACCCTTCCTTCCCACAAATAACTATAGGGAACTCTTTATGTTAAGAGTGTCGAAACTTTCATATTTGGTAGAGGGATGGTAAATCTTATGAAGTGCATAGGAGTCGAACAAGATATTAGATGAGAGGTTGTCAAACATTTGTTCACAAATAACCGACGTCTCCTGGGTGTTGATTATCTTATGATTTGTGTGTTAAACTCAAATGTCAATTGATGCTATGTCCATTATTTTTTTAATGGGGTTTTGACCTTGGATTTTTGCAGCTGGCCTTGTACACCATTCGCACATGGTCGTTGACTGTGCTGGAAAATGTGAACTCGCTAGTTGGAAGATCAGCTGCTCCCGAATATCTACAAAAATTGACGTACCTTTGCTGGAACCATCACAAGGCAATACGCCATATCGATACAGTCCGGGCTTACACCTTTGGCTCTCACTACTTCGTCGAGGTTGACATTGTCCTGCCGGCTGACATGCCCTTACAAGAGGCTCATGACATAGGGGAAAACCTGCAGGAGAAGCTTGAGCTCCTGCCCGAAATTGAGCGCGCCTTTGTTCATCTGGATTACGAGTTCAGTCACAAGCCCGAGCATGCACAATCACACTCATAAAAGTCGGGATATTTCTATTTATTATTTTCTTCAACTTTGTATACTAGAATCGATTCCGAATGGAAGGCAATATTAAACTGAAAATGTGTAGTTATTTGGTAGGCGTCAAGAACGAGCTGGGATTCTTGTAACATTGGGAAAATAGCATGTGTGTTTGGGTCTCATGCACCTATAAAAGAACAACCTACTAGTTGACCTTATTCCCCTTCAGTAACAGATTCTGAATTATAATGTCGGGTGGTCATAATATAAAAGTTTGACAAAAAAACATTACAAACTATAAAGACTAAATTTGTCTACGATGATGTTTCATAATCTAAAAAGTTTTATGACAATTTCATTATTCGCATGAGCAAAACCAACACATGAACTGAGAAGGATAACTCACGGTTTTCAATCGGTTTTGCAAATTTGTCCATAAATCACTGTTCAATCTATTTATTTTCACCTTCGCCTCATTGTGAATTTTTGAAAATTAAGGTGAGACTTATTGTTGATATTCTTGATTGTAGAACCCCATTTGACAACGTTTGGGGTCTCACTACATTTTTCATTTATTTTTTTACTTTTTGGCTTAAATATTCTACTAAATATACACTTGTTGCTCAATAAATCGTAAATCCGCTTCCAAATACGTTATAAAGATTTGGGTCAATTTCAGTTTACTACCTTAAAGTTTCTTGGTTTTTAACGTTTCATACATCAAGCTTTTTTCGTCCCTGTCTAAGCATGCAAAACAAGGCGGGATACATTGCACAAATCGAGGCCAACACTACGCATGAAAAACGAGGTTGGCTTCGTGCATGCCAAAACAACGCGAGCTTCGTGGATGCAAAAAGGGGCTGACTTTTGGCACGCAAAACGATGCGAACACCTCATATGCAAGACGAGGTGAACCCGGGCATACAAGATGAGGCAGGGTTCGTGCATGTAGAATGATGCGAACTCTCAGGTGCTTAAAAAACGAGTCGGGCTTCACACACGGAAAATATATATTTTGAAGAACATGATATGATATTTTGTTGTAGTGGTAAGAGAAATAAAAGCAAAACTAACAAAAAAGTACAAAAATAATTCAAATTTTTGGGGGTACCAGAAAGTCACACGTGAAATCGAGGCCAGCCCTGCGCACTGAAAATGAAACTGGCTCTGTGCACGCCAAATTGAACTGGCTCCGTGCACGCCAAATTGATGGGGCCTCGTGGATGCAAAAAGGGCAGGCTTCTAGCACGCAAAACGATGCAGAAACCTCATATGCAGGACAAGGCAAACCCAAGCACACAAAACGTGCCGGGCTCTACGAACGCATGACTTTCTGGCACCCCAAGAATTTGAATCTTTTGTCAATTTTTCTTTTATTTCTCTTACCACTATAACAAACTATCATATTCATATTCTTCAAAAATATATTTTTTCGTGTAAAATTTATTATAATTTGTATTTTGTGATCAACGATTTAAAACTGAAAATTTAGAGTTGAATTCTCGATGTTTTATTTATAACTAATTTGGGGTCCTGGAAACTGGATGATAAGAGTTCTTAAGAAGATTAGAAATACTTGTTTTTATAGGTTTCTGATGAAGTTTACAGAATTAAGAGAGAGAGAGATTACAATTGTTAAAGAAAGAATGATTCTCATTAACCTTATCTGCAGGATACAAGGGATATATATATGTGTCCATAAAATATCTAACCAATGCTGAGTCATCATCAATACTTTAGCTTAACAGCTAAGCTAAGTTCTAATCTAGTGCCTTATGCTCATTGTAGTCTGATGGTCCTTCACTATCCTTAATACACCCCCTCAAGCAGAAGGAAGGGGATCGAACTGAGAGCTTGAAGCGAAGTTGTTCAAATCTGGCAGCAGGTAAGGACTTAGTGAATATATCTGCAATTTGAAGCAACGAAGCCACATGATGAACATGAACATGGCCCAGAAGAACTTTCTCTCGAATGTAGTGATAATCAATCTCTACATGTTTTGTGCGGGCATGAAAAACCGGGTTGAAGGCTAGAGCAATGGCACTTTTGTTGTCACAGAAAATACGTGGAGTTTGAAGGAGAGGAAAGGAGATATCTTGCAGGATTTTGCAAACCCAGCTAAGCTCAGCAGCAGTATGAGCCAGTGAGCGATACTCTGCCTCAGTAGATGACCGAGCGACTGTGCTTTGTTTCTTGGCACTCCAAGAGATGAGATTAGGACCCAAGAATACACAATATCCACTAGTGGAACGTCTGTCCACAGGGCATCCTGCCCAATCAGCATCCGTCCATGCAGTGAGAACTTGCTTGCCTTTAGTAAACCATAAACCTGAGTCAATAGTACCCTTCAAGTAGCGAAGAATCCTTTTAACAGCCTGCAAGTGAATCGTGCGAGGACTATGCATGTATTGGCATACTTGATTGACTGCAAAGGCCAAATCAGGGCGTGTCCATGTGAGATATTGGAGAGCACCAACAGTGGATCGATAAGAAGAAGGATCAGGGAGAAGGGTACCAGAGTGATCCAATTTGGTGGAACTAACAGGGGTAGAACAGGGTTTGACCCCAAGCATATCAGTTTTCTTGAGTAAATCCATAGCATATTTGGATTGATTGAGAAGTAAACCGTTGGCAGACCTGTGAACTTCAATGCCGAGAAAATAGTGGATATCACCCAAGTCTTTGACAGGAAAGAGAGATTGCAGTTTGGATATAATGGACTGACAAACTGAAGTAGAACTCCCAGTGATGATAATATCATCAACATAAACCAGTATGAAAGTGATGTGAGAACCTTTCTGAAAAAAAAGACTAGGATCAGAGGGTGATGATGAGAAACCCAAGGAAAGAAGAACACTGTAAAGAGCTTCATACCAAGCTCTGGGAGCTTGTTTAAGGCCATAGAGAGACCGTTTGAGTTTACAAACATGGTGAGGGTGAGACTGATCCACAAAACCAGGAGGTTGAACCATGTATACATCCTCTTTAAGAGAGCCATGCAAGAAAGCATTGCTCACATCCAACTGATGCACAAACCAATCATGAGTGACAGCAAGAGACAAGAGAATTCGGATGGTGGTTGGTTTAGCTACAGGGCTAAATGTCTCGGAAAAATCAAGGCCTTCCTGTTGATGGAACCCCTTAGCAACCAACCGAGCCTTATACCTCTCAATGGAACCATCAGCTTTGTGTTTGACTTTGAACACCCATTTGCAACCAACGAGATTGTAACGTGGATGAGAAGGTACTAACTCCCAAGTACCAGTGGTTTGAAGAGCGGCAAACTCATCTGCCATTGCTTGGACCCAATGAGGATTTTTAGAAGCTTGATGATAAGTGGTAGGTGGAGAAGGAATAGTGGTGAGGTGATCAACAGAGGGTGGAAGAGGGTGTTTAGAGGCAATAAAGACTTTGGGCTTGGTGATGCCAGATTTGGCACGAGTAAGCATGGGATGGTGATTAACAGGAATAGCAGGAGGGTGGGCTATTGGTGAAGAAGAAGGAGGAGATGGAGTTGCAGGTGATGGTACCGAGATAAGGGAAGGAGCAGGGATGAGTGGAGGAGGAGAGGGAGAAGTGGGAAGAGGTATAGTGAGAGAAATAGGGTTGGGAAAGGTAGGAGGCATAGGGGGAGAGGACGGAAGTAAGGGGGAAACCTGGAATTGTTTGAAAGGAAAAGAGGTTTCATCAAACACTACATGTCTCGAAATATACAGCTTATTGGTGACAGGATCGAGACAGCGATACCCACTGTGGTTGAGGCTATATCCCAAGAAAACACAAAGTTTACTCTTGGGGGCCAATTTACTGGAAGAATAGGGTTGGAGCCATGGATAACATGCACAGCCAAATGTCTTCAAGGTGTGATATTTTGGAGAAGCTTTGAATAACAATTCCCAAGGACTAACAGAGGAAGTCTGAGGAGGCAGCCGATTGATCAAATAAACAGCAGTCTGAAATGCTTCAATCCAGTACTGATATGGTAAACCACTCTGAGAGAGCAATGTTCGACCCATTTCAACGACATGCCTATGTTTCCGTTCTGCACATCCATTCTGCTCAGGAGTGTGGGGACAACTTAATTGATGAGTGATACCATTAGCATTGAAGAAATTTTGTAAAGTAGCATTTAAGAACTCACCCCCTGAATCGGACCTGATACATTGAATCGTACTAGCAAACAGTGTTTGAACTTTCATAACAAAAGTCTGAAGAACAGAACACACATCAGATTTGTAATGCAGTGGATATAGCCAGCTGTACTTAGTAAAATCATCCACTAGAATTAGGTAATATCGATATCCAGTACAAGAAGGGGTAGGAGAAGGACCCCAGACATCAGTGTGTACAAGATGAAATGGCCGAGTGGAAGTACAAGGCAAAGTAGAAAATGACAATTTAGAGGCCTTCCCCATTTGACAATCTGAGCAAAACGACTTCTGAGAAACTGGACCAACAACAGACAATTGACCTTTATTTACAACTTTATGTAGAGCTAAACTAGAAGGGTGTCCAAGTCTTCTGTGCCATGTAGCGATGTCAGCTTTAGCAATCATTAAGGCATGAGGCGAAATGGCAATACCAGAAATACCATTGGAAGCATTCCAGTAGAAAGGGTACAGACCACCTTCACTGGGGCCCTGGAAAAGCATCCTCCCAGTGCTTAGATCCTTGATGTAGAAACCAAATGGATCAAAAGTTAGGGAACACCAATTGTCATACACAAATTTATATACGGACAGGAGATTATGAGAGGCCTGAGGTACTAAGAGCACATCATGAAGTTGAAACACAGCATTAGGAGTGTTAAGTAAAGTATGGCCAGTATGAGTAATACACAGACCTTTTCCATCACCAACAAGAAGCTGGTCAGGGCCATTGTAGGGTATAGCAGAATTGAGAGACGCTGGATCAGGAGTGACATGATGTGTAGCGCCACTATCAGTAATCCAATAACTTGGAGTAGAAGAACCAGTCATAGCAGTCAAACCCATAGGAGGAGGATGTTGTGAAGCAAACTGAGAGAGACGACTACAATAGAGAGCAGAATGGCCATATTGATTGCATAGTTGACATGGCATAGAACGACCAGAGAGAGATGAAGAAGGTCCCGACTGAAAATTGCCAAAATTTTGGCCAGTATTTCCAGAAAAAGAGGAACGAGAGGGAGCAGAACCAAGAATACCTCCAGAGTTGTTGTTTGGACGATTTGGACCAGAAGTACGATTCTGAGGAAAACGATTGCGATTCTGATAGTAATTACGATTCTGATTCTGGTATCTGCCTTTAGAACCTCCCCGAAACGAGGTTGGATTCGAAGAGCCCTGTTGAGCAGCATAAGCATGAAATGGTGCAACAGTAGAGGAAGAAGATGCGCGAGTTTTGCGTTTCTGAAGAGAGATCTCCTTGCTGAGTAAGAGACCATGGAGTTCATCACCATTCACAGACTCAGTCCTTGTTTCAATCGAATCAACAAACGATTCGTACTCATCAGGAAGACCAGCAAGAATATAAGCAACCAGATCAGAATCAGAAATCGGTTCTCCAGCAGCAGCAAGTTTATCAGAGACATCCTTAATAGAGTTCAGATAATCAGTCATGGAAGCATCACCTTTCTGAATGGTCTGGATCTTAGAGCGAAGACTGTGAACATGAGTGCGCGACGCGCCGGCGAAACGACGTTCAAGAGACTGCCACAACGAGCGAGAATCTTCCATTCCAATAGTCAGGGGAAGAAGATCTTCAGCAAGGGTGGAGTTGATCCAGATCGTTAAGATCTGATCACGTTCACACCACAATTCATGTGCAGGATTGAGAATTTGAGATCCAGATGAATCACGAACGAACGGAGGAGGACAAGGATCATCCCCAGTGATAAGGCCGAAAAGCTTGAACCGCTTAAGAACGGGAAGAAATAAGCTGCGCCAGGTGATGTAGTTCTGACGATTGAGCTTCGTCGGAACCATTCCAGCAATGTTTTGGACAGTAATCGTCGCAATCGATGGATGTACAGTGTTGGAGATCTCACCAAGAGGAGGAGGACCAGAAGACGTAGCAGGGGAAGGGGAATCGGAGGAATTAAGAGTGGCCGCCATAGAAAGACAGACAGATTGCGCAGATGCAAGAAGGAAAAAGTAGGTAAGACGTGTTTGGGAGACAAGAAAATGCAAGAATGTCAAGAAAGTGGAAGCGGAGGATCGACGTCGGTGGACTCCGGCGAAGATACCATGATGAAGTTTACAGAATTAAGAGAGAGAGAGATTACAATTGTTAAAGAAAGAATGATTCTCATTAACCTTATCTGCAGGATACAAGGGATATATATATGTGTCCATAAAATATCTAACCAATGCTGAGTCATCATCAATACTTTAGCTTAACAGCTAAGCTAAGTTCTAATCTAGTGCCTTATGCTCATTGTAGTTTCTAGGCCTCACCCACAGGGTCGAACGTAACATGACTTTATTATCAGTTCTGGTTGAACTTTACAATATGAAAGACCGATGTTTCGTGCTTCCTAGTGGGTGCAAGTTAGTGTTTACCCTAGATGATGTTTCATACATCACTGGGTTGCTAGTTGATGGCAAAGCTGTTTCTGGAAATGATTATGGTGGAGAATATATGTTGCGCCACTATTTTGGGGAGGATTTTGTAGTCAAACGGGGAAGTATAAAATTCAAGTGGCTTAAGGAAAAGTTTGAGGTAGTGCCACATGAAATAGGCGTAGATAGTCCACAGTTGTTACCTTATGTTAGAGTAAACCTTTATATATTATTTGCAATTGTAATACCGGACTAAACATGTACAGCCCAAGCTGTTTTTCTTCCTCTCTTGGAGAGTATCCAAGAGATTGATACCTGGGTGCTGCTTTATTAGCGCACCTACACTTTTGACTAAAAAAATGTTAAGAAAAGCATAGCAAACTACAAAAGCGGTATTTCAAATGTGGCGTCATTTTGTGTGATGGGACATACTTACTCCTTGATGATAAGTATTAATTTCATGTGATATTCATGTGCTATTTTTCTTTGTACATTTACATTAGATTAACTATTTATTGTTTTTTGTCTTTAAATGTAGAATTTTGCAATGGAGCGTATTCCTATGATTGCATCGCTATGTTTGGGTGCAAATCCGCAACCAAATCTTCCCATGGATTTTCCGTTGCTAGTGGGTTGGACGGAGTTATTGAAGAAATCCATTAGCAACTATTTTGGAGTTGTCCATGATCTAGGAAGATTGTTTGACATGTGAGATCGGGGATGAAGATGTAAATATATTTTGGTTGATTTTTTTGTTTTTGGCGAATTGAAGTGGTTTTTAATATCAATTACTCATGGCAGATCGAATGACATCCATACAAAAGGTTGCCTGAAAATTCTCCCAAACAACTTAGTTGGGCAAGAAAAATTGAGAAGGTCCCGAACCATACTTATCTCTTTTGAAAAGAGACCATATCATCACCCTGATAAGAGTCCAAAGCAATTTGACATTCAACGGTTGGATAAAAGAGGCTTGAGGAAGGAAGTTCGATACACAAAAACAATTTCAAGGAAAGGGCCCAAAAATGTTGATTGTAGGACGCACCACAGTCATAGAGTGTAGAATGAGGAGGTAGCCCTTTGTATGGCTGACATTTGATATGCAATAGAAAGGAACGAAGTTACCCAAAAAATGTAGTAGTCTTGAGTGACAAATGATTCTTGGGATGAGTCGCGGACAAAGTTGTTCTTTTTAAGACATTTCAAGGCTCTGCCCAAAGTGTGCAAGCAATTCACAAACAACCTTAGGATAAAACAACGTAGAACCTTCTTCTTCTGATAAAGTTTTTCCTTGCACAGTGGAAGAACCTTCGAACTTGCACCATTTTGATATGTTGCTATCAAAACTTAATTTCACAAAAGATATGTATGTATGTAAACTTGTTTTCTTTTCTATCTCTACATACCGATGCTAAGGACGTAGATATAGATACACACACACACCAAAAGAAATGAACGTTGAGGTGTTAATTGTTTGCTAGAAAGCCGGACGAAAACGAAAAAGAATTATGAGGAATAAAAAAGGCCAAACGGATGGATATGCACCTGGACTTCTTCTTTGTACAGAGGAGGGGTTTTCAAAAATTTATTTTTCAAGTGAGAAGTTTTCTCACGTTACAACTTTAAGTGGAGGAGAATTGATTAGGTTAAAAACAAATGACAGTTATATATTTAAGAGACTCATATTTAATAGTTGTAATAAAACAAAACTTAAATCTATATGAATATTTAAATAAAAACATGCTTGCTCCAACAACTATTAACAAAATTTAATCTTAACGTGCAACACATTTAAGAAAAGACTTATCCTCAATGTATTCAATCTTTACAATCATGCAACACATTTAACAAAATTTACTGATTAATCATCAAGCATGGCATGCATCAGCTGGAATTATTAACAACAGAAGTGAATCCAAATATAAGTTTAAGCACTTTTGGTTAAAGCTTAATTGGTTGTCGCATGCTTATCATTCCATTCGGGTGTATATTTTTCATGTTCTAACTTTGGTATTTATTTTCTCTTACTTCAGTGTGCTCTGGCGGCCATTATGATCTCTGCTGTGATATTCTGAAATTTGTTTATTAGCTTTTATGCAGCCAAAGTTAATATCCCTAAAACATGTATCCGTATTACCTGCAATTTGAGTTTATGCATATTCATGGAAGAAGAAAAGTTCCATTCTGGCTAGTGGATAGCAAAGAAAATGACATGGTAGCTATCATTGACATGTGCGCTGATATTTCGAGAATGATAGCTACCATGTCATTGAACTGGTTGCTTATTTTCCATTTGTGGATTCTGCTTCGGTCACTGTGCGCTGATATTTCGAGATAATTGAACTGGTTACTACCGTTACTCAGACAACAACTCTTTTCTATCGAAATTCAGGTGGACTCTGTCGAGGCTATATTTTTAAGGGGTGTAGATAAGAAAGATTTTCTTCTTTGGACCATTACAGCCACTACGACATTGTTCCTTGGCATTGAGATTGGCGTCCTTATTGGGGTGAGTACTTGAAGCAATGTTATTTTTGGGAGACCTTGTTCCAACTTTTACCCAAAAGAATCCACATTTTCATACAGAAAGGCTGATTAAGGCGTAAGAACTGTCATTTGTTGTGTTAAATACAACTTTTTCATGATAAGAATCCAATGTTGCCTCAGTACCTCAATCTCAGACGACAATTAATTTGATATGCATGCAAGACAAGTTTTCGAATTTAGTTCGCATTAGCTTGACATGTATATCGTTGTCGTGTTCTTATTAGCTCAACCTTTTGTGGCAATAGTTTCCAATGCAAATTTCATATAGATCATTGAAGTTCCAGATGATCTCTCTCTCTCTCTCTCTCTGTTTCCTTTTTCAATTCATACAGTTTTAATGTGCTTGTGTGATTGCAGGCTGGTGTTTCTCTTTGCATTTGTCATCCATGAATCAGCAAACCCGCATATTGGTAAGTGCAATTTCAATTTATCCTAAGATTATGTGCACATAAGTAGATGCACCTTGTTCATAGCTTCCTGAATTATGTGTTTAACTCGGTTCATGTTTCAACTTTCAATGATTCAAGTAATGAAGTCCATCCTGTTCTCTTGTTCTTTCTATAGTTTTCATCATCGTCGTCATCTCTGATTACCTTTCTGAATGTCATCGTCATCTCTGCTAAAAGTCTGAAACTTCGATTCCTTGCTTAACAGGAACGACATTGTTATTGTCTGGATTTTCTTTGGCCTCTTGGAGCCTAAAGAAGATGCCAAGATTTTCTTGCTAGTTGCATCTAATGATAATGAAACCCTTGGCCGTTCTATTTACGCTGGAAAAATAAATTTTTCCCTCCATGTAACCTTTTTGGAGTTTGCCGGTAAAAGCTAAAAGCAAAACTTCTTATCTTTGTAGTTCTATTTGGAATCAAGATTCATCTCTTCAGGGTATGCCAATACCGAATTTGCTTATAATTTCTTGTATGTTGCAGCTGTCTTGTGGCGTCTTCCCGGCACCACTGTATATAGAAATATTCAACAGTATCCAGAAGCATTACATACAATGGAATTGTGATTGTTCGAATTGACACACCTATTTATTTTGCAAACATTAGTTACATAAAGGATAGGTACAATTTCAGGTTGTGCCATTTTGATATTCTGTGAATCTAACTGTTTATTTACCTAGCAAGTCTCTTCAGTTGTGTTAGTTTTCCCCAGTTAAGGAATCATATTCAAGTTAATTTAATTGCTTTCAGGGTACGAGAATAGGAAGTTGAGGTTGATACGTCTGCTAGTCGCGGGCCAGAAGTTGAAAGAATTTATTTTGTGATCATAGGGATGGCACGTAAGTTTTGCTAATCCTGTGTTTTTTTCTCTGGAATTTGTTCTTCACATGGGTTATGAAGAAGCATTTAGTGATCAGATATTCATTCAAAGTTCAAACACAATAATATTGCTCAACATTCGAAAGAATTCCAGTTCTGCATACTGCAAATATATACCACATTTGATTGACATGGATGTTTCAGTTCCCAGCAAAATCTAAGCTGATGCTTTTCAATTATTTGACGTTGTCTGTTAAGTCATCTAATTCAGTGATTTATTTTTGGAAATATTTCGGGAAGTCATGCATTGTTGTTTGTAGCTCTCGAAAATTTCCATGGACTTGTCTCTTTTTGTATCATGCCTGCTGAGCTTGTTCAGAACTATCTAAATAAGGTCTGGTGATTTTCTGAACTGTATCATTATCGTGTTGCAGCTGTAACATACATAGACTCCAGCGCTGTCCAAGCCTTGAAAGACTTGCATCAGGAGTATGAGCTGCGTAATATCCAGGTGAGTTTCTGTTCTGGTGGAGTTGTTTCTGGTCATTGTTTAGGAGATTGCTATTAACATGTTGCAAAAAACCTTCTGCGTGTGATGCAGATAGCCATTTCCAATCCCAATCGAGAAGTTCTGATGACTTTATCAAGCTCAAATGTAGTGGACCTGATTGTTAAGGAGTGGTACTTTGTGAGAGTGCACGATGCAGTTCAAGTTTGCCTTAGGCACGTCTAGAGCTTAAGGGAGACGCCGAAAACAGCAGACTCTTCGTCTGGCACTGGAGTCTGGCAACGAGCAGAGGATTCATCGGTGTCCAAACTGGAGTCTGGCACCCAGATTAATCCCCAGTTGGAGCGGCTATTGTCCCGAAAATCTTCTTGATATTGATGGCATGTAATATATGATGCCTATATTTTTGCTAGGCAGCTTTGTATTCAATCACATCAATCCCATTCTTTTAGCTGTTCAGCGTTTTGATTATTTCATGTAATTAGGCTCCTTTGTAGTTGTATAATGTAATACACGAGCTTCCTTGTTAAAAGAAAAAAGCCAAATTGCAAGTAATGTACTTTGAATAAATGCAGAGAAACAAATGTTCACGCCGCGTTCGATGTTATGAAGGCGTTGTTCTTCAATCGATCTAACTTCACCAGTACGTGCTCTTCTGATTTCTGTTTCTTGCTACTAGTACCGATATGGTTTCAGTGGTTCAATAAATCATGGAGGTGGAACGGCTTCCCACAAGACTTTTGTCTTTGCTGAATCTTGCGTGTCATCCGTTTATACACATTCATGAGTTACGTGATGAGAGATGCAGACGCACAGGTATAACCGATGAGAACAGAATCACTCCATGTATATCTCGAAATTTAGAAATGGATTCACCTATACATAGACACCAAAGAATCTAAAAATCGAACTGCCTAGAACACTTCTTCTAAAAGTCAGAACTAGTTTTGGAAGCCTACAGGAAGAAGAGAAGGCAAACTTTGTTTTATAAACTATTTGCCCCACATCGGTCATTTAATACAAACTCGGTCCAAATGGGGATGTACAAAATAAAGCTGGGTTGCTAAACAGAAACTTGCATTAAACTAATGAGTAAGGAAAACAAAGCGAGCGGTGAGAGCCGCTCGCAGCGCAAAGCACAAAACTGCGCAAGAATTTATGGAGGGGTTACAGGCTGGCCGAGTGTTGACGCTATTACTTTGCAGAACTCACTCGTGCGGGCCTCCCTATTACCCTCACCAAACCCATTAACAATCTTGACATTTAATAATTAACGTATTATTTATATACTACAATCAACTAAGCAAAAGGAGAACAAAATTAATTAAAAATGTGAGCGCCAAAATAGCTAATTTAAAACTTTAGGTCTTCATTTGATCTAATTATGTAAATCTAATCCACTCATTCAATTTTAAGGATTTCTACCAAATTCTCGTAAGCAGCACGTTTCACAATTTCTATATAAAGGCTTATTAGCTCATAAATGTAAGACAAGCAGTAAAAGAGAAGATAAACAATCTATTGTTTCCATTCCATTGCTTTGGAAGTTCAGTTAGATAATGAGAGAGACTACTGCTACTCTCTCGAGGACGTATTTGCCGAAACTCATAAATATTATATCTTATTTACTTTATATTCCTCAATTTCACAACAATATAAGTATTTTTTTCATTTTTGAAAATTTTGAGAATAGATAATATATGAATATTTTTATTCTTGACACATCTATCGATTACGTGTTTACATATAAGCCCTTAACAAAATTACAGTATTTAAAAAACACTTCAAAATAGTTTGACAAAGCATTATTCTTGCTTTACAATGGAAGACTGGCGCCACAAGTAAAACATGACAAATGGATGGAACCTTATGATTGTTGGATTTTTTCTTTCCTAATTTACTACTTCGGTTACTTACAATGAAAGAATACCCACGTTGAAACTCAATTTCAACAAAGTATCATTATCGGTGTTGGCTTGGTGAGGGTGTTCTGGCACAGTTAGAGTTTTACTTTAGAATTTGCCGTAGATGATCTCTTGTTTGGCACTTTTCACTGTAATTTTCATATGTTGGGATGTAGTTTTACTTGTTATTTTGGGCTACCTTTCTATTGGGCTTTTCTTACTTTGTAATAGTCATATTTTATTATTTTGAACAAACAATATTATTTATATTAAAGAGATAGAGGAGTGGGCAGTTAGTAATAATGTGGTTCAAATTCACCTTTAACGATAATCGAACCTAGGGTCTTTTACTTACAAATAAAAAAGAATACCACTAGATTGTAATACTAAGTGGCTAGCCATATTCATCATTGAATTTTATAATTAATAGCCATCAAATCCAAATCTTTAATTTTCTTTAATTTTCCTCCGTCCAAAGGCAAAGGGTGCTAAAACTCTATGTTGCACGTGTACCTCCTCAAAATGTATTGCAACAGCCGAAGCTTTCAACCCCGCATCCTGACCTTCTCTTGTAATTCACGAAGATGGAAATTTAGATGGCCGAAAAATCATGTACCGTTAGAAATCAAAGATCAAACGTCCAATCATGCATCCTGCTAAAGTGCACAATAATTTTGTTTCTTCCTCAAAAGTCTACTGAGTTACTATTTGTTGTTTGAGACGAGCAGTAAAGAGGCAGCTGATTTAATCGGCAAGTGAGCTCTCAAGTGATTTGATCGACTACGTACGTAGTTGCCAGTGTTGAAACTGAGCTATGCATGCACCTGGTGAACTAGCTTTCATTTTCAGTTTCACCCTCTGTGATTTGAGCACGCAGAAGATGAAATATGGTCCTTCTCTTTTGGTCCTAGTAAACGATATGGTCCTAGCCAAAACTAGTACTTTAATTGGTCCTTTCCTTCTCGGTGGAAAGTGATTTCAGCATACTTCCTACTTTCTATTAGGATGGTTAATGGGTACTCATTTAGTTAAATAGAGGACCATTTAAGTATAGATATGTGTTATCTATGGCGATGAGTGGTGGTGTTTGTGCTTGTGACGATGATGATAGGATATGGAGTATCCATGAGCACCCATTGACCATCCCTACTTTCTATAGATGTACTTTGTTTATTTGTCCATCTTTTGATAATTAAAAGAGAATTAGAAGACAAAAAATAACACGTATGTGCAAAAAAAAAAAAAAAAAAAAAAAAAAAAGGTGCGAAAAACATTTCTTTACATGTTCTCTCATGATCTCCGATGAATAATGTTTTTGGTAATTTTTTATGTTGCAGAACGTACAAAAAGAAAGAGTAATGGTTAACTAGGCAATTAAATTAACTACAAACATGATATGAGCTCTTTGGATGAAACGGGCTCAGCACCCTAATAGAGTGTGGGAGGAAACATGTTTGTAGTCTTACTGACTATACTAAAGATACACCCTTAATTGAAGAGTGATAGGATTTTTATCACCTGCAAAAGTAGAGATAAAAATACTTACAAATACTTGCAAGAATACAAAGTTATCGTAGTATAGCAGCTCAAGCAAGGTCGTTTTCCACAGGGATTGAATGAATAATTTGTATTTAAACTAATTCTTAATTAATTATTTGAACAAGATTTTGGAAAAAGGTTGATTTTGTGACTTAAAATATTAAAAACGAATTTAAAATAAAGACAATTAAATAAATCAACTAGAAGCCAATTTAAAGAAAATCAATTTGTAAAAGCCCTAGGGTTTAGCTGTCACCTTAACCATCCTACGTAATTCTTCCAATTACTTATGAATTGCCCATGTATATTTCAAAGGTTAGGCTTTCCTAATATATATTCTACTTGGAACCTCCAACATAGAACGTATATCTAACATGGAACCCGTCCAGACGTTCGGATCAAATATGAACATGAGAGACTCATTATGCTTTATGAAAACCCTTTGAAAAACCATGCAACCCTTAAGATGTGAAATTCATCTTAAGTGAAATTACAAGTATTAACCACAAGAAGCCAACACCAATTTCAAGGAACCTTCCAACCAAAATTGCATCAAGCCAACACCAATTTCAGGGAACCTTCCGACCAAAATTGCATCAAATTACTTTTCTAAATATCCTAATGGTCGCAAATCACTAAGACACTTAGATAGTTTAGAACGGTGATTAATAATTCAAAACATGCATGTATTATATCATAAGCAAATTGAAAAGAAACTACATATTCTTACTAAGGCTCAAGGTTTCACCCTAGCAAAAGAAACTAACTACGAACAATCATAAAACAAATTATTAATGAGAATAAGAATAGACAACACCTAAAAAATAAACTTGAAAAACTCTCTAAAGTGTGATTGTGTTCTCCTCTTCTTCTCTCCTTCACTGATGGCTAAAAACCCTTATTTATACTACTCCAAATTAAAACCCTCATAGAAAAGGTTTTCTAAAAAACTAAAAAATAAAATAATAAGGGGATAACTAGGAATTACATTCCTATTCTAACTAGGAAATCTGCCCATCAAAGAGATAGCCACGTTTCTGGACCTTCAGGGCTCCAAAATAAGGATCAGAATCCTCTCCTGATCTATGGATGAGGATCCTCATGACCAAGGAGTGTGGGCCGTTGGATGAAAATCCAACGGCTACAAACAGGGGGGTCTCTTTAAAGTTATAATAATTATAACCGTTGGATTTTCATCCAACGGTCCACACTCCTTGGTTATGAGGATCCTCATCCTTAGATCAGGAGAGGATCATGATTCCCAAAATAGGCCCAAAACAACTCGAATTAAAGATTAGGACCTCCTTTTTAAGTTCCAAGAAGAGCCCAAGTCCAAAATTCATCATATTCCAACCCAAAAGTCACAAATAAGCTCTGCAGCCCAATCTGCCAGTATTGCACGCTGTGCATAAATTAATTCGCCACGATCTGATGCTTCTCGATAAAATTATAAAATTTTGACACAACCTTCTTGACAGATTCGTGAACCCGCTTCAATTGGAATCACTCAAAAATTCCACTGTTTGATTACTTTTTCTTAGAACAAGCTCGCATGTCCTACATTAAAAACACACAGGAAAGCATCAAAATATCACCAAAATAATAACCAAAATAACCAAGAATAGGGAATGATATATAGTATAAAATCAACTCATCAATGAGCGTTACTTTTTTTTTTTTGTTTTTTTTAATATAGCATTACTGAATTAGTTTACTTAATTTCTACATGTAAGGTGGCATTTTCTATTTACTTAGCTTGCAAATACTCATTAATGTTATGAAAATAAAAATTGTTATGCGCATGTTCAATTGTAATTTATCTACAAAAGAATGACTCATGATTAGCGCTAAGAATATTTCTTTGATTTTTTATTTGATATGCATTTGCCCAAATTGCTCTTAATTTTTCGTTTACTTTGTTTTGTGTTAGCTTTTATTTGTTTAAGCCTCGGGGAGACTTTTGTAGTTGCATTTTGTTGCTTTGGGATTAGATTACATTGGGTCGAGTCACAGATTCACTTCACAATTCTAATATTGGTAATTCTACAGACACCCAAAAGTTCTCTCCAAACACCAACTATTGACTATAGAAGTTGATAGCTCTATTGATATGTATGAGCAAGGCACTTAATTAATTGGCTCGATTATTGGTCCTTGCTCATTACTGAAATACATGTGAACGCTACTGCATGCGTGCTTTGAGCCATCTGCTCCGTATATTTTGAACAATGAGTACATCACATATATAAATCGAATTTGGATCCTCTTTGTGAGGACCCTGTAAATCCATAAATCGTATTCATTTATAGTATATCGTGCAGTCAGTTTCCGTCATGTAGTGTTTGTGTTCAATTTTAAATAATAAAATTTAAAATGATTTTTGACCGCACGATATACGATGAATGAACATGATTTACGGATCTCTTAGATCCTCACAAAGAGGATCCGAAGAGGACCCTCATCCATGTAAATCATACAGTTGGCTGGACCATGTGTACTATGAATTGAGAAAGATCAATCCACCATAAGTCAACATTCTAAAATGTTTGGTGTTAGCGAGATTCTCGCGTATCCACAAATCTCTCCGTAATTTTCAAGATATATTGTGTCAAAAATGAAAAGTTGTGTCACTCAGTACTACGGTTTGGTGATATTCTTCTACACTTGGAAGTGACAGGTCTTAGGTTCGGCCATTTAAAGCCGAACATACCCTTAAAACTTAAGAACTGTTGTCAACCTACTAAACGTCATTAAAACACTAAAAGTCGCCATTAGTACCTAGCTAACTACGTACTGATTTCTTGTACCAGTCCGTGTTCAGCTGGTAACATTATGCATGAGCAATGTACTGTCTTCAATGGGTGAGTAGGAGATAAGGATAAATCCGTTGATCATATAGCTAGGGCTTAGAATCTAGTGGTGGAGACTGGATAGTTGGAAGGCAGTGATAAGGCTGAAGGTACGTAATAGTTATCGAATAATTTAGAGAAGGGTAGGGCCTAGCTGATAGATAAATTGAGGCCGTTATGTGTGTTTTTATACGAATAAAGGAGAAAAACCCTTCGAACCATGAATTGTTGCTGCTAAACAAAAGCATCCAAATTTCGAGTCCAGTACTACTCTTATATGAATATGATGAATACTTGTCTTATATCTCTGCAATCAAGGAAGGAGCTAGGAGCTTTCTGCAGCCTAAGAATATGCGGTGTACTACATGTATGTATGTATGTGTGTGTGTGTGTGTGTGTGTGTGTGTGTGTGTGTGTGTGTGTGTGTGTGTGTACTGAATTAGTTTCATTTATTGGTGCATGCAAAAGAAAGAGCATGGCTATTAAATATTCGTACATATTTTTCAATGGGAGCTGCAAACTCTCATTTGATTCATCTGATTTGATCGACTTTTATGTTTGCAAAAAATAAAATGATATAGTGAACCAAAAGACGTACATCGTCAGAAAAAAGAAAGCAGCCCCCAAAAGTTAAAGATTCTAAAATTGTTTTGGTGACCTCCACAAGTTTTGTGCTCTTTCTCTGTAAATTAAGCAAGACAAGACAGCGAGCTGATCTTTACATGTTCATCACTATTAGCATTGAGCTCGATAGTGCTGTCGAAGAGTAAATTCTTCGTCCGAAATTAAATACCACTAAACTAATATAGTTAGTTGGCAAAATAAACTCCATATTTAAAACATTGGATGTTATATCATACCAGGCTGATATTATTATGGTTATAGATCCACCAATCAGCAGATGCCAGGTCCTGTTATGGGCAAAGTTTGTAGCATAGCAAGCACTGAAAAATCATGAGAAGTAGACATATATACAATTGTCAAGATCGATAGAGAATCCATTGGTTTATTATTAATTAATCAATTATCGACCTAAGTTTAACCAACTACTAGCCAAGTATGGGTAAATTAGTGAGATATTTCAACACGTTTCCTTCACGTGATTGTGTCACACGTGAAAGATCAACTTCTAACAACACCGATATTGTCCCAACTTGTTAATTACCACATGCACAATCTGTTAGGTATGGAGTTTTATCACAAAAGGTCTCGATGTTAGTTGTAGTAGGATTAGAATATTTAAACTCTTATTTTCTCATAAATATGATTAATGTGGGATATTTCATTTACGGTACTCTTCAACAACAATCAAATTCACAAGGCAAACCAAACCCTCATTCATATATATGATCTCATGGAAGAAATTGAGAAATTTTCCTTTTAGGGCTGCCAAAGCCAAACCAATGAAGATCGATTATTGCCATCTTCATCACTGATCTGTATTAAAAAGTTGCTACTATGCCTTGTGGCTTTGTCAGTTTGGAAGAGATTTGACTAGGTTGGGACCCACTGATCACGTGGAAGGGCTGCCTAAATGCCACTGGGGAACAAACAACTGCAGAAAAGGAGGGTTAGAAGACAAAGAAATGGTCATTTACAAATCTCCTCTAATCGCCTCTCCACCAATTATAATCTATCTCCCAAGTGGGACTCCTCCATTCGCCAACCCACTACTGCTTTGTAGTACGGCATCCTTTGCTCTCTTTTTTTAACCCAGTTTTTTTTCATTCGATCTCTATATATCTCTCTCTCCCAATCATATGACTCTCAGCTCCCTGCGATATCTAGCCTGCTAGCTAAGCTTTGTATATATATCTTATAAGCAAGTCCCAATCATATTATACTCTCTCTCTCTCTCTCTCGTTTGTGTGGTTAAGTTCCAGAAGAGTTCGACCTACTTAAGATCATAAAAATAGAGATCATGGGAGATTCTTCATCAGCATCATACATACACATGGTAACTTATTCCACTTCGAGTATGCATACATATAACAGCTATATGTCCATGTTCATGTTTCAGTTTTTCGTTATTGGTTATGATATATATGGGATGACGGTTGCGCCCTAATTTGAAATATTATAGGTGCAGCACCTGATAGAGAAGTGTTTGATCTACCACTTGACCAAAGAGGAGTGCATGGAAGCTCTTTCTAAACATGCAAACATCAAAGCTGTTATCACCTCTACTGGTTATAACTCTCTCTCTCTCTCTCTCTCTCTCTCTCTCTCTCTCTCTCTGTGTCTCTGTGCAACGTAGTCATACTATCATAATATGCATGCAAGTAAACGAACATCAAACCCACGCACCACAGAAGTTCTTGAAGCTGTGAGTAACCAAGAGATCATGTTTGTAGGCTGATTATCACCCGTGAGTCGTTACTCAAAATTATTGTTCTAAAATTGACGAACACAAAAGTTAGTGATTCTTCGAATAAAACTGTAACTGCCCCGGTAAAGAATCTGCCCAATTTTGGCTTAAATTAAACGAATTATATGGGCAGCCCCAAAATAAGATTAAGCAGTCGGATGCTTGTAACTCTAGTGTTTAAGAGTGTTCATAAGTTAATAACATAATATATTAGAGATTCTGAGTTGAAATTACCACTCTTTATATCTTTTGTTCAAAAATAAAATTGAGCCAAAGTCGATCGACTACGGTACTTACCATCTTCAACAATCTCCCAAACTATTAATGTGCATATATGTAAATAACTGCAGTGATTATATATATATATATATGAACTTAACCTAGTTGGTAAAATTTTTGACTTAAATTCTTAGTTAAAATACTGATAATAAAGTAGTGATGATCATATGTGTTGATATATGAATGACTGTGGTGAGTGCAGTATGGAATGAACTGGAGAAAGTGAACAAGGAGTTCTTCGAGGCATATGAAGAGTCTCAGAATAAAGGAGATCGAATGTCAGAGGAAGAGATAAGCCAATTGATACAAAAGATGATCTTGGATTCCAAAGATTCCGACGACTAGTTATTTACACACACATGCCAACTATCTATCGATCAAAAGCGGTCTCACTTTGGCTTCTGCTTTCTGGTTGGTAGCTTCAGATATATGCAGCCAAACTACAATAGGCAATAAGATCGAATGATTGTCGTCTTATTATCCGGCCCCATGCGCAAATATATATGTATGTATTATTCTGTATGAAAATAAATAATACAGAAGAGTACGGATTTATTTTATAACCTTTCGTTTTTAATTTTAATTTTTCTTACTAAATATAGTGAGAAAGTATATTGAAGAATACATGAATTAAGATTGAGGAGCAAGTGTGGTTGGAGGAAGAGGGGAAAATACACTTGGAATATCATACAAATTAAAAACCCAAAACTCAAAAACCTATTCACTTGTTTTCAATTTTTGATTTGTGGTTTTCATGTAACATTTCATGGGAGTTTCTTTCGGCATCTTTCTCATCACTCTTTTTGTCCATATTCATTCCTCATTTGTACCTTGTATTTTGTTATTCTAACAAAAATTAATAAGTAAAACATATCAAAACGAGTTCGTAAAGATGCCAACTAATGCAATTTACAATTAGTAGTTGTAAACACAAATCCATCATCCATGCGCGTAGGTTTAGGTCGAACTTACTATATAAACACATGTAATTAGATAATAATTTGCAATAATAATAATGTTGAAGAGAAAGTAGCACTGTCCGTAGCTGCTTTTCGGAAATTTGTCGTATGGTGGGGCTGGTGGGCGCAAACACACCATGCTAGAAACTTCACGTGTCGACAGATGTCATTTGAGTTGTCATTGTGCTTCGTCTTGTAGCAGTAGTGGTGTTTAAAATTCAAATAGAGCAGGATTCTTTTCTTCGCATTTTCTTTTCTTTCCTCTTCCTCTCTTATTTCTTTTCGTCTTTTTTTGAAGAAAAAAAAAAATCTACGCAAGACGTTGACGTGTTATAATCGCAACTATTTAAATAAAAGAAATTGTAGGAGACAAAAATTTGAAAGAAATAGAATCTCACTCTGCTTAAATACAGATTCATATGATGGCATGCAAAGCATTTGCATTATACTAATGTTTTTTTGAAAGATTGTAGTGATGTTATTTGTTTATAGAGTATACAATGAATGAAGCAAACAATGTGGGGACTCCAACTATGTTGCGGGGTCGCCGTAATCACACTTTTCTTTAATTCCCTTGTTTTGTGATCATTTGTTTGTTTCTTTGTTTTTTACCAGCTTGTTTTTTGTGAAAAAATCTCGAGTGCCCATGTGGTTTTACAAGATATATTTTTTTTACAAGAAGCGTAAGTTTGATATTTTATTAGAGTAATGTGATGCTAACTATATATTTATGTAACCTTTCTAATAAATGTAGGGTCCGTCAACATATATGGATCACATTTACATTAGAATGATGATACAAATATGTGATAAGAGTAACATTTTTATTTTATTAATCAATCTAAACAAATATAAAGGTGCCAATTTGGCACAATGCTCTACTGATCAAGAAAATGATCTAGACTGAATTTGCTCAAATAGACAATTATGGTAAATCCCTAAACGGTTATTACATGTACAAAAACTACAATGTCTCCAATATTAATCTGTTACAAAACGATAGACGCAACAAATATGTATTGACAACTACAACAGCCCATCACTGAGTAGTGAAGACATATAAAACTATCGTAGAGAAGTGAAACCACATAAAGTCGTTCGTAGACGAGACCACAAAAGTTATTGCTCTAGACGAAGACCACACCACATAAATTATACCTCAAGACGAAGACCACATCTAGTCGTCAATGTATGTAGAGTAAACACAATACAACATAACTGCCATACACCGAGAAGGGACCCACCAGTCATCTCATCAAGCCACAGCTACCAACTACCTACTACCTCAACCCTCAACGAAATTTGAAGCTCGACATGGCAGAGCCACTATATCTGACACGCGTAAAGCGGTGGGATAAACGGAGCTGCTCACCCAAGGCGGTGCAAGCATTATATCCCCAAGCCTAGGGCGGCGCAGCCGTCACTTTCGATCACTGAGGCGGTCAGCCCAATGGTCAGTGCACACAAGGCGGTGGGGCTGCCTCTGAACGCCTAAGATGGTTGAGGAGTCAAAAACTTGTCGCCCAAGGCGACACAAATGGCAGATCCCGATGCCTAGGGCGACACAGCCTTCAAGGGCGATCAACCATCCAATCTGAAAGCATAAGGCAACGCAGCCACAAAAACACGTCGGTGAGGTTGCTGCATGCAGATTCAAGCGAACGAAGGTGGATCCAACCCACTAAAGCATAAGGATCATTGATTAGTGCAAAAAATGGACTGGTTGTAATAAAAGAAGTAAAACTTTCAATTTTTTTTTTCTCTCTTTCTTTGAAATTGAAGGTGGAAGATGAATTAGTCGTGATACAAGCTTATATCTCTAATGTTTATTTATCAAGAGTAGATAAGCATCGTATGACTATCATTGTTGTTTCTAATTAACATATTACGTGTTTACTAACATAAAACAAAAAAAGTAAGTGAACATTGTGTTGAGATTAAATATGTGATACCTAAACAACCAAGTACGTTATGGATAGGAACGATATCTCATTGTTTATATCACACATTAACAATGAGATATCGTTCCTATCCATAACATCTTCCATTTCTAAGAAAGAAATCCTATAATTTTTCTGAGAATTGGAAAGAATAATGTAGTTGCATAATCAAATTCATTCCCATCCCACACAAGGACACTTGTAAAAGACAGAGAAAAAGAAAACAAAGGGGCTCAATCTCAATTCCAGTAAAAGGGTCGAAAGAGAACGTAGCTCAATAGAAAGGTGCGTTTTCTAAGTGTGCTCAATGGTTGGAAGTCATATGGCCCAAAAAAATCATTGATTGGTTCGGCTGCTATTAGTCGGTATGGCCCAGAAAAATCATTGATGGGTTCGGCTGCTATTAGTCGGCTACTATTAGTCGGTATGGCCCAGAAAAATCATTGATTGGTTCGGCGCCTATTAGTCGGTGGCATTGTTAGCATTGTTTTGGGCCACATGTGAGTTGAGTTGCCTCGATAGGTGCGTTTTGTAAGTGTGCTCGATGGTGGGAACTCATATGGCTCCGAAAAATCACTGATTGGTTCGGCTGCTATTAGTCGGTTAGCACTGTTTTGGGTCCTAGGTTTTATTTTTATTTTGTTTGGTGTGTGTGAGGTCGTACTCACGAATTTCTCTTTAAGAGCGAGTTATCTCAATTGGGCAATTGAATTCCCCAAAATCTGAACATTCCTCTCCATCCCAACCTAATCAGTCGAGCCATTGGTAGGCTCAAAACCGCCGGACAAAGGAGTCGGGCAGGAACAGCCTGACTCTGCACCCGAGGTCATGTGACGTAAGCTTGGTGTCATCTACATTATAATTTTTTTGCGTCAAGTGTGTGCCCTTCATGCATGCTTGAGGCAAGCGGTCCAACAAAATGCAGGTGGCAATGCCCGCGCAGGTGGCAATGCCCACGCAGCAGGCACTCAGGCCATATGCGATTTTGGGCCGTTGGATTTCCCAAATCCGATGGTCCATATCAATCTGAAGTTTTTAAACAATTCAAAACAATTAAAAAGGAAATATTTGAAACAGACTTTCTAACCACGTGGCACAACCTAGACTCTTGGATTACCAAAAAAATATCATTTAACGTCCAGATTAGTTACCAAAAAAAAAAAAAGTTTAAGAAGTTATAAAAATAAGAATGTAAAAAATTAAAAATTAAATTAGAAGATTATGAACCGTGGTGTGACCGGATCGGAATTGTAATTTCGGATAATGATACGTAGTGTGACGTGACTAGTTAGAAGTTCTATTCAAAATTAAAAATTTTACTATTTTTTTTAAATATAGTTTTTTTAATTCTCATTGCACCGCCAATTCATTTACGACGTGAAAATGCACTCAAAAAATTACTATTCTTAAGGCAATAATTATCTTTGCCTAATTGACAGGGCAATTATTGTCTTAGTGGGGTAGACTTGCCCAGGGAATGATGAATTTAACATATCCCAATCTTGTCTAGGGTCGTCAAGATCAAAAGTTCACTAGGGTTGGCTCAATGGTTGATTAACATTTTGGAATGAGGCATATTTCTTAGTCATTTCATGTAAACAAAGGCTGTATAGAATTGCCGGTTTGTTTTAGGATGATGGAAAATTTTGTTTTCAAAGTTGGTAATAACCCACCCATTATTGAGAGATCTTAAATACAAATCTCATGGATGTGAAGTCGAAAATCATTTTATTATTCTACTACTTAGTGTAAATATATCGTTATATAAAATAAATAAAAAACCGTTAGTAAAAACCGAAGAAAAGTTTCAAATGAGAAGCATGAGGGTAAACGTTTAATGTTGAGGTTCAGCTGTTGCATTTAAGAAAGTGAAGCATTTACCACAAGAATTGCTGTATTTCACTGCTGAAGATTGCAGGGGAAATGGCCATAATCACAAAGGGATCGTTTGAAAATGAGTACGGAAATGGCCATAATCACTTCTAGAGAAGCACATGTGCTTCTACACCGAGAGTCGTGCAGAAGGAAAAAAACGAGAATGTGAAAAACACTACCGAAATTAAAAGGATGAAAACACAGAAGAACACCTACATAAACAAGTAATAGCAAACAGCGGAGCTAATACAAAATAATAGTAGATTTGGATCAACACATTTATTAGACAAGGGAAATAACCCAAGTTTAGCTTCCACAGCTGACATGCATATGTCTTCAAACCTATTACACAACTAAACTTGAACAAATGAGCACATAATCTAGGACTATTTCATGGATTCACCTTCGGCTCCCATCCTGCAATCACATATTTCTCGTCAGCAGGAGCGGTCTTCACGAAAGATTCCCTTGAGAAAAGCAGCTGCAAAAGCATAAGAAAAATCGGCTCCCATCACTGTTTAGACTTCGGATTTGTGAGCACTTGAAAGATTACCAAAAATGTTAATGTATCGGGCTTTACACATTGGAACAAAAGAAAAACGTTCTGATTGCGTACCAACAAATGCTGGTCACAGGCAATCCCTTACGAGGAATGCAGGCTCTAGTTCTTACACATTAAGGCATTGCATTGATAATTATTCTATGCATCAGAGTGACAACCACAACACATTGCAATTGACCAACTTTCCCAAACTTGCAGACTCGTTTTCACACACAAACATAGGGAGAGGGAGAGCGGGCTACAGATACACACACACAGAGGTGGTGTTTGAAGGGAGAGGAGAATAGCAATCATCTAATCGCATGGTGGCTGAATTCATCAGCATAGATTTTAGACAAATTGATTAACCAACAAACCAAACTACGCAGGAACCACATCTTATTTATTGCAAGAATCTAAATCACTATAGTCTATAGCATTTCATGGAAATCAAAATCTGCATCATGAATCACGACAGATAATGAAGATAAGTAAAAGAAGATTTAGAACTTAAACGCACTATAATACTTACTAGAACAAAAATGGTCTCCTATTTATAAAACATATACACTGAAAAATTGTTTACTGGAAGATATAAAATATACAGCTCCAAGTATGCAACATCATGCATGAAAAATTTCATACCTCGGTGTACTTATGGTAATGGGCCAAATCTGCTGGAACCGTCCACTTCTTGAAATGGCCGAGTGCCACCTTGAGATGGTACAGTTTCGGTGCCAAGCTTAGATCCGCAGCAGTGACCTTCTCCCCAGCAATGTACGGACCCTGGTTTCATTCGCAATATATTACAAGTTACAACATGTTCCAACGCAAATACAAAGAACACAACTTTTTAAGAGAAAAGGTAACTGTTTCTTCGTATGACGTAAATTGACATACATGTGCCTTAAGATGCTCATCTAATGCCTTCAGTTCGGTAAGCAAAGCCTGTTCTGATCCATCACCGGGATCCTTACTCTTCAGAAATGTCACAAATGATCCCAATATCTTTGATCCCCTGCAAATTCACAACAAAAAGATCACGAAATATTAAGCAATAAAGATATCCTCAAAAATTCAAGTTTAGCAAACCATGATCACAATACAACGGGCCATATTAATAAAAGTTATTTGCTTGACAACCCGTATGAAAAAGAGAGAAATTTAAATATGAATACCCTATAACGTTAGTACTCAGATGTTTACCAGGCCAACAAACATTAACCAAATCAAATTATGAGAAACGAATCAAGGAGCCTACAGTTACAAAAATATGAACAACAAATAAAGCCCGTTTGGGACTGCTTCTGGAAGCACTTCCAAGTGATTCTCAGGCTGTATTTGGATTTTTAATAAAACTATGAATTTGGTTATACTAAAAGCACTTCTAGCAAAAACGCTTATAATCATGAGTGCTTCCAACAGCGGTTTCCCAAAACTAACAAGAGAGAGAGAGAGAGAGAGAGAGAGAGAGAGAGAGAGATCATACACAGAAGCAAATTCAGGAGGGGTTTTGAGAGAAGGCTCAGGGTATTTTTCCTCAATGATCCCAACAATCACATCGGAATCAGGCACCCATTTGTCATCAAACTTCACCACAGGCACCTTCCCCTCTGGATTCACTTCCGTAAACCTACAAATCACCAACAAAAACACATTAAATCCATTAAAACAAAAAAATCCAACATTTCCATCTCTGCCTGCACGTTTTTTCTGGCTCAAAAATCCAAAACACAAAGAAATACCATTTGGGTTTGTCGCTGAGATTGATGAGGTGCAGCTTGTAGGGTACTTTCTTCTCCTCCAAGGTTAGAGTAACCCTTTGGCAGAAAGGGCCTGTCAGAAACGAAAGACGGACGATTTTACCAAATTAGCAAAATTTGATCAAAATCTAGGAAGGAAATCGAGGGAAAATAGAGAGAAATGTGAACGTACAGTCGCCGAGGAGATCAGGGGCGCCGACAGCGGCCTTGGCAGCGACCTCGAGAGCCATTAGAGAGCCGAGGGGGTAGAGAGTGTGGAAGATGAAACTGGAAGGTAATGGGGCAGAACGGTTCGTTATGGAGCGAGAGTTGATGAGCTTTGAGTGTGTGCGCGTTTGTGTGTGTGTGTGTGTGTGTGTATATTAAGGCATATGTCAGTACTGACACAAGCTTAATACACTTTGCATATAAAAGGCTTATTAATTAATTTTTCTCTAAAATTGTCTTCAATCATATTTTAATTCTAGAAATTTATTTACTCGCATTTTGTTTCTTAAAATTATCTTTTCGTCTCATTTAATGTCAGTTCACTCTCGTAAATGTCATGTCACGAAGTATAAGATTTATTTTTCCAATATCAAAAATAAAATGTTCACACAATCCTTTAATTTAACATCTATTTAATAGAATAAACGAAAATAAAATGAACTGAGACTAAATAATATAAAAAAAGATAGTTTCAAAAGATGAAGTACGACAAAACTAATTTAAAAAAAATAAAATAAGACTAAATTATAATTTCATTATGCAAACAAATTAATAATAAGCTCATAAAAATTGGTAGATCATTTGTCCAAAATAAAAGTAATTAAAAAGACCAGAAATTTCTAGATCAACAAATATTAACATCATTTAACTCGAATGAATAAATAAATAAATATATATATTTTAACTGAAAAACAAGACCAGTAATGAAACAAATACAACATCATTTAACAAGGGAAATAAAGATAACATCTTCTCGAAAAGAAATGGTTTCTGAATTTCCTCAAAGAAGACACAATTTTATTTGTTTAATAAAGTAGAAATAGTCTTCATTATTTTAATAGCATGTTAGTGTTAATTACATCATTTACAATGCACATAACCAATTTTCAGAGACACGTACATCGGCAAAAACTACGTTTATAAAGAGAATCAGTCAATTAATCTTTTCTTTTCTTTTTTTTTTTTTTTTTTTTTTTTTTTTTTTTGGGTGTGTGTTCAAAAGCCTCTGACTTTGAATTGGTATGTGATCTGTGGTTAATTGATTTATCATTCAGAGGAAATTGTACCAATGGACGATCATGTTTAATTGAATTAGAACAATGATCCCTTAATTAAAAATCTACGATTATTGGTCCCTTAAAACGTGCATCTATGGTTCTTTTCATCAACTCTGTTAGAATTTGTCTAAATGAGTCACGTGTCACGCACGTAGGGCTCAATCAAGTGGCAAATATGAAAATCAAATAAGAAAATTTTAGCAATAGTCCTTCAACTTTAACTCAAACAAAGTAATGATCCCTCAACTTTTAACCAATTATAGTAATGGTCCCTCAACTTTAACCAATTATAACAAAGGTCCTTCCGTCATGATTTATTTTAATAGAAGTTCTAACAGAGTTGATAAAAATGACCATAACTGCACATTTTAATAAGTTAGGAAATCAATAATCAATAATTTTTAATTGAAAGACCAAAACTTCAATTTAATTAAAATTAAACGACTATTATTCCAATTTTCTCTCCCATTAATTAATAAAATGAATTTAATTCTCCAACTACCGTTTATTTCTTGGCAAGGACATTTGATTTATCCATTTAGGTCGTTTACGTGTCAAGCATTCAACCACAAATTGTGGATCTTCAAATTTCCATTTCTTTACATTCTAATCACACTTTTCTAATATTTTTCTATGTTACAAATCACCACGAACATGGTACGAATGTTGACTATATACATAATACCACGTGGCCCTTATTTCAACCGCCATTTACATAGTTACCCGAGCATCCTCTGAGGATTTATTTGGTGAGGATTTTAGGGATTTTTGCATCCTCGTTCATCGTACGTTGTAAGATCAATTTTTTTCAAATATTATTTGTGTTTAATTTTAAATAAAAAAAGATTAAATAATTTCTAACCGCACGATACACAGTAAATAACTAAAATATGAAAATGAGATCCAATTCCGTTGGCAACAGCAACGGCGACTCTGACGGTGGCTGACTTCAGGGTACGTGTGTAGGATGATTGTAATTGGAATTAAGTGTTTAAATAATCTTAGTAAAACTCTAGATGCGGAAATAAAAAAAATAAAAAATAAAAACTGAAAATGGGTCTAATGGATATCCATTAACTCAATAAATTCATTTATTTTGTCATTTCTAACTGCATGTTGTCCTAGTCGTAAGTATATTGCTTTATGTCAGAATATATAACATTATTGTTGAGAGCAAAGCCATTGGATTCATTTACTTGTCAACATATTCAATAGAATTGGTTCCTTTTTAATTTTCATATTTCTAATCTCTACCTATATCCCATTTTCTGCCACATGTTTGATATTCCTTTCGGTGTCATAACAAGATGAAAAGGCATATATAATGGAAGGAAAAAGGTAACTTGGTTTTCATGGTTTTCTCTGCTTTTTCTAAAGCATTAAATGAGAGATGATGTGATTGTTTGGTTTTATGGTTTTCTTTACTTTATCGACTTAGTATTACGGTTTAGTGACATTTTTATTCACTTGTAAGTGAAAGTTCTTATGTTCAATTCTCACCAAAAATAAATTTGAATCACATTATTATGGCTCGCCCATTGTGAGGTTAGCCCAACCTCCCCCACCCTCAACTTCTTAACATAGATAATATCGTTTGTTAAAAAAAAAAAAAAACAAAAAGGGTTTGAATCACCACTCACCTGACAATTACTTCATGCAAGTGAGTGCAATTGAATTGGGATCTAAAATTTCTAGTTTTGAGCTGATCAAAAGGAGTTATATTGGCAAGTAAAAGAAGCACTTTTACTACTATGGCAAATGTAGTTTGATGTGAAAATAAAATTTGGTTGAATTGAACGTTGACTTTTTGTTGACACTTGAGAATTTACATATCGTGAATCAAGGGTGAAGCTAGAATGTTAGTTTATCGGGGACACAATTAAGTAAAGGCGGATGTAAGATTCTATACTTGTTGCATACCAACAATAACGCGTGTAATGCCAAAATTCTTTTGGGTGAGACATTTGGTAGTACAAGATATAGAGTCCTAGTTATAAATATATTTTGATTTGAAACGTATATCCACCCTTAAATATCATCAGTATGAACTAAGCACGAGTTTAACCTTAAGGTTCTAAAAGACGTTAGGCGCTAGTCGGGTGGCGGGTTAAGGCCCAGCGCCTAGACGGCTAGGCGAGTGCCTAGGCGGACTAGACGGATTTAAGTAAATTTATTATATTTTCGTGTACATAAGTATCTGTTTATATTTAAAATATATATAAACTACAAAATAGAATGACGTGTGTATATATATATATATATTATGAAGTATTGGAACATAATGAAAATATGGGGGCAAACATATAATGTGTGTTCATTTAAGTATTCAACAAGTCTCTTACAATTTATTGAAAAAAATAATATGCAAAATGAAATTTATATATTTTCTGTCTATGTGAGTTGCAACCTAGACAGGTCTGGGCGGGTGCGTAGATAGTCTAGGCGGGCCCCTCAACAGGTCTAGGCGCATTTTCTTAATTTTCAAACGTCTAGACATTAATCGAGGCAGTGGCCAACCGCCTAGCACGCCTAGGCGGCGCTAGGCAGGGATTTTTAGGACAGTGTTTTATTATCAAGTTGATCTAAAATTGTACGTTATGAGACTATTTCACGTAGTTGGCCTAATTTAGTATTGTATTATATGTAATGTAGTTGACCTGAAATTGGTCAAACCCATGCAAACCAGGTCAAGCCCGTGTGTAATGTTGAAGTACATGCAACCAATATGTCGCGATAACATCAAATTTATCACGTATTGTCATGTGAGCAAACTAAAACATATTGTAATAATTAATGCGTGATAAGCATGAAATGCCACCATATTAGCGTTCCGTCTACGTGTATCTCTCGTTGTTTTGATCAAGAGTGAACTTGCGGACAGTTTCATAGACTCAAAAGATTATGTGGACTAGAATCTTGTTCCACAAGCCACAGGCCCAAATCCTTGACAAATAAACCCAGCCCACTATTTCTCAACCTCCAAAAACCCAGGAACACCAGACCGAACCACCGCCGCCGCCGTCCCCAACTAAAAGTCAAAATTTGAACCAAAATCTCCCATGCAGTCATATGAATCGGACATACCAAATACACACCCCAACATTCCTCTATTTCCACTCCTAATTTCTTCGCAGAATCCACTCCCACAAACCCCCTCCATGCCTGGACTAATAAAAATTTGGAAAGCTCCAATCAAATCCCCATTAAAAAACCATATCGTTGTGGCGGGAGTTACGCAAGCAAGACAATTAAATCATTTGGGTATATTACGACAAAACAAATAGAATAAAACGACCCCAACCCAAACGATTTTGTATTGTTTCTCTGTTATTTATTTATTTTATTTTTTTAATTTTTCCTTCTTCCGCCTTCCCAATCATTTTTTTATCATTCGATCCAATTTTTTCTTTAGAACCCAGAAATTAAATCCAAAACCCATTTCCAAGATTTGAATTTTCACCCATTTCCCGTGCCCAAATAAGCAAAAATTATTGGATTATTGACTTTAATTTTTCAAAATATTTTGTTGACCAGATTTGCGGGTGTACCGCTGGGTCATTTTCTTGGATTGATTTATATAAAACCCAGAGTGTGACTGATGAAATTATTACGTTATTAAATTCTAGTCCAAAAATGAAGGGAGAGTTTTTATAAAGATTGTTGGTTTTGTTGAAGGAATTTAATTATGGTGGCCTGACCAATGGTAGAAAGGTAAGCCTTTGAGCCTTTCATTAATTCACAAATTTTGATTTTCTGGGTTTTCTTTGTTCTCTAATTTATAGAGCGATTCATAATTTTATTGGGTTTTGATTCTTGCATGCTTGTGCTTTTGTTAATGATGGTTGTTCTTTTTAATGGGATTTCATAGTGGTGGCATATATGATGTTGTTGCTCTTTTGTTCGAGCGATATTTTAATCTAATTTAAATTAGCGAGAGGGAGAATCGAATTTGAGTATAGAATGATGGAGCACGTTGCTATAACCAACTTGGCCACGTCCGGTATTGCAAAGATTTTGTTTCAGTGAAGTTGATGTGGTTGTTGTAGTAGTTAGGATGATCATATCATATGATGGCAGTGTGGGTTCTTTGAGGTTTAAAGGTTTGAAATTGTCCTTTTGTTTTGTAATTATGATGTTGTGTTCAATTTACTTAGATTCTTGTTGTTCCTTTTGTTGTTGTTCATTGATTGCTTAACAAAAGTTGTGGTAATAATATGGTTTCTACAAACTTTTAGTATTCTGTATCTCTACTGGGTTTCTTGGAACAGTAAAAATTTATGATCATTCGGATTCTCGAATGGGTTCACTGCATCCTTTTCTTTTTGTTGTTCTTCGGATTTTCGTGTTGTATACTTTTCGCTTGTTCACCAAGCATCCTCCGATTTTGTGCAGTTCCGTTCCTGCATTTTCTAGAAAGTGAAGTGTTCACGGTGCCTGTATAGATTATATCGGAATACTTGGCAGAAATGGAAGCTATAGGTATACCAAGTGTTATGGAAAAACTGATGGGTCTTAATGAGTCATCGCCTCAGGCGCCTGTCCAAAAACAAAGAAGAGTGCTGTCTGAGAATTACCTGCGCAGAGTTGCTTCCATTGGTGCCAGAGAGTATCGTCATTCGTTCAGGTTGAGAGTACCGGAAATTATGGATTATGAGGGTGATTATGTCGCGGCATGCCTCCCGAGGGGCAGTTCTTTGATCAGCGAGCATCGGCATAATCTGCAGGTTTCCCCTTCGACATGTACTTCTGGCAGTGGAAATGTTGATATATGCAGGAAATCCGGGAGGAGATATGAGCTGCCAAATGCCACATTACTTGAGACGTTTGATGGAATTGTCACAGAATCCCTTGGAGAAGTTGGACGCTCAAATTCAGATGATTTTTCAAGATCTCAATTGGGGGCGAACAAAGAAGGATGCATTCCAAGTAGTAGAATTGTTGTTTTGAAAGGGAAGCAAGGAAAGGCCGAGATTTCTGCGAGATGTTTCCCTTCTTTGAGTTCCCTTGATGATTCTCATTCCAGTGATCGAAAGTGCATGGAGTATTCTAGTCCTGGTAGTGGGAAACTACATGTTGAAGTAAAAGAAAGGAAGAACTTGACATTTGACATGGAACCAGTAAGCTTAAGGTCTACAGTTTTGATTGAAATATTGGGGAAGCTAACTGAAAATACAAGTTGCAACAAAACCAACATTGATGCAACGGTATCACGGTTAGGATCCAGAGGTGGCAACTCAGTTGCAATGAAAACTGAATCGATGAGGCTGTCTTCCTCGAGATACCAGTCATTTCCTTATTCAGATGAATCATATGTATACCGGGAAGCCAAAAAGCAACTCTCAGAACGACGGAAGATGATTAATAAGCTGGAAGAAGCAGGAATGGCTCGTAGAGGCGCTACCCTCTGGAATTCGCTTGCCATGTCTGCCCAAGAAACAGGCTCAAGAACATTGGATGACAGTCTTGTTAGGCATTTTCAACCAAAAAGAAAGCTCATTAGGGATGACGACCTAGACCTCAGTAAGTTTAGAACACAGCAAGATAAATATGCAGCTCTTTGCAATGAGTGGAGTTTCAAGCCAAAGGGGTCAATTAATTTGGGGCAGCACAAGTCAAGGGAGTACAAATTCAACCAGAATGATGGTTTCGGACCTATAAAGTTGAGATCCAACCGTAAGAAACTCCACTCTTATCCAAGCCTAGAATTCAAGGGTGTTCACACTGTGGAAAAGACTTCCGGAAATTTCAAGAAGCAGCAATCTGGACGCAGAGCCGGCATTTTTGTAGACAAAAATGACAATTCTTCCAGTCATGGCACAGATGCTTCAGTTCAACAGGTTTGTTGTTTCTTTCTTTAGAAGACAGGTAGTTCTTTTATACATGGTTTGATTTGTTTGTTTGTTTTTTTTTAATTTTTTATCAGATTACTGTGAAAATCCGTATTAAATGTTGCTTGGTTATTCATGTCATCACTAGATTTACTACGGCCCTACGCCACTTTTTTAAACTATTGTGAAACTGCAGGAAACATCCACTGAAGACAAAAAAGAAAGTCCATTTCTTTTGCACTGCTCCACCATAGGGTCAGATTGTATGGCGAGCTTGGAGGAGGCTGATAAGCCTAGTCCAGTTTCAGTTCTGGAACCAATATTTAGTGGAGAGCGGTCGCCTACACCAGAATTCCCGCGAAGGATGAATGTTGACATCACAGGTGTGTTTAGTCTGTTGACTAGAAGTTTGATTTCTAAGATATTAACCCTTTTTATTTGTTCACGCTTTTGACTATTTATTTTTCGATTTATTCATGCTAAATTTGTATATGCTACTTGCATTTCTGAAATCAGACTACTCTGACACATACTCCGAAGGATCTGGAATGATCGTTTCAAGTGACGACGATGATGATACTATTCAAGGATCTGCAAGCAGTTACAGAGAAAATGAAGATTCAATGAGATTGTTCAGGGTTGAAGAAAGTAGAGACTATTCCTACCTTGTTGATGTGTTATCGGAGATAGGTTTTTATGGTAGGAACTCAACGATGGACTTAGGCACCTGGTGCCCTCCGGAATGGCCAGTAAGCCTTGCTGTCTTTGAGACCCTGGAGAAGAAGTTTGGTGATCAGGCATCATGGAAAAGGTCGGACAGGAGGCTTTTGTTTGACCGTATAAATGCAACGTTGATGGAGATTTTCGAGCCTTGTATGGGTGTTCCCACGTGGACAAAGCCCATGTCTAGAAGGATTAGATCCACGCCAAGTGAGGAGATGATAGAGGAAGATCTATGGATGTTGCTTGTTAGACAAGAGAAGGAAAAAGGTAAGGACTCCACTGAAAAGGCGCTAGGAAGGGAGATTGAGTTAGATTTAGGTGATGATATTGATGGTATTGGTAGAGAAATTGAGAGATTTTTGTTCGATAAGCTCATAGCGGAGTTTGGTACCATGGAGAGTTTTTAAGACACTAGTGATTATTGTCTTGGTAGAGTAATTTTGTGAACAAGTTAGACAGAGGTACTTTTTCATAGATGTGGCCACAGTTTTGATCAAGTGATAGGGTTTGCAAAGGATATATGTATAGACTCAATTTTTATACAAGATAAATGAAATTCAGATGTGTTGGAATTGGATGTTTCCTCTCCAGTTCAGTACTTGCAATTGTTTCTAGAAGGATGGCTAAACGAAAACCAGGAAGGAAGCGTAAGGAAGCTCTGTATATAATTATAAACGGCTTCATGAAAGTTCGAGGACTGCTTGTACATCCTCGTTTAAGAATCGACGTCAGAAGCCGTATTCCCTGAAATATTGAACGATAATCCGAACCTTTTGAAAGCTAGGATCTTTAGTTAGGCGACCTAAACCTCTCTGTCCATATCCAAACCATTCCTCTTTTGGAGTCAAACTTTACTCTAGGAGCCTAACCAACACACTAATTAGGAAATATTAGCACTAACTCCATTTGACCAACTCCTTTCAGAAGCTCAATCTATACATACACTATTATACATCCACACGAATGAAAACATCCCTTCGATCCTTGAATTGAAACCCGAAAAGGAAACAATTTCGACTCCCGTATTTTATTTTCCTCTCAAATTAACATGGAAGCTCACAAAATTTTCTCCATCTCTGTCAAGGCCGCTGCGTACCTCCTATTTCTTACTCTCACCATTTTCTCTGCCGCTTCAGCACGAAATCTCAAGGAGCAGCCACAAGTTCTGGTAGTTCCCTCAGTGGCGCCCGACACGTTTGATACGCCCACAAATGCTGCACCAGTAGCTACACCTTCAGCAACAACTAGTGTTGCAACAATTGCAAATGCTGCTGAACACCCTACCTTAATCTTCTTTATGCACGACATCCTCGGAGGATCGAACCCCACTGCCCGAGCCATGACGGGAATAGTCAACAACCCTGCAGTCAACGGCCAAGTACCGTTCGCCAAGCCCAATGGGGCAGTCCTACCATTTAACAACGGAGTACCCCAGAACAACAACAACAACGGTCTCATAAATAACAATAACATCCCATTTCTCACAGGGCTTAGTGGAACAACACCAAACGTGGGACAAAAAAACAACGGAAATGGTGGCGGGTTTGGAAACTTTCCAATAAATGGTGGGCAGCTCCTGCCAGGCTCTTCCGCACTCCAAAATCTCATGTTCGGAACAATGAGCGTGTTTGATGATGAGTTGACTGAAGGGCATGAGCTTGGCTCTGGCTTGGTTGGCAAAGCACAAGGTTTCTATATAGTGAGCTCTGAGGATGGTACCAGTCAGACTATGGCTTTCACTGCTATGTTCCAAAGTGGGAGTTACACCGACAGTCTTAGCTTCTTTGGGGTTCACCGGACATCTGTGTCAGAGTCTCACTTGGCCGTGATGGGAGGCACCGGAAAGTATGTCAATGCTAAAGGTTTCGCATTGGTTAAGACCCTTCCGGCTTCCAACCAGCAAACTGATGGGGCGGAGACGCTGTTGCAGTTCATTGTTTATATCACTTACTAATTATATGTGATTGAGAGCATTTGTGTTTCAAGTTTGTTTGTAAGGTCTGCAGAAAGAGCGATAAAGTTTGCTGATGCGGGCTTTCTGAAGAGATATTTTCTTGTATTGTATTGCTTGTTATTTTAGAGAAATGAAATGATTACATTTTGTTTTCTGTAACATTGTTCAAATTGAAACATCTGAACATAACACAGGACTGCAAGTTTAGATCCGAACTTCTTTCCTAACGGAAAAAATCAGTTCATGTCAGTATGAGCGATAAGGGCGTATCATATGAGTAATTTTTCTAGAATAGCTAGTTAAAGCAATCAGCGTATGTCCTACAAAACGTTACTACAATGAAAATGGAGGACTAAGATTAGCGCGGTCTATAATCTCCGATTATATGTAACCTCTGTAGGTTTTGCCTGGCTACACTAGCTGGTCTGTAACTCATCGCCGATTAATTCCTCCCGTCAAGATTTAAATCTTGGTTGAGTGTTATTATTTTCTGTGAACAACTCTGCTCTCCATTTATCATCTTGTCGAAAATTGCAGAACTATATTGTGGACTTGTAAGTCGTCATCCATTAAACTGCAAGCCTTTCTAAACCAGAGATATTGGTAAGGAACAAATGTTACATATTGATAAGCTTTTATGATTCAACTAATGCAAGATAATTTGACAAGGCAATGATTTTTTTTTCCGCGTTTCAGAAAAAGGGTAATCTACGAGTTATCCAATCAATTATGATATAACTGTCAAAAACATGAGACACCTACAAGTTGAAGGAATAGACTTAGGAATATATCACGACATGAACTTGAATGAATGAATTGTGAGAAAGTTAATGGTGTCTATTGACGTAAAACTAATAGGTTTGAACACCAAACGCAACAGAAAAAAGTTGTGATATTGATGCTTGGCTCTGCTTATGACATTTTTAATGGTTGGTTTTTCTTCTTTGATTAAACAAGAAACGAGTATGCCCGTGGGGTAGTTAAGTTGGCTAGAGTGGATGTGTTCTCCCATAGTTTAGATTAAATTAAAGTAGAAAACTACTCGAATAAAAGATCAAAAACAGGTTTGATTGGAATTTTTAATGACAAAGATTTCATTTTTCATTCAATTAAAGATACACATAGAAAGTACATCAAATGCACATTGAAAAACACACGACCACCTTCTATTCAGAAAGGTAAACGCTGATCTGCATAATAGTATCCACCCCATCAGTCGTGTGCTGGTCCTCCTGGTGCAGGCTTTCAATGGCGGCGTACCCGTTCGCATTCTCGTACTTCCCAGTCCCACCGATCACAGCAATGTGGGACACCGGCGACGCTGTACGGTGGACCCCAAAGAGGCTAATGGTGTCCTCCACATCATGTTCAACTGCGTGCAGTAACACAGTAAATGCCATGGTGTGGCTGTTCCCGTCCAGCGAGCTAGCCAAGTAGAAACCCTGTGCCTCGTGTCCTTCGGTCAGGTCGTCATCGATCACGGTCACAGATCCGAACATGAGCTTCTGGAGGGTAGCCCCGTTAGGGAGCTGGCCGGCAGTGACGAAGGGCTGGTTGCTGCCATCGTTGACAACGTTGTTGTTGCCGCTGTTCTGGATGACCGTGCTGGACTGGGAGTTGGTGAGGCCGCTGAGGCCGGCGATGTTAGGGATGTTGTTCTTGTTGTTATTGAGGAAGCCGTTGATGTTGTTGTTGGTTAGGGGGGTCCCACCGCTGACGGGAAAGATATTGTTGTTGGGTTTGGAGAATGCAGCGTTGAGGACTGTGGTGGCTACGAGGCTGGTCACCACTCTGACTGATGGGTGGGATCCTCCCAGAATGTCGTGCATGAAAAAGGACAAGTGTGGGGTTTCCGCGCCGGGTTTTGCCACGATGGCACTAGCGGCCGCGGCAGTTGGGTTAGGGCCGGTTGGTGTTGTGGCGACGGGACCTGCCACGGGGGTGGCGACTGGAATGGCGGGTGTTGCTACGGGGGCCACATCAGCAATAGGTGTTGGAACTACGGCAGGTTCGTCGTGTGTCTCTGGTAGTGGTGATTTAGCTTGTGGGACCGTTGTGACAAGAGGGACTACTGGAGGCACCACCTCAGCTTTTGGCGGGGTATCATCAGTCTCCGGGATTGGTGAGTCAGCGACGTCGACAGTGTCATCGGCGGTTGGGGTGGTAGGGGCGACGGCAGGGATCTGGCCACTTGGCAGAGGGTTCGTGGTTGGAAAAGTTGTCGGAAGCGGATTGGACTCATCGGGTTACACCTCATCAAGGATCCTGGCTGGGCTGGCAAATCCAAGGGTGATGGCTAGAAGCAAGATGTAGAGTGTGGCCTTGAGTGATTTGGGGGACTTCGCCATTTTTAGGTTGTGAGCTTGTGAAGAAATGAAGGGTTTTGTATTGAATCTTTGTCTCTTGAGAGAATGTATTGGATTTGAGTGTGTGCTGTGTTTGAGAAATTCAATGATTTGTGTTGTTATTTATAGGTTGTAATGGAGTTGTATGAAGTGATGGAGTTGGTGCACCCTTGTTTCTTATCGGAGTTGGTGCCTTTTTTTAGTAGTTTAAGATGGTGCTGGTATAAGCATATTAGGTGCTGCCAACTACAGCCCGGAGTTTTGGCTTGACCTTTTGGAGATTTACCCTGCGGTAATTTTGAGCAAGTGAACCACATCATACACAAATGCTAAATAACTACACTAACCGGTTAACCTACAATTTTATGTCAAACTGTATATCTGCTATAAAGAGAATCTGCCCTACAACCGGAGATATATCTCTTTTGTGATGGATGAGTAGTAAATAAATAAAAATATTGATGACTCGGACATACTTGATCCTCGTCTATTTCAATTACTTAGGGTCAAATGGCTCAGCATTTTTCCCTGTTTGAAGAGGAGAAATTAAAATGAAATCTCATTGAAGTGGTAAAAGCTTGACGATCCTTTGAGCGACCAGGACTGCATCAAGTTCATTAGGGTACAACAGTTGGTCAAGTTCTGTAAAGTGGAGTTATATATATTAGTCCTCAGGTTGATCATACTTGGACAGAAAACTGCAGAAATCCATCGGACCATCGGTAGCATGTCTTCGTGTGACCTGAAAACACACAATTTTTACGGCATAACTAGGTTTCAAGCTACTAGCTGAGGTAAATATTGAGCCTAAGAAGCTTGCTTTCTTCTTCCCATATAGCATTAGACCCTGCATTATGTACTGCCTTAACAGTTGCATAGCCATTTGCACCATCATACATCCCAATCCCACCAATCACAGCAACATGAGACCCGTCACGCTGGTGCACATCCATCCAGAACTTCAATCCATTCTTAAAACTCGCTATCTACGAAATGTGCAGTTATAGTCATCATGTAACTGCTCCTATCTTCAGAGCTTGCAACAAAAATCCATCGTGCCTTTCCAATGATTTGTGGACCATAATACCCTGAGCTTTCAAAAATCCCTCGTGGTTTTCCAGTTCTTGGAGTTTAGCCCTAGCAGGAAAAAACAGTCCACAATATGCTAACCAATGAAACTACAAGGACAAAAATGAAACAACAAAAAATACGTTGATGAAAGTGAAAATATCAATAAATAAGGGACTATTGGTGCAATTAATTTTTTTTTACAAACAAAACCCTAAACGGGCCTAAACCTCGTGAGGTCCCAACACTCCCCACTTCACCGTCCTCCCAAAACCCTAGCTTTTTCCGGCATCCACAAATTTCCATGCCATGTATCTCTACAGCCTTACTCTCCAGCGCGCCACCGGCATAGTTTGCGCCATCAACGGCAATTTCTCCGGCGGAAAGGCCCAGGAGATCGTCGTCGCCCGCGGCAAAGTTCTCGACCTTCTCCGTCCCGACGAAAATGGTAAGATCCAGACTCTCCTCTCTGTTGAAATTTTCGGCGCAATTAGGTCGTTAGCTCAGTTTAGGCTCACTGGCTCTCAGAAGGACTATATTGTTGTCGGGTCCGATTCGGGTCGGATTGTGATTCTAGAGTATAATAAGGAGAAGAATGTGTTTGACAAGATTCACCAGGAGACTTTCGGGAAATCGGGTTGTCGAAGGATAGTTCCGGGCCAGTATTTGGCCATTGACCCCAAGGGGAGGGCTGTTATGGTTGGGGCATGTGAGAAGCAGAAGCTTGTTTACGTTTTGAATAGGGATACTTCTGCTAGGTTGACGATTTCGTCTCCGTTGGAGGCTCACAAGTCGCATACGATTGTGTATTCAATTTGTGGGGTTGATTGTGGGTTTGATAATCCCATGTTTGCTGCCATTGAGTTGGATTATGCGGAAGCTGATCAGGACTCTACTGGGCAGGCGGCTAATGAGGCGCAGAAGCATTTGACTTTCTATGAACTCGATCTTGGGCTCAATCACGTATCGAGGAAGTGGTCAGATCAGGTTGATAATGGTGCAAATATGCTGGTCACAGTTCCTGGAGGTGGGGATGGGCCAAGCGGTGTATTGGTCTGTGCGGAAAATTTTGTGATTTATAAGAACCAGGATAAACCGGATCTCAGGGCTGTGATTCCTAGGCGTGCAGATTTGCCTGCAGAGCGTGGGGTTCTTATAGTTTCAGCAGCTATGCACAAGCAGAAATCAATGTTCTTTTTTCTTTTGCAGACAGAGTATGGAGATATATTTAAGGTTACTCTGGATCATGATAATGACAAGGTCTCAGAATTAAAGATCAAGTATTTTGATACAATTCCAGTTACAACTTCAATGTGTGTGTTAAAATCTGGGTTTTTGTTTGCTGCGTCAGAGTTTGGGAATCACTCTTTGTACCAGTTCCAGGCAATAGGGGAAGAACCTGACGTGGAGTCTTCATCAGCCACATTGATGGAAACGGAAGAAGGTTTCCAGCCTTTGTTTTTCCAGCCCAGAAAACTAAAAAACCTTGTTAGGATTGATCAAGTTGAGAGCTTAATGCCGATAATGGATATGAAGGTCAATAATCTCTTTGAGGAAGAAACACCTCAAATATTTACACTTTGTGGGCGGGGTCCTCGTTCATCCCTCAGGATACTAAGACCTGGTTTAGCTATCAGTGAGATGGCCGTGTCAGAGCTTCCTGGGGTACCGAGTGCGGTCTGGACAGTGAAGAAGAATGTGTCCGATGAATTTGATGCATACATTGTGGTGTCATTTGCAAATGCTACTCTTGTGCTTTCAATTGGTGAGACAGTTGAGGAAGTTAGTGAAAGTGGGTTTCTTGACACTACCCCATCACTTGCAGTTTCTTTGATAGGTGATGATTCTCTCATGCAAGTGCACCCAAATGGAATTAGACATATTAGGGAAGATGGACGTATTAATGAATGGAGAACTCCTGGAAAGAGGACGATTGTAAAGGTTGGCTCTAATAGACTTCAGGTAGTTATTGCACTGAGTGGAGGAGAACTCATATATTTTGAGGTTGATATGACGGGTCAGTTAATGGAGGTGGAGAAACATGAAATGTCTGGAGATGTAGCTTGTCTAGACATTGCTCCTGTACCTGAAGGGAGACAGAGATCTCGTTTCCTTGCAGTTGGTTCATATGACAACACGATTCGTATTTTGTCATTGGATCCTGATGACTGTATGCAAATTCTTAGTGTGCAAAGTCTTTCTGGAGTTCCAGAATCTCTTCTCTTTCTTGAGGTTCAGGCATCAATTGGTGGGGAGGATGGTGCTGATCATCCTGCTAGCCTTTTCCTAAACGCTGGTTTACGCTCTGGGATTTTGTTCAGAACAGTGGTGGATATGGTCACAGGTCAGCTCTCTGATTCCCGTTCTCGATTCTTGGGACTAAGAGCGCCAAAGCTATTTTCTATTAGTGTGAGAGGCAAGCATGCTATGCTTTGCTTGTCAAGTCGGCCCTGGCTTGGTTATATCCATCAAGGACATTTTCTCTTAACACCCCTATCGTATGAGACCCTTGAATATGCTGCCTCATTTTCATCCGATCAATGTTCGGAAGGTGTAGTTTCTGTTGCTGGAAATGCTTTGAGGGTTTTTACTATTGAAAGATTGGGAGAAACATTTAATGAAACTGTGATTCCACTGAGGTACACCCCTAGAAAGTTTATCATTCAGCTCAAACGAAAGCTTTTGGTAATTATTGAAAGTGATCAAGGAGCGTTCACAGCAGAAGAGCGTGAAGCTGCCAAAAAAGAGTGTTTTGAGGCTGCGGGTTTAGGTGAAAATGGAAACGGTAATGTAGAGCAGATGGAAAATGGCGGAGATGAGGAGGATCCCTTATCTGATGAGCACTATGGGTATCCTAAGGCAGAGTCTGACAAATGGGTGTCTTGCATTAGAGTTCTTGACCCCAAGACAGCAACTACAACATGTCTTCTGGAGCTTCAGGATAATGAAGCTGCATTCAGTATCTGTACAGTGAATTTCCATGACAAGGAGTATGGTACGCTTTTAGCTGTTGGCACAGCGAAGGGACTGCAGTTTTGGCCAAAAAAGAGTGTAACAGCAGGCTATATACATATATATAGGTTCCTAGATGATGGAAAGTCCCTTGAACTTTTGCACAAGACACAAGTGGATGGTGTTCCTCTTGCCTTGTGCCAGTTTCAAGGAAGGTTACTAGCTGGGATCGGACCAGTGCTCAGACTCTATGATTTGGGGAAGAAAAGATTGCTCAGGAAGTGTGAGAATAAGCTGTTTCCCAACACAATTGTGTCAATCCAAACTTATCGCGATCGGATTTATGTAGGTGACATTCAAGAGGTATGTTTTCTTTCTCTGTGGGTGTATCTGGTTCATCTATTTGTTTGTGCCTCCTGTTGTGCAGTACCTTCCCCCGTTACATTTTCGTTAAACATGGGTAACTGATATCCTGGTGTTCGTTTAAAAAACCAAGTTATTTGACCTTTGATTATATAAGCTAAATAAGTAGGTACATGCTTGGATTTTTATTTTTTATTTTTTGGTTAAAAATTCTTGGGGAATGGTCAAATAGCTGAAATTTAGACTAAAATTTCTCGTCGTACAAATTGCAATGACATATCATATATTGTTTCCTGATGTATACTGGGTTCGGAGTTACTGTTATATGTAATGAATCATGTTCGGTTGCGTAGTCTTAGTCCGTGGTAATATTCCAATATCAGCTTTCTGCATACTGGATGTGAGGTGCATTTTTGTGTGGTGGATTTCTTTGAAGTACATATTCTTGTTCTTCTTGCTTGCCGTTCTTTGTTCACTATAAGGGACTAACTATATTTCCCATGGTGTTAATTCTTTGGCAGTCATTCCACTACTGCAAGTATAGGCGGGATGAGAATCAATTGTATATCTTTGCTGATGATTGTGTTCCAAGATGGCTTACAGCATCCTTCCATATAGATTTTGACACCATGGCAGGTGCAGACAAGTTTGGGAATGTTTATTTTGTGCGGTTACCACAGGATGTTTCAGATGAGATAGAAGAAGATCCAACGGGTGGGAGGATAAAATGGGAGCAGGGAAAGTTGAATGGCGCTCCCAACAAAGTAGAGGAGATAGTGCAGTATCATGTTGGTGATGTTGTCAGCTGCTTGCAGAAGGCATCTCTAATTCCAGGTGGTGGGGAGTGCATCATCTATGGAACAGTGATGGGTAGCTTGGGTTCCTTACTTGCGTTCACCTCACGTGATGACGTTGACTTCTTTTCTCACTTGGAGATGTATATGAGGCAGGAGCATCCACCCTTTTGTGGTAGAGATCACATGGCTTATAGATCAGCGTATTTCCCGGTCAAGGTAATTCAGCTGTAAAATATAGGTTTATTTTTTCTTTTGATTTTATTGTTATTTACCATTTTAATTTGATCATGTTAGAAAGCTTAATTAATAATTTCTGTAATTAATTTTTCAGGATGTGATTGATGGAGATCTGTGTGAGCAGTTCCCAACATTGCCCATGGATCTGCAGAGAAAAATTGCAGATGAGTTGGATAGAACTCCAGGAGAGATACTGAAGAAGCTTGAGGAAATTCGAAACAAGATCATTTAAGAAAGAACAAGACCAAAAGTTCGTTCATGTTTTTACCGCACCATTTGGTTTTAGCATGCATTCATCGCATAACATCGCTGTGTTGGTCAAAAGGGTGAAGTGGATGAGTGCTCAATACAACTGAGAATTTTGTTCATCTGTAGTTCGTCGCAGTGTCAATTTGCTGGGATCGATGATGACTGTCGTTACACTAACAGGACAAGCATGCTAGTGGTTGTCTTTTCCTGATGTTGCCGGAATGAGTGAACTTTTCTGTTTCGATAAAATTGAGACGCAGATGGTTGAGACTAAATTGAAGCGTATCAGAAGCAGCAGCATGCATCTTTGCACCTTATAGACTGCATTAACTGTTGTTGTAATTAGTAATAATAGAGATTAATGTTTTCCCCTTTTGTGGTTCCTCCTCTGTTGAACAATGTTAGCAAGGTTGATGTATTTTCTCTGTAACCCTCTCTGAAATCTTGTACTGTATTATGTATGGTTGTTTTTATGGCTACAGAACCTCCATATGTTTATGGTATTTGAATTCATTAAGTCTATTTGCATCGCTGAGAATTCAAATCCAAGTATCTCAGTTAGAGAGGTGGCAAATCAACTCATTAATTGAGTTGTTAATGGGTAACTATTAAGATTCATTTAGTTTGATTTACCATAATAATATGTACCATTATCACCATTACCAATTGTGCCACCACATTAAGGTGAAATGGTGAATTCAAACTAAACGGGTCCATTCCATTAGCAACCCAAGAATTCCCACCTTTGATTTTAGTAACTTATAAATTTGCGAGTTGGGGGTTGGTTCTGTGCGTTTACTTGGATATGATTACTTACATAGCATCAGAATTCAAGAGTTATCCTTTGTGTTTACTAAAACATAAGTATTGAGAAAACTTCATGGCATGCTACTTGTGTTAAGTAACCATAAGAGAATGTTCACTAAAACATAGGAAGTGAAATGTGTTTACTCATCGTAAATGTAAAAGAAAGCATCAAAGAACTTAGAAATAAGAGAAATGAAGACGGGTAATCATATCAATTATCATGCTTATTTGACGTGAATGTTGATATTGAGGTATTTAGTTACGAATTTGAAGATAAAATTTATAATTTTTCAATTCCCCATATTATTTGTAAGTAAACACAAGAAAAAGAAAATTAAAAAGTAAAATGATTCTTATACCGATACTTTAGTAAACGTGTTGAACTTAAGACCCAAATAATTAAAATTTATGTAATCAAATACCATAAAATCACATCAATTAAGGGAAACGAAACTGAAAGATTGAAACTATTTTTATTATAACTTTTGTTCTTTTGTATAAAGAACTTTACAACTGAAGGGTATTTGAATTTTACAAGAAACAAACCAGCCACATCCCCTTGAAGCCGAAGAAAGAAACCATGTTAATTATTATCGTTTTACTTTTTACTTGGGTAGACCGTCGTTTTCACTTTTTAACTCTCCCTCCAGCCTTGCATTTCCGAAGCAACTCCTCTCATCCAACCAACTGATTATATCTGCAAAAACAACCTCAATGTTTTCTGGTGTTTCTCCATAGAGCAGTCCATGCCACATATCCGGGTACATCTTCAACGTCTTGTCATGGCTGGAGGCTACGTCATGGAGCTGTTTGCTGACGGATTTATCGGTAACCTTATCGTCTTCGCCATGGAGAACTATAAACGGCAAGGTGACCTAATCAAAGTAGACAAGAACAAAAAACAAATTATTATACGTGACGCAAGGTAATGTAACAGTAATGCCAAAGAGATTACGTTTTGGTACCGTACCTCGTCGAGTCTCTGTTCAAGCTCCGAACTGACCCTCAAAAGTTCGTAGCCGGTTTGGAGACGAGGCCGGCCCTTGTAGCAGTAAGGGTTTTCTCTAACCTGTGATTAGGTTAAAATTATTAGCAATGGCCTGCATTTTTAACTTGGATGATATATATTTAAAAAAAAAAAAAAAAATATATATATATATATATAGTATAAATACAGAATTATATATGTACCTGTTTTCTTATTTCAGGCATTTTGAAAGCGACATCGATTATATCATTCGTTGGGATTATTTTCCAGGTCGGGATGAACTTGCAGAGCTTTGTCAAAGCACTGATCACTAATGGAGATGGTTTTATATCATCTGCAATCTGTAAATAAAATGGTTTATATATAAAGTGAGCATCCTAAAATGGTGAAACATTTAAAATACCATAAATTACCCTTTAAGAATTTCATAAATTACAATTGAACCAAAAGAAACTAAAGTATTTAACCATATTTTTACTTTGAATGAATTTAATATTTAAAATTATGGAAAAAAACAAAAAAAAAAAACAAAACCTCCCACGTTAGTGGGTGGTTTCACATTTTTAATTCATTTCTTTATTTTTTTTTAAATAATTTTTAAAAATATGTAAATTAATTATTTAAATAAAAAAATAAAAAGGTAAATTGCTACACGCGTATGTATGTGGCAATAGGCTAGTATAAAATAAAACCACAAAACGTGTTAGTTTAGCTTTTCATGATTTGGAGTTGAATGTAAAGTCCACTAACTAAACATTTTATAAAAAAAAATTTGAAAAAAGTCTACTAACTAAATTGTATTATTTGTTTCAAAATAATGGGATTTCGAAAGTGAAAGACCACCACACATTTTTGTATGGATGAAGATAAAATAAAATAATACATATTTTTCCTGTTCAAGACAGCGTAATTTTTATAAATGATTCTAAAGGAAAAACGTCATATTCGCATATAGTTTTCTTTTTGGGTAGTTCCAAATAAACCCAAAAGGCAAAAGCAGTTTCGAGAGGTGTGTGGATTTGGAAATTTGAGACGAGGTGGAGGCTCTTGCTAGGATGCATGGTTATTCGGATAATAAGGTCAGAAAGATTTAATCTGAAAGTGTTTTTTCTTTTTCACTTTGTCTCTTTGTAACTAAAAACCAAAAAGCTTTTACTGAAGGTTGTTTAATTTTTATTTTTTATCAAGACGGTTGTTTATTTTAATACAAGAATAGCGTCACAACGAAAATATGCCAAAAATTCAAAAACCATACATATCAAACACTAACTTAGAAATAATCCTAGGAGGAAAGTTGCTATCATTGAAAGTTAGATGTAGGGTCATCACATCAGTTGGTTAAAATTGTGTTTAATTAAAAAAATATTCCAAAGAAATGTCAAATTCAACAATGTCATCCGATGAAGAAGAAGGCTAGTCTAGATTGATACTATTAAACACCTATTAATTTGTGCGGAGAGATTCAAAGTATGTGTTGGACCAATAAGGTTATTAAAAATACAGATTTAGCAGAAATTATCGCAAGGAATACAAATTTTTACTATCACCACAGAGATTTGGTCAACAAATTAATTTCAAAATAATAAATAAAATTAAAAAAAAAAGTTGGAATCTTTATGTTGGGGTCCAAATTCAATTTTGCACATGAATAAAATGTGATAAAAAAAACCCACCAGAAGTGGGTGGATGAAAAAACTCCAATGAGTTCCATAAAAAAGACTCCAATGAGAGAAAGTCCAAAAAGAATGTGGAAGCAAATACCTTACACATGGGTGCAACCAAAACCGCACCATCCCAAAACTCTGGCTTTTTCCTGTGCACCAGCAGAGCCACAGCTCCTCCCATTGACTCCCCCATTAGATACCTCATCTTTCCCTTGTTCTCTTTGCTCTCTGAATTCATCAACAAATTATAACCAACGACAAAAATACTGGCACTAACGAGAATAGAAATTCTCTGTACAAGACATCTCATGTGCAGGTAAGAACGGTAGATTGAAGAGATTGAAAGGGTGCGAAAATCTAACCACATATGTTTGTGAAGTGGTTGGTACAGTCATCCACCACATCGTCAAAGCTCTTCACGTAACCTTGTAGGCCTACTGATTTTCCATGGCCTTCATAGTCTATTCCATATATGGCGAAGCCTGCTTTGGCTAGCCTGATTGCAGTGCCTGGTCAAAGTGGACAATTTTGAAAACCTGTTAATTTCACGGGTACATATATAATATAAATGATTTCTTTTGGGTATTTTAATTAGAATTATAATTTGATCGGGAAGAAAAGTTTGACACTGACTGTTCATGGTGATGCTGCATTCCATGGCGTACCCATGGCAGATGAAGATTAGGGCTTTGGGTTTGGTGTTCTTCGGGAGCCATCTGCATGTGAAAAGCTTCATGCCTCTAGGATTTAAGATGTACTCCTGCAAATTTATAAAAATTAATTAGAATTAAACACACAGAAAAATATTTTCTCAAAAAAGATCACAACCCAATACAGAACTAGGTCTAACCTCTTCATATTTGACAAAATCCATGTCAGAGGCCTGCAGAAAACCAAACAATTATAAGAAAACTAATACATAAACAAAGATGAACAATGAGAGAGAGAGAGAGAGAGAGAGAGCAACCATGATGCGTAGAGTGCTTGATATCAGGAAGAAGCCGAGATTTTTATGGAAGACTGCTAATCGTATGATCAGTGAGAGAGAAATACGCAAAACTCTGATGGAATTTAACAAATTAGGATTTAGAGTGGAGAGTATAGGGGAGTTGATATTGTATATATAGAAACCAACGTATACATGTGATGCATATATATAGGCCTGCCTTGGAGTGATAAATGTGGTCAACTTGGACTCCCACATATATTTGGACTTTTGATAAGGTTGAGATAAAAATTATGGAGTGTAAAATAGAAGAAGAATAATGGAGACGTGACTGAAAAAGCTCAAGAAAATAAATAAATAACCGAAACAACATTAGCGAATTAACAAAAGCTCGTTGCTGTTTACACACACAAAATTAACTATTATTTTAGGTGAAACTCGCATATAATTATATGTCAATAAATATGTTAATTTTATGTGTTTAAATATTTTTTTTAAACAAATTAACAATGAACTGATTTAACTTACCAGACGTATCATAGTTGTAAAGCTCATATTCTAACTTTTAAGTAACTACCAAGAACCCCACACCCACATATATATTATATAGATCCAACCCAATTGGAACAAGACTTTAACTCCTTTGCTCGAACAACGGATCTGCATCTTTTGAAACTTAAGCCAATTGGTAATATAATATTAAAGGCTTCTAATAAACTAGTTGTACACACAAAGAATGTGAGACGTATTTTATTTAGGGTTGTTAGTCTTTCATGTAATGTATTTATATATCATTATTACAGGAAAATTATCTCTCATTAAACATCAAATATCATTAATTGTGTGCGGCCAAAAAATAACTAACCAAAAAGAGACATATTGTATGAGGAAATTGCAGCAACGGTTCCTTAATTTTAATCTAATTAGAGTAATGGTCATTCAACTAAAAAGTTGTGATCATTGGTCCCTTAACTCATCAAAACGTGCAACTATGGTCATTTTCGCCAACTTGTTAGAATATCTGTCAAAATGAGTCACGTGCCAAGTGTCACACACATGAGGTTGAATGCATGAGCAAATATAGAAAACCAAATGAGAAAAATTGTAGCAATAACCCCTCAACTTTAACCCAATTGGAGAAATGGTGCATCAACTTTAACTTAATTGGACCAATGGTCCCTCAACTCTTTCCAAAATAACTCAGTTTGATGGATGTTCTGATAGAGTTGACGAAAGTAACAATAACTATACATTTTGATGAGTTAAGAGATCAATAGTCATGAAATTTTAGTTGAGAGACCATTACTCCAATTGAATTAAAGTTAAGGGACCGTTGATACAAGTTTCTCCACATCATATTGTCTTTGTATATGCACTATTGATTTGAACCAAAATTTCCTCTCAATGTGATAAATGGTTGACATGGGTTCCGGAGATCAGTTTTGTACAAAATGTATTGATCACTTTTTCTTCTTTTATATATATATATATATTATAGTCGATGTTGATCACTTTTTCTTCTTTTATATATATATATATATATATATATATATATATATATATATATTATATTCGATGTTGATCACTTTTTCTAGATGTATTTGATTTCTTTGGTCAAGGGGAATGGAAGACAATAATGTGTGTATTGGAATTAAGAATTTAAGAGTAGTAATAAGCTCATTTTGAATTTGTTTAAAATGTTCATTAGGGAACACCAGATAAGAAGAAGGAAAGAAAAGTGGGCAGATAAGACTCCAAAGTCCAATCCATTGGCCAAGTGGATATAATTATGCTCTATATATTTGATTAGAAACGTTGGCTTCGAGATGGGGAATCTAATTTCTGTAATATTTGAGTAAAAAAAGAAGAAGAAAAAAAATCTACTATTTGGGGTCTGATTCATATAATGGACGGCGGCCATTGGGGGTTTGACTAGGCACATGGATCATGAGTCGCACGAGCTTTTCTTATTTACATTTATTTATTTTAATTTTTGGGCCGACGCGTGACTATGTAATCTGTAAGCAAATGCAACCATGAACCCTTGACCTTTCTAAGGGTTATATTCTTCCATCTAACAACAGAACAGTATAGTAATTGGTAAGAAGATTGTAATTTAGTCGGTTAACACTTAAGAGCATGCATTCTTTTAAACGCGAAGCTTTGAATTCAATATCTTTTTAATTACCACTTGTATTATGCGGATTATTTATATGTTTAATATGTACAGCAATTCCTGTTATAGGCTAATGTGATGGTTCTTTAGTTTGACATGTGAACAATATTTTAATTATTTGAAAATTATTTAGTTTGAAAAGTCAATTAGACATGTATCAAACTAAGAAGCGGTCACATTGACTCTTTAGTAAAAAATGTCGTTGATTGTTCGGAAGCCAAACTTTGTTCTATCATATCTCATATCGTCTTGGGGCCTGCATCGGGGGGCTCCTCTAGCTATATTACTTGTTCTCCTTCGTTGGTTATATTATCGATCTGTTTGCAAACCCTAGCTCGAAATTCGAATGTAGACATGTAAAAATGCAAGGATTTATTGACTTTTTACTCCAAAACCCTGCAATGGAGACATGGAGAAAAGGAGAAATCTTCTTGTTGTTGTTAGCTGTTACTTGGCCAAATCCTACGAATTGCTATGGATGAATGGATGATGATAGTCAGATAGTGGCATCTTATTTAATTAAATAATTAGTTATATATATTTATGGATGAACAATTTGAAGGGTTGGCGATTTGGGCAGAGGTGGCCTCTCCCCAGCTTAATGGCTGTCTAAATCTATATTTCAATACGGCATTAATTAGAGCCAAGGAGCATAATAATCTTTTTTTCTTCAAAAGATAATTTCTTATGAATAGGCAATATTAGGTTTGGGGCAGGGAAACCAGACCTTGTTAAAGTTTTAGAGACAATGGCCAAAAAGTCCAACAAGACTAACACGATATTGTCTCTGACTTAATTACTATATATTAAAAGGTGTGGAGTTTCCAACAAACTTAATACTTTAGGTGCAGAGATAAATATTTTTAATCACTTGAGCTACATGTTTCTTACATATTATTGTTAATTCTTACCATTCACTATTAGGAGAGTTTTCAAATATATATTTATTTTACACACTTCCTAAGTGAATGTTTTTTTGCTTATGTTTTGGTACATATATTGCTAAGTGTTCGTGATGACTTTTTTCGATTGCCGACTAGTTGTTAGTTTTAGTGGTACAATGATGATTGCTGGTAATGACAAATAAATGAGGAAATGCTTAGCTCACAAGTTTAATTTTTTATTTGAGGAATTTGTCAATGATCTTTCCAAACTTGTAAGGAGCTGTTAATTTTCACTATAAACTTTAATTTAGCCAGTAATCACTTGAACTTTTATAATTGGCTAATTTTTACTTGAATTTTAATTTTAATTGATTAACCTCTTGACATTTTTAATTGGGCAGTTCTCCCTGTTACATTTTAGAAATTTTCATCCATTTATAATCGGTGAATATTACTTTTTTATTTTGATGGCCTGAACTTTAGAAAAGATATTACTTTTTTATTTTGATGGCTTGAACTTTAGAAAAGGCCTTTGAAATTGAAATTGAGACATCAATGAGATAATATTATCTAATAACAACAATAATTTACCCTAATTATATAATTAATGGGTCATGAATCGCTTTGAAAGATCTATTAAGAGATTTGAAATCAACAAAGATCTGTTAACATGTTGACGGTGAAGATTTGATCAAATTAACGTACTAGCTTTCGTCAAATGACTCAAATTTCCTTTCCACTACTTTGATTTTTTTGAAAAATATCACCACTGTAAATAATGTTTATATGGATAAACATTATTGTATCAGTGTCAATGCATGTGTCATATGTCATTATCTGCAAAGTTAGGCCAATCGAGAAGGAACTGTTGACATTATGAGAAAGTGAGATCTCCAAAGTTTTGGGGTATTTTAATCCATGGTATCACATTCTTTTGGGAGAGGGTATGGCGTATGGGTTTGGTTTATATCATTGTCGAAAGAGCGATACCTATGCACCAACTGCAGTTCCAAGTTATATTATCGATTGATGTATACAGGATGGGACATATACAGGGCTTCAAATTGCAGACTTCTTATCCGGCATCTCACCATGTCAACTTCGTAGGTTCACATTGCGTGCAACTTTGCTGCATTTATATACTTTACAATGGTATTTTGTTCATCCAAACTACCTAGAAACAACAGGCTACTGAACCAGCCGCAAAGAACCTTCAAAGTTGATGCAAATTATGGATGCAACGCGCAGTGAAGTTATCAGTTTTGGGCTTATAATTGATGGATGCCATGAGTTTCTGGATGGAACACTTTTGTTAGGAATACTTCTCAAGGAAACAATTCTGTTAAACAAGCGTCCTAAATATTTATTAGAATACAACTTTTTAATATTTATCAAAATAAAAAACTTTTTTGAAAAGTACTTGAAAGTGCTTGATGAAGAAGCCAATAAAAACTGCTTTGGTAAATCTAGAAGCATTATTAAGTCTTTCGGCCAAACGTTGTCATAATTATTTATGATTATCTCAAAGTGTGTTGAGTCATTTTTCTGAAATATAAGCGATATTCCTACTCTAAACTGCACTAAGGAAAGGAAAAGAGTTTGAATCTTGAACATGACGGATTAAAGAGAAAAACCTTAACCATCATGACAATCTACCACTTGCGCGTGCTTTTGAGTTATTTTAAAGAACTTTCATACATACCTTAAGGAAGATATCATTATCATGTATAGATAAAAACTTTTGGTCTACGTCTTCCTCACCACAAGTTGTACATAATCGGTGCCAAGAAAACATTACTCCTGGTCCTAGTGATAATGGTAATTAATGATTACACTTTCACTCAAAGCCAGAGTTACAAAATTTCCCGAATTTTCGATCCGAATTTTTGTGAAGTGTTCCGAATTTATTTTGACAAAGAAAGTTTCAAAATATTCCCATTTTTTTTTATAGTTATTTACTCAAATTATGTATTTTGTAATCAGTTTTATATTATATTATTTGTGTTGGATACTTTTGTTCATTGTTTTTATATTAAAAATACACTTATATATTAAAAAGGATAAGCATACTAGTGTACCAAAAAATTAATGAAATTTATACATAAGCAAAAAAAGAATAATAAATTGTATGTACGAAAAAGTTCATGAATGTCACATCCCGGCCCGGGGCGGAACCACTTCCCAGGCCCGCTCCACCACCGTAGCACGATATTGTCCGCTTTGGGCTTACCATTCCCTCACGGTTTTGTTTTTGGGAACTCACGAGCAACTTCCCAGTGGGTCACCTATCATGGGATTGCTCTAGCCCCTTTCTCGCTTAACTTCGGAGTTCCTACGGAACCTAAAGCCAGTGAGCTCCCAAAAAGCCTCATGCTAGGTAGGGATGAGAATATACATTTAAGGATCGCTCCCCTGGGCGATGTGGGATGCCACAATCTACCCCCCTTAAGGGCCCGACGTCCTCGTCGGCACACCACGACCAGGGTTAGGCTCTGATACCAATTTGTCACATCCCGGCCCGGGGCGGAACCACTTCCCGGCCCCGCTCCACCACCGTAGCACGATATTGTCCGCTTTGGGCTTACCATTCCCTCACGGTTTTGTTTTTGGGAACTCACAAGCAACTTCTCAGTGGGTCACCCATTATGGGATTGCTCTAGCCCCTTTCTCGCTTAACTTCGGAGTTCCTACGGAACCTGAAGCCAGTAAGCTCCCAAAAGGCCTCGTGCTAGGTAGGGATGATAATATACATTTAAGGATCGCTCCCCTGGACGATGTGGGATGCCACAATGAATATCCAAAATATATAATTTAAATGAATTTCCAACTTACGTTCCAAATTTTCGAGATTACTCTAATTCTGAAAATTTCAAATTTGAAAATTGTAATCCGATCAAATCCAATTCCAAAATTTTGAAATGGAAATTGGAAACGATATTTCTGATTTGATTCATCTGAAAATCACCCCTAGATGTGAGCTTAAGTCCATATTTAAGGGTTAAACTTGTTAATTTGGGAGTCAAGCTTGAGATTTCTAACTTAAAAATAAAGAAAATATAACTAAATTGTAGTACTAAAGACATCTCTCATTTTCTTTTGGCATCAACTTTTACTAAAAAAGAATGTGTGCGCTACAAATTGGGCTAAGTTCTCAAGACATGGGCTATAAGTTTTATCCATAACTAATTGGGCCACTACACAATGACAATCACCAATAGCCCAATCATACCAACCTAAAGTCCATAAGCCCGCGCTATATATAGAACCCGCTAAACCCACCACCACTCATAGTTTAGGGTTTCATTTTCCCGTCAAGCGAAAGAGAAAGCCGCCGTTGCAGAGCTCGCACACCCGCAGTGGCAATGGGTACTTCCACTTTCTCTCTGCGATTTCGTTTCCCCCAAAACGTTATCGTTTTTGCTGATGATTTTGTTCTTGTTGTTTGTAAAATGTGACAGCGAGAATCAAGGTACATGAGCTGAGGCACAAGACAAAGCCTGACCTTTTGGCCCAGCTCAAGGATCTCAAGGCGGAGCTCGCCCTCCTCCGCGTCGCCAAGGTCACCGGCGGAGCGCCCAACAAGCTCTCCAAGATGTAACAGTCAAAACCCAATTTTTTATTTTTCTGATTTTTGTTCTGAAATCTGTGAAAACGAATAGAAATTTGATTTTTTGTCTTGAAATTTTGGTTTTTGCAGCAAAGTTGTGAGGCTGTCGATTGCCCAGGTGTTGACGGTGATGTCACAGAAGCAGAAGGCTGCTCTCAGAGAAGTGTACAAGAACAAGAAGCTCTTGCCGCTTGATCTCCGTCCCAAGAAGACTCGGGCCATCCGCCGGAGGCTCACCAAGCACCAGGTACTAACGTTTTTTCGATTTCGATTGCTTTTGTTTATAGCTGTGGACCGAAATTGAAATGAAGTATTCTGTAATGGCATTTGATTCAACTGTTTGTTATAGCTTGGCTAAATTAATAGCATATGAAACACAAAACTCGCATATATTGTGGACAATATGTTGTATGTGTATATTCCGTTGATCGGCATTGTGCTTTTGTGAGTTTGATGGAAAGCTAGATTGCCTAATCCGTAGTTTTTTTCAGTTGGTTTGTGTTGGAGTGTAATTTTGTTACGCTTTGGTATTGCGCAGGCTTCTTTGAAGACCGAGAGGGAGAAGAAGAAGGAGATGTACTATCCTTTGAGGAAGTATGCCATTAAGGCTTAGAGGGTCGAATTGAGTACGTTAGTTCGTCATGTTACCTTGCTGTAATAGAATATTTTGTTCACAAGTTTTGGCTTTGAGTTTAATTATGATATTAGACCTGAGATTTTGGTGTTTAATTGTACTCTAGGTTTGGGTAGGCATGCCTTGCCCAAATTGACTTAAATTTTCTTCGGGTGCAATGATAATTAAGATTCTGTTGATGTTTAGTTCTCTGCTTCTTGAATACCTGAAGCATTTGGCCATTTTTTAGTAAGCTGATTGCTTTGTTTTAGAGGTCTCTCATATTGTCCACTCTTTCTGGTGTGGAAATGATTACTAGTGTCGCATGTACTCACAGAACACATTACTTTTTAGCATGATTGTCAATGATGTACATAGCGAGAAAAAGCGAGCGTCTAATCAGATCCATTCACGAGATAGGCAGCGTTGAAGCTGAATGTTTGTTATCTGATGTGTGTTTGGGAATTACTAGTTATGATTAAGTGTTGAGTTGAATTTAGAGTGGGCAAGTTTTTCCTCTTTTGCTTCCTGGTTTAGTGATTCTATGTCTCCAGCTTTGAAGCTGAAGGTCCTCTCTTCATACACCAACATCAGAAGAGTTCGACACCCTTCACCCCATTTTTAAGAGTTCGACATCCTTCCCGGCTCAATGATGCCTTCCGACACCCCGAAGAGTGTTTGTATTAGTTCAAAACCTTCCCATACCTCTTCTCTATTGACGATGAAGAAAACGTTGAAAACGATATCCATCATCACCCAATGGGAACCAAACTCCTCCAGATACCCTAAACCCACGTCTATCTTCCAGAGTAGCAGGAAAGAAGCCAAACAGCTTCTCAAATCCGTGAAGAACTTGCGCAGTGCTACGCATGTTCTGGTTCGTGAAAGCTCTCCATGTGGCAACCTCGTGCTTGCTCAAAACCTAATGCAAACGGCTATGAAAAGGCTTGAAAGGGAGTTTTATGAGACATTGTCCGCAAACCGTGATCACCTTGACCTCGAATCTGGTAGAGCTCCGCTCTTGCAATTGGGTCGTTGTGATTACGGATTGGACGTCTAATTGTCTAGGCGGTAATGATAGTATCTTGTATCTGAACCGGTGGCAGTTTCAAGTCTATCTTCAAGCAGATCATGCACATTTTATGGAGAAGACGAGGATGGATCAGAAGAAGAGTTGGAAATCGTTGGCGAGTCGATCACTGAGGTGGTCAATGGCAGATGACGGTTCAACACCAGCAGTGTCAGTCCACCTTAATCCTAAAAGATTTAGGGCATGTTCGGGAATGCCTCTATGAGGACCAAAAACACTTCTGACTTTTGGCAAAAGAAAGTTTGAAGTGTTTCTGGGTCGTACAAACTCTTTCTTGATAAGTACCTAGCTAGATGCTTCTTGAGGAAGATTCAAGTGTTTCTAACAAAATAACTTCTAGCAAAAGCGCTTATGAGCATAATTGCTTCCTACATAGGCTGCCCCAAACGAAACCTGACAAGAGAAGCAAAAAACAGATGCATAACTTTGGAGTATGGAATCCAGCCAATCTGGTCCCTCCTACAGCAATGTGCTACTCGATAACAAATTCTTGGACAAAATGGGCACCTAACTTGCAGAAATGGTTTCATTTTGTTATATCTTCTCAAAGCAAAAACAGCTACAAAGGCTTATTATAGATCTCAAAATTTCAGTCTATTTTTTGGACAAGAAAATATCCAAAATAATCTAATATACGGTAGAGATTCGAATTTGGATGCATGTCCACCGATGGCGAACCGGCTGAAGCCCTCGGGCCGACCGGCCATTGATCTCAGGCTGAATTCCACGTCGGCGTACGGTAGAGAAGCCATGTCCTTATTTTCCTGTACCTGAAATTGGAATTCTCTATACCCTTTTCTTTTTTTTAACCGTTGTTTAGTTTGGTTTTTTTAACCTTCTTTAACATTGCCTCTAAACTTTGATGAACTTTGATGCATATACAATTTTGCCCAACAAACATGCAATTTGATTCTGAGCCCCTAAAATTTCAACTTTGTGCCAACATCACCCCAACTGTATATCATGTCACAAGTTTTCGTTAATTTCGTCATGTATACTAGCCTCTTTGCACACGTGCATGAGACATTTTTTAATTACATGCATCACTAATTCATTAGCTAAAATATTTCCAAAAAGTTGAAAACTAAGCGATAAGGATTTTGTGAAATCTTCTAAGATGTTACCTCTCCGCATGCGCGCGAGAGACATTTTTTAATTGCACACATCACACTCGACTGACAAAATTTTAAGATATCAAGATGAAAACAATTTGCATAGATTTGTTCAAATATGGTTGAACATTGAGACAACTAAACCTAAAAATATAAACCCATCAAATCTGATGGTTGTGTGGAAACTGACTAAGCATGTGATCTAATATCTTAATGAATAGGGTATTAGGTTTTTAATCATGCGGTCTTCGATTCGAAACTCTCACATCTTCTAAATTATTGTAAAATTTAGAATCCTCCCCTTCCCTCCCCTTAATAATAATAAATTGCAAAAAAAAAAAAAAAAAGAAAAAAAAAAGGCTAATGAAACGGGTAAACAACGGTAAAAGAAAAAAATGGTTTAATTGGGTAGGACGATATAAATTGAGGGGATGGACCATTGGTCCATTGGTTCAGTTCAGTGTGTGTGTGTTTTCTTGGCTTACAGGGTTTAAATAGTACAATTCATAAGCTTCGTCCTTCATTCACTCATACCAACCATAATTACAGGCTGGATCTTTTCGACATCATCAGGTATTATTGTGTGCAACATTAAGTATTTCCTATTTATTAACAAGGTTTTGTTAGGTTGATATATACTTACGTACATTACTCCTCACATAACATTATTTTACTGTATAAACGTTATGGTTATAATTTAATATTCTTTCTATCGTCTTCTAAATATTATATTTGTTATAATAACTATCGATTTGTTTGACACGTTCATATAACCAAACATGGATGATCTTTAGAAGATGTCGAGGATGACAAGAAGAAGGGGATAATGCTTGTGTTCTCCTATGGGAATCTACTAGTCCACCCACTTGCAATTTAACGAATCTTTACTCCCGATTTTATAAGCGGAACTGTTCGTATGATTTAGCACCTTCCAAAGATCACATATATATGGGAAAAAAAAAAAAGTTTAATTTGGAGATCTTTTAGCCATCCATAATGCATAAAACAAATGGACGGTTCATCATAAGGATGTTACTTGTTACCAAAATCGTTGATTGATATATGTATGAATGACTAAACGATCTCTAAATTAAATGATGTTTTGCAAATATAATTTTGATAAAGAAAATGATGAACGGTCTTGATTATGATGTTTGGAAGATAAATATTAGTTAATCGTAAGTGAGGGGACAATTAAGTAGGTTTAGCCATTGCAACAGGTAAAATTGAACGGAATCATTCGTGTCTTGACACATGATAATCAACTTATCTTCATTATGACATGCCAATGAAATTGGATAGGCATACCACGTGAATCCTATTAAATAGTATTCGTCATTAAAACTTGGCCTCAATTTGCAACATAAGAATATAAGGGATTATATCATAACAAGATTAATTACCCAACAGTTTTAGTATAAAATCTCCACAAAGCACTGAGTAGAAGTAGAACTCCCAAACATTAGAAATCTCTCAATTTCTCTCTCTACCACCATGGAGCTCTTGTTAGCAATGTGTTTATTGCTTATATTCTTTGCTTGCATCTACCTGTGTGAGTTGCTGCTTCAATGGAGGCACCAACAATGCTACTTATTAGCCTATGAGTGCTACAAGGCAACGGACGAGCGGAAGCTGGACACCGAATCCTGCGTCAAGATCATCCGCCGCAACACAAATCTGGGGCTGGAAGAATACAGGTTTCTTCTCAAAACCATCGTTAACTCGGGCCTTGGAGAGGAAACCTACGGTCCAAGAAATGTCATCGCCGGCTGCGAGGACTGTCCTAGTTTGGAAGACTCACTGTGGGAGATGGACGACATAATGTTTGGCACGCTCGACAAGCTATTCCACAAAACAGGAATTTCACCTTCGGAAATCGACATACTAGTGGTCAACGTGTCGTTGTTCTCTCCTGCACCTTCTCTAACGGCTAGGATCATAAACCGTTACAAGATGAAGACGGACATCAAGGCGTTCAACCTCTCGGGGATGGGGTGCAGTGGAAGCCTCGTGGCCATTGATCTTGTGCAGAACTTGTTCAAGACGTACAAGAATGTAAACGCCGTCATTGTCAGCACAGAATCTCTTGCTCCAAATTGGTACCGCGGCAAAGTTCAGCCCATGATGCTTGCCAACTGCCTCTATCGCTCAGGAGGGTGTTCTATGATCTTTACAAACAAAATACATCTCAAGCATCGATCACTTTTGAAATTGCAATGCATCGTGCGAACGCATCTTGGTTCACTCGATGAAGGATATGGCTGCTCCACGCAAGTAGAAGACAAAAATGGATTCCGTGGTTTTAATCTCAGCAAAAGCATAGCCAAAGTTGCAGCCAAAGCTCTTACCATGAACCTTCGAATCCTACTGCGAAAAGTGTTACCGCTTACAGAATTACTTCGCTATGTTATAGTGTCACGCCGTCAAAACAAAGTTGCAAATGCTTGCTTGAATCTCAAGGCAGGACTTGATCATTTTTGCATACCCCCAACAGAAGCTGCAGTTGTAAATGGGGTTGGAAGGAGCTTAGGACTCAACGACTATGATCTTGAGCCTGCGCGAATGGCGCTGCACCGATTTGGGAACACGTCTTCGGGTGGGCTTTGGTACGTTTTGGGGTACATGGAGGCTAAGAGGAGGCTTAAAAAGGGTGAGAAAATTCTTATGGTGAGCTTTGGAGCTGGCTATGAGTGCAACAATTGTGTGTGGAAGATTTTGAGGGACATGGAAAATGCCAATGTGTGGAAAGATTGCATAGAAACTTACCCTCCAGAAACCATAGTGAATCCTTTCATGGAGAAGTATAGCTGGATCAACGATGAATATTTGAGCTTTGTCAGATTTGAGGAGGTTATGAATGCAATTTGTGTTGATGGTCAACACTCCAAGAAAAATTGGTCAACGCTTTCAGGAGAGGTATAGTTAGATCAGTGAGTAATTTTGGAAGTTTTTAATTTTAATTTTTCTGAGTAATCTGTTGTTTTTGTAAGGAAAAATTGCATTGATTTGATGTATTTCATAAAATGTGAAGTATATAGGTCAAAGGTTGTGATTTTTTCATGTTATTGTTAATTAATTAGAAAAATAAAAAATTGTTCTGCTACAACTTGAACTGCAGAAAGGAGAATGATATATTGTTATGAAGAGAAATGTTAAGGAAACTTTCTCAAAACTGAAACTCTCCTTAAATTTTTTGTCATTTTAGTTTAACGTTAATTCACGTTCAAACATTATAAGACAAAAAATCCCTTGAAAAATCACACTTTTGAGAGAATCCCTTTTACATTTATCTTAATATGAAAAATTTGTTCTGCCACCCATATGAGACTTCCAGAAAGTAGCATGTAGCCTCTGTTTTGGAGATAGCAACCAAGTCTGCAACTACTTGGAATTTTCTGGAGGGGCAAGAAGTTCCCTTGTGGCCAAACTCCTCAAAAGCTTGTACCCTATCACAAGTCATATTATATTACCCAATTTCCAATTAATTTCATAACAGAAATAAACCATATAAAGTACTGCTATTTGGACTACATTTATTAACGTAATCAATAAATATGATCCATGCAACATAATCAATAAATATGATCCATGCAACATTATTCATACCTAAGTAGGTCTTGCATGCTTAGATAGGTCCGCTTATATTGCAAGTTGGCCAATAATGTAATCAATAAATATGATCCAAACAACATTATTCATACATAGATAATTAAGATCCTTCAGAAGAGAAACTCTCATTTTTTGCAAAACACTGTAACTATTTGTGAGCTTACCCTATATTGTATTTTAATTAGGATGTATAGTTCATAGACCATCATTGCAACAAATTATAATTTAGACACTTAGTGGATAGGGTATTGGATTTCCAAACATGCGTCTCGAGTTCGAAACTTTCTCTTCTCCTGAATTATTATAATAATTTCGAACCGTCCCTCTCCTCTTAATAATAATAAAATAAAATAAAAAATACTAGATTTCATGATAAGATTCAAAATGAGTAAGTAGTATCAAATTAAGGTGATTTTTCCACGTTAAACTATGAACAGAAACAAAAATAAGTAATTCTGAGGATGGCTGTAAAACAATGCAGAATGAGCCTCATGAATCAATCCCGGATTAAAATCACATATGCAAATGTCTTGAAATGGGTATTTATATTTTTAGTTGGCCGAAAATCTCTTCAATAATGAAAAATCTAAATTTATATACATATTTTTTAAAATTTTTTGAAGGTGAGTCCCGCTGTCAAAATGAGAAAAGCGAATATGATAACAAATTTACATTTTTTTTATTATAATAAAACTCACATTTACAATCTTAAAAATATAAAATGAGATGTAAATATAAATTTTACGGTTCAACTTTACATTTATGTCGTTGAATATGCTTCTTAGTTACCCATAAATAGAACCATGAAAAGGAAATTCATCATGTTGCTTTTATCCCACCGACAATGTCATTGGCTTCTTCTTTCTCTTTTTCATTAATGACTTCAGGTCAATGTTTCAATGTGATCAAAATACGAATAGTACATCACGTATTTTTATATAAATGGTGAGAAATTTTATTTTTTAAGTTATTAATTTTTTAACACACATATCTCACTATTTGTAGAACAACACGTGTATCACTCCGTATTCCGATCGCACTGAAAAATCTCTTAACGACTTTTTTTGAGCATGTGCATTCATCATAATTCATTAGAACATGGTATTTGCTGATAAATAACACGATTTAAAGCGCCCTCTACCAACTTCTATTTCATGAGACCAACTGAAAGTAGGTTACCCATTAACCCAAATTGAAAAAAATTAAGGTTTTCCAATCTATAATTCATCAAGCATGGAGAAAAACCATGGAAAAATATAAGCTAGGGCACGAGGTATTAATAAATCTATCCCCAAAACGAGCCAAGTGTAAATGAACTGCAGTTACAAAACAGCATTCAAGCTGCTCATAATTTTTACGAGTGGCCAACATATCAAAACTAAGGCTTATGTTTAAGATGAATGAAACGTTCCACACCGAAATCTGAACAAACTAAAATACAATATATAATGAGTGGTTTTACTACTATTGCATCGGGACCGATCATGTAAAACCCCATAATATTGACCTTTAGCATAAAACCCTACACCTACTGAATTGTGCATGTTAATCTCTGTGAAATCTTAAAAGACAATGGCATCTACCAAATCTATTGTCTGTTCTTTTATGACACGATATGAGTCATGACAGAAGACTTGAAACTGACATTTTTTTATAAATTTTGGGATGATACTCAAGGGTCTAGTATGAACAACTCTAACTTTTTTTTTCCCTTCGGGACAAAATGGTACCCAGAAATTTTTTCCATCACTGAAGGCACATGAGTAGATCTCACATTATCGGCAGTTAATTTCTAGGTCCATTTATCTTTCACATTTGTACCGTATAATCCTTTACCAGTCTTCTTTGCAAAATATCAGAGTTAAAGGACTGTATGACAACTTCTGGGTACTTGGGCCCCCACCAAATAAAAAGAACTTTGTGAAAGCCAAGTTACCAACACGTAGTAATTAAAATCCGTTTGCTTCTGAGTACTTTTCATATATTATGTGTATATACCGATAAAGTATGTTTATTTTGGTGTTTTTGGTTGATTGTTTGGATGAGTTTCTTAGGATTAGAATGGCAGAGAATGGAGAGAACTTGGAGAAGTGATTGACAGCTTTCAAGGCTATGCAAGATGCAGCAGCAATAATTTCATTAAGTAGGTGAATGTTTGTAGGGTATGGTGCGTTGCCATAACCTATACTTGTTTAAAAGAGTGATTGACAAGAGGCTTAACAACCATTTTAGCCTTACTACTCATTTAATCCTAGCCCTTCATTTGGGTTTTAAGTGATCTAATATGGAGTGCACATTTGTCACTCACACACTCACACATACATTTAAACTGAAAAAACTAGCTGTTGGGACTAAAACCCTTAATTTCTTCTTTATTCTTCAATGCAGACAGCAACCATGCTTGGAAGCTCCTTGCTGCCTTTGATCCCTTAACTTCAGAAGTTGTTTAGCTTCCAACACTCCCCTCTAAACTGCTTCTGGGAGTCATTCCGAACAATCCCCTCATGTAATTGAATCTCTCATTCTATAATGCTTTTGTGAAAATGTCTGCGACTTGATCTTCTGTGCTGCAATAGATTAGCTTGATTGTGTTGTCCTGCAATGCCTCTATGATGAAATGATATCTTCTCTTGATGTGCTTTGTTCTTTGATGAAAAACTGGGTTTTTGGTCATGGCAATTGCAAAGGTGTTGTCACATAGAAGTGGTGTGGCATCAACCTGCAATTCGCCAAAGTCTTTGAGTATAAACCTTAGCCAAATAGCTTGAGTCGTTGCTTCTGATGCACTCACATACTCTGCCTCGGCTGTGGACAGTGTAACACTTTGTTGCTTCACAGAGGCCCATGAAAATACCCCTGACCCAAAAATGAAAGCATAGCCCGATGTGCTTCTGCTATCATCTTCACTGCCACCCCAGTCACGGTCACAAAATTCAATTAGGATAGTTGACTTCCCCATTTCATACTTGATGCCATAATCAAGTGTTCCTTGCACATATTTTAGAACTCTCTTCGTTGTCCCCATATGTATCTTGCTAGGATTCTGCATAAACCTAGAAATTAGGCTTGCTGAGAACATTAGATCCGGCCTTGTTGCAGTTAGGTATAATAAGCTGCCAACAATGCTTTTGTAGGGACTTGCATATGCAGATTCACTTCCATCATTCTTCTTAAGCTTCTCATTTGCAATTAGGGGTGTGGAGACCGGTTTGCAACCCTTCAAACCAAACCTTTCAAGCAAGGTTTTAGCATACTTCCTTTGATGAATGAAGATGCTGTTTGCCTCTTGAATTACCCTAATGCTAAGAAAATGATGCAAGAAGCCTAGGTCAGTCATTTCATACCGCTTCATCATTTCTTCTTTGAACTCTTCAATCATTGCAGCATCATTTCCAGTGTAGACCACATCATCCACATAGATTGAAACAATGAGAGTCTTGTTGTTGCTTTCTGTTTTGGTGTAGAGTGTAACTTCACTAGATTTTTTTTGAAATCCTTTCCCAGTGAAATAAGAATCAATCTCACTATACCAAGCTCTTAGAGCTTGTTTTAGGCCATAGAGTACATTCCTTAGCTTGTATACCTTCTCTGGAAACTTTTGATTTGTGAACCCTTGAGTTTGTTCCACAAAAACCTCCTCCATTAGCACTCCATTTAGAAATGCCGATTTGACATCCAATTGATGCAGCTTCCAACCCTTCTTGGCTACTAGGGCTACCAAGGTCCTTATGGTGTCCAAACTTTGCTACTAGAGCAAATTTCATTGAAGTCTACACCCGACTTTTGTGAGTAGCCTTTAGCTACCAATCTTGCCTTGTTCTTCTGCATAGAACCATCTAGGTTTATCTTCACTTTGTACACCCATTTCACTCTAATCACCAGCTTGTCACTAGGTCGATCTACAATTTCCCAAATGTCATTCTTCTCTATCATTTCAAGCTCTTCCTTCATTGCTTTCTTCCAAGCCTTTTCTTTCTCAGCTTCTTAATATGTTTCTGGTTCCACTACACAGTAGTTACATGTAGCATAAATCTCATCCAAGCTTCTCAACCTCACTGGAGTTGAACTTGGAGTTGTTATCTATGATTGACTCGGTTGTGGACTCATGCTTGCTTGTTGTGAAGTCCTTTGTGTGTCACCATTCTCTGTGGTTTCTTCTTGAATTAAGGTCTCCATAGGCTGCCTTGTTTGCCCATTGTTGAGGTCAAGTTGTAGAGAGACACTGTCTTTCTCTTCTACACTTGTTTCCCAATTCCATGTTGAGTCTTCATCAAAGATAACATCCCTTAATAAAATTATCTTTTGAGTTGACAAATTGTAAACTCTGTACCATTTTTCATTGGTTTCATAGCCTACAAACACAGTCTTGTTGCTTGATTTCTCCAACTTCTGCCTTAGTTGTTGAGGAAAGTGAGTGTAGCACACTGAGCCAAACACTATCAGATGCTTCATAGAAGGATTCCTTCCACTAAACACTTCAAATGGTGTCTTCTTATCTAGTGCTTTAGTATGGCACCTATTCAATAGGTACACTGAGGTGTTCACAACTTCACCCCAAAATGTATAGGGCATGTTCTTCTCATGCATCATAGACTTAGCCATTTCGACTAAAGTCATATTCTTTATTTCTGCAATCTCATTCTGTTGTGGTGAATATGCCACAGTGAGTTGCTTCTCCAACCCCACATCTTCACAGAATGCATTGAACTCAAGAGAGGTGTACTCTCCTCCCCTATCACTTCTTAGTCTTTTGATTTGATATCCACTTTGCAATTCTACCATTACCTTAAACTTCTAGAGACTTGAACCTTATGAAATACACCCAACACATCCGTGAGTAGTCATCAATGAAGGTTAGGAAATACCTGTTTCCACTGATTGTTGTTGTTTGCATTGGTCCACACACATCTGTGTGAATTAATTCGAGTGGCTTTGTTGCCCTCCAAGCCTTTCCAGCTTCAAATGGATCTCTGTGATGCTTTCCAAACACACACCATTCACAGGTTTCACTGTATTGTTCCAACTTTGGTATACCTTATACCATTTCATTCTTTTGCAGATTTTCTAGACTTGTCATGTTTAAGTGACCAAGTCACTTATGCCATAGCTTCATAAAACCTGTCACACTCGCTTTCCTTGCCATTTCCTCTAGGTACTTTAACATTAGTGAAAAGCTTATGTTTTTCACTTCCACTCTAATTACTAGGTTTGATAGGGACCTGTCATCATAGATCTCGACCACAGTTCCCCTAAAGAGTAGGAAATAGCCATGCTCTATCATTTGACCCACACTAAGTAGATTCTCATCCAATCCAGGCACTAACATCACTTCCCTTATGCATCTTCTTCCTTTCTTGGTGTTAATGACCAGAGTTCCTCCTCCAGTGGCTTTGAAAATGTTTCCATCCCCCATTTTCACATTTACAGTGAAGCTTGTATCAATGTCAATGAGTAATGACTCATGTGTAGTCATATGGTTGCTGCAACTACTGTCAATGTACCACACTTCATTATTTTTCTCCATTTTTGCACTGAAAGCACAAAACACATTTGCTTTTTCTTCCACTTGGTTTGCACAGTTCACCTGCTGCACATTCTTTGATCTCTTTCATGATGTGCCTGAGCTTGTTACATTTGTGACATCTAGGCTTGTCCTTGAACCAACATTCCCCAAAATGGGATTTGTCACAGTGCTTGCATTGTTGCTTGGTTCTTGGACCTTGATTTGAGTTGCTGCCTTGGTTAAGTCTAGGGCTTTGATACCCCTTTCCTTCCCATTTCTTGTTCTTGCCCTTCCACTGTGGTTTTTGTTTGCTTGCACTAGCTTGACTACTAGATCCAACAGAGAGTGATTGAAATGCGTTCTCAGTGGCAAAATCAATATGCCTCTCGAGTCTTTGGTCAAAAACTCTTAAGGATGCCATCACATCTTGCACACTAAGAGTTTCAATGTCTTTGGTTTCTTCAATGACACTCATTATTGAATCATAGAGCTTAGTCAAACTGATCAACAGTTTCTGGACAACTTTCTCATTAGGCAGTTCCTCACCATGTGTTTTCATTTTATTTACAACATCAAATAGCCTAGTAAAGTAATCTTTCAACAACTCATTTTCCCTCATTCTTGTATACTTGAAATCTCTTCTAAGGGATTGAAGTTTTACCTTTATGACTTTGGTGTCTCCTCTATACTCTTGTTGTAAAACTTCCCAAGCTCCCTTTGCAGTCTCTTCATTTGCTATCCTCGGGAAAATGGTGTCTAAGATAGCACCTTGGATGATTCCAAGTGCTCTAGCATCCTCCATCCAGTTCTACTTCAGTGTTTTGAGTTGTCTTTGTGTGAGGTTCTCCTCTAGAGCATCGACCTCCATCTCAAGTAGTTTATACCTGTATTGAACCATATCCCATATATCATAGGACTTGAAAATGGTTGTCATTCTTATTCTCCAAAAATCATTGTTCTCCCCATTAAAGACTGGAGCTTTTAGCTCACTGCTATTGCTGGATCCCTTCATTTGCAGGGTTGTTTGTTGGTTGTTGTTGTTGAGGACACTACGTAGGTGCTCCCAAAGATCTCAACTTGCACAAATTATGCCCAGAAAGTTGTAAGATTAGAAACTAGGCTCTGAGGCCATGATAAAGTATGTTTATTTTGGTGTTTTTGGTTGATTGTTTGGGTGAGTTTCTTAGGGTTAGAATGACAGAGAATGGAGAGAACTTGGAGAAGTGATTGACGGCTTTCAAGGCTGTGCAAGATGTAGTAGCAATAATTTCATTAAGTAGGTGAATGTTTGTAGGGAATGGTGCATTGCCATAACCCATACTTGTTTAAAAGAGTGATTGACAAGAGGTTTAACAACCATTTTAGCCTTACTACTCCAAATTTAATCCTAGCCCTTCGTTTAGGTTTTAAGTAATCTAATCTGGAGTGTACACTTGTCACTCACACACTCACACACTCACACATACATTTAAACTAAAAAAAACTAGCCATTGGGACTAAAACCCTTCATTTCTTCTTTCTTCTTCGATGCAGACAACAACCATGCTTTGAAGCTCCTTGTTGCCTTCGATCCCTCGACTTTAGAAGCTGTTTAGCTTCCAACATGTACCCCTTGAGCACTGAACATATATTGTGAAAATTTCCAACAGATATATCAACTGGTTCAAAAACACAGATTGCTTTGCTTTTGAACAATTAAGCGGGTGCCTAATTAACAACCGACGAGAAGATGTCTGCATGTAGTATTTTGATTCCACTGCAAATTTGTGGTTTTGATCAAAGAGTTTTGTATTGATCAACGGAATATAAATTTGTTATGATCATTTTGCTTGTACTTATTTGCAGGTCAAAAGTCATGTTGGATTTCTCTGGTGATATTAACAGACTAATTGGACCTTTTTATTTAACCAGATTAGTGTGGCCGGATACACAAATTTCTTCTGCAATCATTTGTTTAACCTACTAGCTAGAGATTGCCATCCAAAGATAACACATGGAATTAAATGGTAATTAAGCAGGAAGATGGCAAAACATGTCAGTCCCTTGTTTAGTTACATTTGTATGTGCACGGTCTGATATACAGGCACTGATGATGCACTTAATGATTTTAATCAGTCTAGCTTGCCATATGATCATCAATCATGATTAATCCCCTTTACAAATAAACCAATGAAATCATAGATAAGCCTACAAACTGTGTTGTGTACGAACCAGTGTAAGCGCCCTACTAAATCCGTTCCAACACTGCAATTATATTGTCCCAAACTTAATGAAGCCAGCACGATTTAAAACCATGTGGTTAAGACCCAATGAACACATTTAGATGTGAAGTCTTATCTCGATAATTAGCATCGAACAACTGACTTTTTATTTAAATTTATGATTTATATCGAACTACAACACCTCAATCATAACAAAGACTTTAAAAAACAAAAAATAAAATAAAATCCAAAGTCATCCTTAGAAACTTAATTATAAAACAATATATATGAAGACATCTCCCTCTCAATAAATTTGCCTGTTCTGGTGTTGTAACGAGAGATGGCAACTTGGCCAAGTGTAGATGTGAAGCATCATAACTTCCTCTTCCTCTCAAAAATTTTAACAAATTTTGGGAAACTTTGATCATTCATGCAGGCTACTAGTGACTATCTATATTTGTAGGTAAAAAGTAGAGTTCTTTGCAAAAATCCATTATTGTTAAAAAATTTCACTAGTTCATAACTATCAATTTATAAGAAAGAGATGGCTCCAAAGTTACGTATAAATTAACAGAAACATTGTTCAAGTTCTGAGTTCATTGAACAATTCACAATTCAAGTTCAAAACCCTAGGGCCATGGAGATCGTCATGACAATGTCTCTACTCGTTCTTTTGTCGGTTTCTTCTGCATCTTGAAGTTGGTTTTCCGAATGAGAGATCAGTGCTGTTACCTGCTGGCTTACGAATGCTACAAGGCGAAAGAGGACATGAAGGTCACAAACTGTCTGTTCCGCTCGGAGGGTGTTCGATGCTGTTCACAAACAACAGAACCCTACAACACCAAGCCAAGTTGAAGTTAAAGCATTTGGTACGTACACACATTGGCTCGAGCGACAAAGCGTATGAATGCTGCATACAACTAGAAGATGAGAGTGGATATCTAGGGTTTCGTCTCACCAAACAAACACCTCACAAAAGCAGCAGCTATAGCTTTTACGATGAACCTCCAAGATCTAGCCCCAAAAGTGCTTCCACTGAGAGAAATATTTCACTACCTAGTGGCCTCCAGGATTCGGAATAGACCTAGTACTAAAAGCCAAAAGTTGGGAGCAGTTGGTATAGGGTTATGTCTCAAGGCAGGAATAAAGCATTTCTGTATTCATCCTGGTGGAAGAGCAATTATAGATAGGATTGGGAAGAGCTTAGGGCTAAGTGATTAGGATATTGAGCCATCTAGAATGGCGCTGCACCGGTTTGGCAACACGTCAGCACCGGATTTTGGTACACTTTGGGATACATGGAGGCAAAGAAGAGGCTTAAGAAGAAGAACAAAATTCTGATGAGTGGATTTGGAGCAGGTTTTAAGTACAACAACATTGTGTGGGAAGTATTGAAGGACTTGGATGATGCCAATGTGTGGAAAGACTGCTTAGAAAGTTACCCTCCTAATAATACATTGGGCAATCCTTTCATGGAGAAGTATAGTTGGCTCAATGACGAATGTCTAAGCTTCGTTAGGCTCGATTTCTCCCAAATTTTCGCTTAAACTTAGCTTTTTCCAGTTAATTTTCGGATATTTTCTTTATTTGTACGCTGCATTGTGTGTGATTTTGGTTAATTTTGTGATCTTCTTGAAGGGTTCTGTATTATTTCGTCGACAGATAATCAAATTGTCGTTCACTGTGCCAACTTGTGTTCTCTATAATTGAAGCTGCAAATAAAAGCACAAAGAGATATATGTTTAATTTTATGACTGAATATTGATCTACATATTCGTACAGTCATTTCTTTGGTATTTTTGACTTGCCTAATAAATTATGAAATAAAGTTGAACTGCTACAAGTTTGTAAAGTTTGAAAAGCATAGGAAATTTATCTTAGAACAATACTTAAGCGCACCTCTTTGTTGACTAAGTTGTCAATGACTTTTTGTTGTACACATGTCGCAATCAGAATTGCTCAATTTTATAATCACTATTAAACATTTAAAAATAATTTTTTGTTGAAACATATCAAATTATATATCATAAAAATTCATCAATCACAACTGAGTAGACAATAAAGTTCATGGATTTATATATGCACTATGCCTTAAGAATTGTTCTTTACTTTTATATATATGTGTGTATACCAAAAGAGCACATGGTATACCAAAAGAATGGCAAGTAAAAGGTAACTTTTGAGGTTATATTACATTTACCATATCTTTTTTTAGGGGCATATTTACCATATCTTGGCCACGTCTCTTTTGTTACATCTATATAGCCTTGAATCTGAGGTTCACATTCAATATCTAGACATTTAGTTTAGAAATGGAATTTGGCCGAGTCCTAACCAAAAGGAGAAAATTGAGTAAGTAGGTGATCAAGAACTTGAGCAATTTAAGTTTACAAACATCTTGCAGCACTGTATCTGCAGAACCATTGAATAACATAACTGCCCCATTTCTGAAACATAATAAATTTCTCAATCAGAAGACTGCCTACGCTCTTCTGGCATGTGTTGCCCAAATCAAGTTTTGGTCCTGTCCTTGCCATCAAAGTAATAAATTGGGAAACAAGAGAGTCAAAACATGAATGCTATGGTAGCAGCACAGCATGTGTAGCTGAGCTGTGTGCTGCAGCATTGTCTGCTTCTATCTTCATGAACCAAATTGGTAGAAAAAATGGTGACAAAATTAGGCCTTAATTAAACTTCTTTTTCAACACTTAAAACTATTTCCATTGTTCCATCTTGATTCTTCAGTACAAGCATAGCAAGAATATATCAAACTTTGGTTTGCCAAATACACATTGAATATTTTCCAAGCAAAGTCTCAGCTTACATCTATAAACCAAGTGTTTTCTCTCTCTTCCTCACTCTGCTTCGTCTCCCTCTTCCTCTCCTCTTCTCTATGCACCTTCCATTTTCATGCAATGTTGCCATATGTGCAGATCCGTGAGTATTTTAAGTTTGAAGAAATTCAGTTCCATTTTTGTGGAAAATCAGTTCTATATATAGACTACATGTGGGTAATTTCGTAAGATTGAAGAAATTCAGTACCATTCTCGTGCAAATAAGTTCATTTCATTTTAACTTAGGGTTGATAAATTTGGACACGAAACATTACACGACTCGAAACCTGCACGAATATAAAACATGTTGCGTGCACAATTAAATTATTATATCAGTAAAATGACGGCTTTTCTTATATTTTTTTTTTTAAGAATGTATTGATACAAACCCAACATAGATATAAACGGCAACCTTAAACGTGACCCATTGCTACCCATTAAGGTATGGAGTTTGTAAAAGGGACTGGCAAGCTTAGAGTTTTGCATGTTGATCAACTTTGAGTTCAAACAAACATGACGCATATATATAAATGATAAACTCAAACACAACCTATTGCTACCTGGTATGGTTTGGAGTTTGAACAAAGAACTAGCAAGCTCAGAGTTTATTCAAACTGATTGAAATACACTTGAGCAACCATCATCACTGTTCAAAATGAATGCCTTGGTGGCAGATTGCAACGTTTCTCATTAGTCTGTGGAGCTGATGTGAAAACAGATGAGGATTTTGATGGGGATAAAGATAAAACAAGCAAAAGATACAAGTGGATTTAGCCAGAAGGGGACCAGAGGAAATGAAAAATGTGATGGAATCATGGACAAGTACGAATGCTTTTGTAGGTTGACCGTTCAAATAAAACCACGAGTCGTGAGCTGAGCGCTGTGCTGCATAATTCCCACATCGACCAGAGGCTCGAGGTATGTAGTGGCGGTAGGATAAACAAGGGCAGCATGTGAGAGTAAAATTTCACGGAGCCATGCGTTGAGCACAAAACGAACTATTCTTTTGCCTTTTACTAAAGAATACTGTGTGCTTGTCGTTCTAAGTGGCATACGTTTATTTTTGGAGGGTTGCGCCTTTGTGGGTGCCCCTAACAATTCAAGTACCATGTCTTTATATGTTTGAGTCACTGCGGGCTATTTTCGTCTCACAACTTTACAGTCGTGAGCCCGGGAACTTGTGCATCCAAAGCCCACTAGCGAGTAACATACATAGTGACATTAATTCAGATAACAGACATAGTAACATATTAATGTTTAAAAGTGCTTTCTGAACAAGCTTTTTCGAACGGGCTTTAAGTCTTCTACGTAATACTTGTCAACTAATTTCCACTCAGGTTGACAATCAAAGCTTGATTTCATATAAGAATTGACAAAGGGACTCGCAAGCTTAGAGCCCGTTTGAAAATGTATTTTTAGTTGACATGATATTTGAGGTAAGATATAGAAAATAGTTTGGTTGGATCGTTGAAATATATTAAGGACTGAACTCCACAAAAACGTGTGTCAAAATCTGTGTTCCCGATCCTAACATATATATCGAAAAGAGAGTTTGCTAGCAAAGGATCATGGGCTGACATCTAGCAAAGGATCATGGGCTGACATCTA